>NC_142584.1:103968178-104271512 GCF_965207765.1 Zootoca vivipara
CAGGTGACTGGGCTTATCTCAGTGCCCTTATCTCTGTCCCTTTTACCAGGTGTTGGCTGGTAATTCTGCATTCCAAAGCTGCTGTCTGAGTCACAAGAGCATGTCCACAGCAACAAAGAGAGGCTTGTGTCCCCTTAAAGAGTAAGAGCCACAAATAGCCACTCCTATCAGCCCATCACCCATTCCCATAACCCCCACCCCCCACCCTCTGAATATACATAAGGGTCTGGCTACTTCTGTTTCGGTGTATCTGATTAAGTGTGCATGCACACGAAAGCTCATACCAAAATAAAAAGTTAGTTGGTCTTTAAGGTGCTACTGAAGGATTTTTTTTATTTTGTAGCCACAAATAGATTGGTTAAGCTTTTGAGGTGCCAGAGGAGTCATGAGTGTGGGTGTTGTGCTGAAACAGACACAACACCAGGCTCCCACCCACCGACCCCATCAATTGTCAACCCCAGCGGACAACTATTATAAGACAAACTTCTAAGTCCTACCGTCTTCCAAAGCAACTACTCTATTCCAAACTTTAAAATGGAAAGTGTAATGCTGGTGGTCCACAAAAGAGGTTTAAAGACCGTCTCAAGGCAATTTTTTAAAAAAATGTAGTATAGACACCAACAATTGGGAAACACTTGCCTGCGAGCGCTCCAATTGGAGAACAGCCTTTACCAAGGGTGTCATGTGGGCTTTGAAGACACTTGAACTCACGACGCAAGGGAGAAACGTTCTAAGAGGAAGGCATGTTTGGCAAATCCACACTGTGATCAACTCCTGCCTGGAAACCAATGTCCCCACTGTGGAAGGATGTGTAGATCCAGAATTGGGCTCCACAGTCACTTATGGACTCATTGTTAAAACCATGTTTATGGAAGACAATCTTACTAGGCTACAAGTGACCGCCAAAGAAGAAGAAGAAGAGAAGAAGAAGAAGAAGAAGAAGAAGAAGAAGAAGAAGAAGAAGAAGAAGAAGAAGAAGAAGAAGATCCCTTTTCCCAAAGGGAAGGTGCTCCCTCACTCTCCAAGGAACTAGGCTTGTTCACACATTGCGCTGAATATGGGTGTAAGCTCCCTCAACACATGCAGTGTTAGAAATTTCCCATTTTTTGTGACTGGCGCAGTTCCAATTGTGACCGCGTGGTGATCTCTGGATGCCAAGTTGGCAACTGATGTCTCCATCTGGCTGGCCTCTCCAGTTTTCTTACGCAGGTAAGCAGAAGTATATCCAAACTTAGGAGTGCATGGTTCACCTCCCTCCTCCAGTTAATCACTACAATTACCCAGTGAGGTAAGCTTAAGAGCCTGTGACTGGCCCAAGTTCACCCAGTGGGGATTGACTGAGTGGGGATTCGAACCCGGATCTCCCAGGTCCTAGTCCGACACTCTGACCACCATACCACACTGGCTTCCTAGAGTACTTCTGCTATGGGCTGCTATATAAATTAAGTAGGGAAATATATATATGGGGAAAGCAACATGTCACTTAGAGAAAGGTCTGCAATATTTTCCTTGAAGCTTGAATTTGTTTTGTTCTGGATTACTTTTTTTGATGTTTTAATGTGCTGTGAACTGCTTTGAGTTTTCCCCCCTTTAAAATATAAAGTTGTATAGAAATGAAAATATCCACCAACAACAACTGGGGGGGGGTGGTACTTAGACATTCCATTGTGGCGACCGTAATATAGGTTTAAGGTGACTAGGTTTAAGGCTGACCACAATAATTGCAAGCAAGAAGAGCTTTTCAGCTATGAGCGATTAAATCTGCCTTCCTGACCACTCCCTCTCAGACTTCTCCATCTTTTTTCTAAGAGGAAAGCAGTACAAACATATATTCAAAAGACTTGCCCTGGAGTTATTATTTCTGAATTACAATCATCGTTTATAGAACTCTAAACAACCAGGTGTAATTTGAAATTCAATGGCGGAGTACAAAAGACAACAGCTCCTGCGGAGATTTTGATTCTTGCAGTGCTCATTATATAACGCACTTAATTGTCGTATGCATTTCAAGTATTACTACTTTTATACTTCATCATATTTCTCCGAGATGCAAAAGAGGTGTTGAAGTATGGCTAATATCTACCTGAGTCAACTGAAAGCGTTAATCAGCAATCTTTCCTCCGTACATGGCTGAAGATTTAACAATTTTTTACTTTCTTGGAAAGTGGTCAGTGGCAGGGGTGGGCAGACTTCAGGCTTGCGAGATCTACTTAGGGTTTTGTTTTTTGTTTTCACTAGAACCCCAAGATCCACCAAACAGAGGCTGGTGGAAGAAGAAGAAGAAGAAGAAGAAGAAGAAGAAGAAGAAGAAGAAGAAGAAGAAGAAGAAGAAGAAGAAGAAGAAGAAGAAGAAGACACATGCAGAAGAAGAAGACGACGACACACGCAGAAGAATCAAAGGCTGTGGAGCCCAGGAATTTGTACTGAGTACCATGACTGAACACAGCTCACCGGGTTGTTGTAGCCAACGGTAGAGTAGGCCCACTGAAGTTGACAGACATTACTAACTTAGGTTTCATTAACTTCAATGGGTTAATGAACTCTTGAGTAGAACTCACTTGGTGAGCCCCATCAGCAGAAGCCTGCACAAGAACTTCCACCTGCGCAATGGAGTTTCCTGCCTGTGCTAGAGAACCCCCAGAACAGCATGCGGGGGGGGAGGGGGGAGGAGATGTGGGACCATCCCATCAGAAATGCCCATCCCGACAGAACCATCAGCCTAGCAGCATGTTGAATGCCTCCTGTACTCTTTCCACAAAGAGGTCCATTCCTAGTTACATACCCATCCACCGCCACTGGGGGAAGGGAAGTTGTTTTTTTTAACAATTGGGATTCAGAAACTTGTGCTGAAATAGTTCAAATTTTGCAGAAATCAACCGGGAAAGGCACCTACCCATCTTCTACCTACCTCTGATCTGTGGAACTCGCAAAGGTGAGTTCCTTCTGCCTATAGGTTAAAAAAAGAAGTAAAGGACCCCTGGACGATTAAGTCCAGTCAAAGGCAACTATAATCTCGCTTTCCAGCATTTGTCCACAGACAGCTTTCCAGGTCATGTGGCCAGCATGACTAAACTGCTTCTGGTACAATGAAACACCATGAAAGAAGCCAGAGCACACAGAAACACTGTTGACCTTCCCGCTGCAGTGGTACCTATTTATCTACTTGCACTGGCATGCTTTCGAACTGCTAGGTTGGCAGGAGCTGGGACAGAGCGACGGGAGTTCACCCCGTCACGAGGATTTGAACTGCCGATCTTCCGGATCAGTATGCCCAAGAGGCTCAGTGGTTTAGACCACAGTGCCACCCGCACCCCTTTATCTCCTGCCTATAAACCAATCTGGCACAATGAACGCCATCTTGCCTCCTTGAAGGTGTGGGTTCCCATATGCACGTCGCAGGACCCCCCCCCCAAAAAAAACTTACCGCTGACAGCTGGACACAGTTGGAGCTGACGTCGTACTCTATATAAGCCACCTCGACACCTTCCTCCGATTTCCCGTCCTTGGTGTAGCAAAGGTCCCTGGTCCGCGTGGCGAGGCGCTCCACCTCGTCCATCGTATAAATGCAGAGTGCAGATTCCTCGCTCAGCTTCCCGGAAGAAGCCTGCCAGGCGGAAAAGGCAACAAAAAGCACGTCTCCCCGGGCTCCGCCGACACCGCCTTCTCCGCCCGGCTGGGAGACATAGGCGGCCTGGAGGTGGCTGTACGTCTTCCCTTTACTCCGGCAGAGCAAGGGCAGCTCCACGTAGGAGTAATAGTGCACGTCATCCAGGCAGATGCGGGAAATGTAGGTGCGGTACTCGCGCGAGTGCGACTTTAGGTCCCGCCGGTAGAACAGAAAGTAGACGCTGGAGCCGTGCGTGAACGACTTGACAAAGTGGTGGTTGTATTCCGAGAGACGGCCCACGGCCAGCTTGGCCGTTTCCTCGTAGGAGAAGATGGAGTGCGGGTCTTGCCCAGGGTGGGTCCCGAGATTGCGAGTCGTAATGGGCGGGATGCTGCCCCCCACCCCCCGGCTGGTGTACCCCCGGCCCACGAAGAGCAGCGGCATGTTGTCTTTGGCATATCCGATCAGCCCCACGGTGGAGATGTTAGGGTCGTTGGCTGCCACGTACTGGGTGTCCCCCGGCGTCTGGGGCTGGAAGAGGATGCGGTCGATGAAGCCGAGTCTCCTCTTCTCGCAGATGCCCTGCCACACGCTGCCGCACACGATGAGCTCCTCCTTCGGCGAGTTGACCAGCAAGAGCTTGTTGTAGTTGTCCGTCTCCTGCGCTTGGGGGCATTCGTGCTTGGTGACGGGCGGGAGGCAATCCTTGCTGTCCAAAGAGGGCCCGGTAGAGACGGCTTCCTCCAGAGCCAGGCCCGACGTCAGCTGGAAGAGGAAGTTTGTAGCCCCCAGGTAGAGAGTCCCCGAGTTGGGATCCATGATCAGATGGAGGAATTTGGTGGCGTTGTGCGAAAAGGTGGCATACTGTAGTCCCGGCGGAATAACTGCCCCCAGGAAACACAGAGCAGGAAGAAGGAGTACCCCCAGAGGCATCATACTCATTCTACGAGAAAAAGGTTGAGGGGGAGACACACAGAGAAAGTGCGGTTAATTCATCTCAAAAAGACTAGCCATTATCAAGTCTTTCCCTTACTCTTTCATTATAAAGAAATTTCACAAAGAGGTTGTAGCACTGGGAAGGTCTCACATATATCTAATTTATATTCTGCATTCTTGTAAACAAAAAAAGGAGATCAGGAAATTTCTGTATATGACTTATCTGCCATCACCTAATAAAGGTAGGCGGATTGGGGAAATGGGTGACGGTGTAATCTGTCTTGAGATCCTTAGAGGAAAGGCAGGATATGGTTGTAATAAATAAAATCTCTCATGCGGCCTTATTCAGTCAGTTTCGCCATTAAGACTACACTCCATGTCCCCTAAACCCATTTTTTTTCCCATGCTGGAGGATTATGACCATACGGTTCCAACACAATTGCTGATTTTTTGCTGCAGTTATTTAAATTCCCAAAAAAATATATATCATGTTCGCAATCGAACCACGTCCGCAGATTCTGAGCAACATAATCAACAGATTAAGTGGGAGAGAATAATTGTCAAACCCAAATCAGTCATATTTCCCCTCACAAAAGCCAAGATCAGCTTAGTTCTTCCAGTGATTCCCAACTCTTCATCTATGCATGTCCAGTATTAAACCAGCACCGAGTCTTAGAAACAAGAGCTGAAAGAATTTTGTATGTTATTAACCTCGTTAGCATATCTTCTGCCGAAATTAGAGTTGGTGGGCAAATGTCACTTTTCCCGCAAAAGCTTTGTGCAAGAGAAAATCCTCATCCTACATCAAGGGAATCCAAATTCTTCATTTAAAAAAAGCTGAATAATGCAAGTTGCATGCATTTCCATAATTCTCCATTTGCTTCGGCTGGCCATGTGGAAGGGAAAGGAGCTCCTCATATCTGAAACATTGGAATGATCTAGTAATTCCCTCCCCAGTTAAAAAAATTGTACTACATGTTGCCTACCCCTTTTCATAAAAAGGTAAAGGTACCCCTGACCATTAGGTCCAGTCGCGGACGACTCTGGGGTTGCGCGCTCATCTTGCTCTATAGGCCAAGGGAGTCGGCGTTTGTCCGCAGACAGCTTCAGGGTCATGTGGCCAGCATGACAAAGCCGCTTCTTGTGAACCAGAGCAGCGCACGGAAACACCGTTTACCTTCCTGCCTTTTCATAGGGACATAAAAAAGCCCTGCTGTATCAAATTAAAGGTTCGTCTAATTCAGAATCCTGCTTCTCATAGCAGCCAACTGGCAGGTGGGTTGCAGTCATGTGCTGGGAGGGGCAAGGTAGCAGGGAGGTTGGTGGGGTGCAAACGCTCCCCTGCTGGCGCATTTGCACTGCACTGACCTCCTTGCCCTGCCCTGCTCTCTCCTGGAAAACAACAGCAACCCACCTGCCAGGAAGTTAGCACCATAGCTGCCAAGTTTTCCCTTTTCTCACGAGGAAGCCTATTAAGCATAAGGGAATTTCCCTTAAAAAAAAGGGATAACTTGGCAGCTATGGTTAGCACTCTGGCTTCATCCAGCGAACTGCTTCTGTTCATAGGAAGCCCTCTGTGAACACAGAGCCCCCAAGGTCTGACGGCAGCCTTCCAGGACTTTCTCTTATTGTTAGGATAGCTCAGCTGGTAGAGCATGAGATTTTTAATCTCAGGGTTGTGGGTTCAAGCCCACATTGAGCAAAAGAATCCTGCATTGCAGGAGGTTTGATTAGAAGGTGTCCAAACTTTTTTCAAAGATGGCCAGATTTGATGAAATGAAGGGCCGTCCAAAGAGCCAACCAAAGTTGTTAACCTTTTTGGGGGGGGGGTTTGAAGTTGTTGAGCTTTTTTATGATTTTACCCCAGGAAATAAACTGCCACAGGGGCCGGATTAAACCACCTGGCAGGCCGGATTAGGCCCCTGAAACAGATTTTGGATGAGATCATGAATTAGATCATGAAGCGAGATGAGTGCCGCAACCCCAGAGTCGGTCACAACTGGAACTAATGGTCAGGGGTCCCTTTACCTTTACCTTTAGGCAAACTAAGGCCCAGGGGCCAGATCCGGCCCAATCGCCTTCTCAATCTAGCCTGTAGACGGTCGGGGAATCAGCGTGTTTTTACATGAGTAGAATGTGTGCTTTTATTTAAAATGAATCTCTGGGCTATTTGTGGGGCATAGAAATTCATTATTTCTTGCAAACTATAGTCTGCCATCCACCCCCAAGGTCTGAGGGACACTGCTGAAAAAGTTTGCTTATCCCTGGATTAGATGACTGGCCCTGGGAACTTTCCTCAGCCCACACCCCTGATTTGTGCCCCAGGTGTTCTGGTCTGGCTGGAAGAATGCATCCTTGAATTCTAATGACTGGCTCTTGTTTGCCTGGATACAGGATAGAGTGGAGGAGCAGGTGTGTAGAAACTAGCCTACTCTACAAAAGCTAAAATGTACATTTGTTCCTCTGCCCAGTTTTGCCCCTGGCCCTACCCACCTCTGCGAAGTGGCTGTCGGAAGGTTTTCCAGAAGAAAATGTGACCTGCGGACTGAAAAAGATCTCCCCCCCCCCCCGCCACGACTTAGCCCAGTACCGTGGCACCTCAGTTTTCGAGCGTCTATGTTTCGGTTTTTGAACGCCAAAAACCCGGAAGTAATTGCTTCCGTTTTCAAACGTGCTTTGGAATTCGATCTGCTTCCGCTGCATGTCTTTCAATTTTTCCAACTGAACTTGCAGCCAGCCCTTTGCGCCTCGGTTTTCAAACGTTTCAGAAGTCGAACGGTCTTCTGGAACGGATTATGTTCGAGAACCAAGGTACCACTGTATTACCTCCTTTGACTGGTTGTGGTTCTCCAAAGTTTTATCCAGCTCTGCTACCAAATATCTATTACAGTACAATGAAGATACTGGGGACTGAAGATGGGATCTCAAGCAGGCAAGAGGTGTGGTCTACTATGTAATATGAGGCCGCGCCTATCCCCCGCACTGTGGAAATACATTCACAATGTTTATGATGGACATAGTTATCCTCCTTCTGTACTGAGCTTGAAGGAAGGTGGTTCTGTGGTGCTTGGAGCAGGGCTGACCAGCTGGCAACTGGGTTGCGCAATGTACACAGTGTGAACTCACCAATAGTTGTGGGTCTAGAATCATAGAATTGTAGAGAGTTGGAAGGGACCGTCCGTAAGGGTAATCTAATCACTCAACCCTTCTCCAGAAAGTGTGCTGTAGTTTTTTAAGGTGTTCAATTAAAGCAGACATAGGCAAATTCGGCCCTCCAGATGTTTTGGGACTACAACTCCCACCATCCCTGACCACTGGTTCTGTTAGCTAAGGATGATGGGAGTTGTAGTCCCAAAACATCTGGAGGGGTGAGTTTGCCTATGCCTGAATTAAAGGATAAATGCACGAGTGTTCGTGTTGCAGCTGACGCTTTTTCAGAAGCACAATTCCTCTGTAAAAATGTGATCTGCTCCAGGAAGGAAGGCTCACAGCCACCAGCCACTTAGTATTGCAGACAGCCAGCGATCAGCCAATCAGCACTGCAAACAGCAAACCCTCCAGTAAAAAAAAATATCAATCAATCTGCAGAACCAGTGAAAAATGGGGAGGGCACCAGATTCATCTCATCAGAAAAATAAACTGCATGGCAACAGCTGTTTACAGATACATCTACCGGACTATGCACATACCCCAAGGGTGCTGAAATGGTGTTTTATCATCCTTACAACCTGGAAGTGGATTCCATAGGGCTAGAGGAGAATTATCGCTTATAATCAGGGCCTTACGTGTCAAAATCACAGATCATCTCTAAGCAAGGTGCAGCAACAGAGCGCAGCAGTGCAAATATAATCATAGCTGCCAAGTTCTCCCTTTTTTAAAGGGAAATTCCCTTATGCTGAATAGGCTTCCTCACGAGAAAAGGGAAAACTTGGCAGCTATGAATATAATGGAGGAAGCAGTTGTAACAACGAGCACAAGGTGATTCCCAGAAAGGAGGGAAGCTTGTGGGTGCTAGTTGTCCAATTCTGCAAAACACACCCACACACCAAAAATCAGAGACCGGCAGACAACAGCGCTAGGCCGGTGGAGGGGTGCAACATCAGCCGGGTCTTATTGACAAAACTACAGATCCTCCCAGTTCTTAATCCGTTGTTATGGAGACTGCCCATGAAGGCGTGAAAGGTCAAAGTTGCCTTGGTGGTGAGAGCAAAGCCCCAGGCGATACTTCCCCCTGTGAAATCCCGGAGCTGGGAGTGATCTTTGCCCCACCGCACTCCAATTCGCTGGCAGGACAAGCGTTATCGAAGTGTGACTGGCCACGACTTTCAGGGCCCACTGGAGGGAGGGAACAGGCTGTCCTCTGGGCCAAAGTCTCCCTTTGTTGCTGCTGCTGTTTTGCTTGACCTTGTGGAGGGTTTTTTTTTAAAAAAAGCTTCCAATCTGGAAGCTTTTCAATGCAGTTTCTTGACAGTGGTTGAAAACCGGGCCGGGGGCGGGCGGGCTTATTGACAGGGATGTTACTACTCAAGTCTTTTGAGATCTCTGCCAATATCACTTTGAAATCAGTGTTGCTTTTGCTTTTATTTAATTCCCCAGCGAAGGGAACAAGAATCTTAAGCATCCTAAAAATCATTCCGGGGCAGCTGTTTCGCCCCTTCTCCATGTCCCCTGTATCATAGAATCATAGAGTTGGAAGAGACCACAAGGGCCATCCAGTCCAACCCCCTGCCAAGCAGGAAACACCATCAAAGCATTCTTGACATATGGCTGTCAAGCCTCTGCTTAAAGACCTCCAAAGAAGAAGACTCCACCACACTTCTTGGCAGCAAATTCCACTGTCGAACAACAGTATCGGATCAGACGACGAAGCAAAATGTACAAATTGCAATATATCATGGACGCTTTAGCTGAGATTCCAGCATTGCAGGGGGTTGGATTAAATGATCCTTGGTATCGCTTCCAATTTTATGATTCTATACTGTATTGTGAAATAGTAGTAAGTAGCAACCTGTTAGGCACTTCTGCTGCCATTTCTGCCGTCGAAAAACCACAACATCAATGGTGAAAGCAAGAAGAGCTGCTGGGCTGGGGCTCTATTTGGTGGAAGAGTTGATCTCTCGCCCTGCCCACTGTATATTCAAGAAGGATAATGACAAGCTGGAACGTGTCCAGAAGAGGGCAACCAAAATGGTCAAAGGCCTGGAAACGATGCCTTATGAGGAACGGCTTAGGGAGCTGGGTATGTTTAGCCTGGAGAAGAGAAGGTTAAGGGGTGATATGATAGCCATGTTCAAAAATATGAAAGGATGTCATATGGAGGAAGGAGAAGGATTGTTTTCTGTTGCTCCAGAGAAGCGGACACGGAGCAATGGATTAAAACTTCAAGAAAGAAGATTCCACCTAAACATTAGAAAGAACTTCCTGACAGTAAGAGCTGTTCGGCAGTGGAATTTGCTACCAAGGAGTGTTGTGGAGTCTCCTTCTTTGGAGGTCTTTAAGCAGAGGCTTGACAGGCATATGTCAAGAATGCTTTGATGGTGTTTCCTGCTCGGCAGGGGGTTGGACTGGATGGCCCTTGTGGTCTCTTCCAACTCTACGATTCTATGATTCTATATAATTACAAACTCTCCCCACTTTCAAAAGCAGTTTGAGCAGAAGCCCAAAGGGCTGTCCTTCAGACACAGATTTCTCATAAAGTCTCCCTGTGGTCACAGAACCAGTTCCACCGTCCTTTTGATCCTGGCCAGCTGGAGGGCAGGATCCTGCACACCGCATGACATTGGTTCAATCTGCTAATGCCATTCACAGATTCTTAAAGAGAGTTTAGGAATTCTATGCAAAACGGGCCAAAACTCTGTGAGATGGTTCTGGAGAGCAGATCGTCTTTCTCTGGGATGTAAAGCCCTGTTGCATGTTACCCTCGAGGTACCTTCCTGCCCACGTCTCTCAAAATGTAGTGGTTGGAACGGAAGGATCGCCTAGATTTCCTTGTGGGTTGACGGTCCCCTGTCCAGGGTTTGCTCTACCTGGAACACAGGGGTCCGTACATATACAGCCGCCCGTGTGCGTAACCTTCGTGCCAGGGCAATTGAGCACAATGGCTCTTGTGATTATAACGGCCAGCATTTTGTTAAGCTCCAAAGTCCAGCTCTCCATGCTTATTTTAGGTAAGTAAGCAAGACGGCCGGGACACTCGCGCTCACTGATGCTACTTTGGCACGCTGCCCTCGAAGCTCACATACGCCGATTCACATCACACCAGCTCCGGCTGCTGTTTAGGTGGCACAGACAGAGGGGCTTTTGTTCCTGGGGGGATAATGGGCACTCAGAATTCCCTCCCTCCTCCCCACCACCACCACCAAGCCTCTGGAGACACTCGCTTCTCTTGCATTCCCAAGCAACTCTGCCCTGGGCTGCGGAGATCATCCCTTCCCACTCTCCTCTCCCTTTTTCAGGCTAAGGGATGGGAAAGAGAGAGAGATGGAGGTGCATTTAGTGTAACTAGATAGTCTTTTGTGGGGCTTAGGGCAAGGGTTACAGGCCCCCTAACATACCTGCCCTCCAAGTCACTACAGGGCAGGGAATAAATGGTGTCGTTCCCCCCCCCCCAAAAAAACTTCTTCCTATCAGCTTTTCTGTGGACCTAGAAGAGAGTGATTAGAATTGAGTGCATGTGAGAGGCATTAATAGGGTTAACCTAAGAATGTTAAGCCCTGCTGGATCAAGACCATGTGGAGTCCGCAGCATTCTGCTTCCCACAGCAGCAGCCAATCAGACGCCCCGGGAAGCCCTCCCGAAAGGCTATTGGCCACAACGGCTATGCTCTGCCTCCAAGGTCAGAAGCAGTCATGCTTCTGAATACCAGGCAGAGTCTTCATGCACCCAGGTCTTGCTTGCGGGCTTCACACAGGTTGGCCTTTGAAAGAACAGGATGCTGGACCAGATGGGCCACTGGGCCACTGATTCTTATGTCCTTGGGGTAACCCTGAAGCACAGCCTGGTGGCAATTGTCCCCTCTTTCTGCTGTTCCTCACCAACCAAATTCAGAGGTGTGCTGCTTCTGAATATGGCAGTTTCATTTAGCTGCTGTGACTAAAAAGCTGTTGGATAGACCCACCCTCACTCACTCAGAAGTGTTTGGAAGCCATACCTGAATTCCTGCCCATCTGCTACAATGGTTATAGCCATCAATGAAGGCTTAGAAGTATCGCAACACTACCTGAAAGCCAAAGCTGGCAAAGAAATCTTGTGGTAACACCTGAAGCCTGGTTCTGGTCATTTGAGGCCTTTTAATATGACTGGGATCAGTTAACGCCCTCCCCCCCCTAAAAAAACAAAACACCCTCTCATTTCCGCCTCTTAACATCCATACGTGTTCACGGATGTTAATCGCAAGTGGATGTGATCCAGGCGAGACTCAACGACATCTAGAGCGAGAGCAGACACCGCTGACTCAATTTCCTTCCTTCTTAGGAAAAACTACCCTCTAAACCAGGTGTGGGGAGCCTGGTGTGATAATAGCAATAATCCAATCTGGATGTTACCAGAGCATGGAGTACAGAGTAGCCTATATGCATTGATCTTATCACTTACAGGCCCCCATTTGTGCAATCGTTCAGGGACAAGAGAACAATGATCTAGATTGCACCTACACGTGTGTGCCACCGTTGGAGCATAGCATACAGTGAGTGTCTGGTGGGCGCATGGGCAGAAGCACTAGGAGGAGACAGTGGTAGACAGGCTAGTGCAAACCCAGTCCTGCTTCGTACATGGGAACTTACATACCTGCAGAAGACTTGAGTGGCCTTTGAATGGTGCAAGACAGCCGTTCAACGCCTTGAGATGGGGTCAAGAATCCTTATGGCACAGTGAGTCGGATTCTCATCTCCTGCTCAGTGGTCAAGTTTGACCTAAGGTGCCTGACAGGCGGGTGGGACCCCACCTACCTGTCAAAGTAAACCTGCATGGAGGGGGTCTGCTTTCTTGCAGGGAACATGCTGGTGCCGGCAAAGAATTTAGGGTGACATGGGAGATTTTCCCCGTGCAGGATGCTGATCCAAGGGGGTAAAAGGTAAAGGTAAAGGGGCCCCTGACCATCAGGTCCAGTCGTGTCCGACTCTGGGGTTGCGGCGCTCATCTCGCTCTACAGGCCGAGGGAGCCGGCGTTTGTCCGCAGACAGCTTCCGGGTCATATGGCCAGCATGACAAAGCCGCTTCTGACGAACCAGAGCAGCGCACGGAAACGTCGTTTACCTTCCCGCCGGAGCGGTCCCTATTTATCTACTTGCACTTTGATGTGCTTTCGAACTGCTAGGTGGGCAGGAGCTGGGACCGAGTAACGGGAGCTCACCCTGTTGCAGGGATTCGAACCGCCAACCTTCTGATCAGCAAGCCCTAGACTCTGTGATTTAACCCACAGCGCCACCTGGGTCCCTATTTGTGCAATCCAAGGGGGAGGGGGGCACAAAATTGAGGAAATCGATAAATGAGAAGATCCACTTGGGGTCGCCCAATTCTTGCCTCGCACAGGGCGCCATATTACGGAAGATTACCAAAATCTGCCCCTGATGGCGTAGCACAGGCATCACCAAACTTTGGCCCTCCAGATGTTTTGGACTACAATTCCCATCATCCCTGACCACTAGTCCTGTTAGCTAAGGATCATGGGAGTTGTAGGCCAAAACATCTGGAGGGCCGCAGTTTGGGGATGTCTGGCGTAGCATCACCCAGCTAGATTGAACGCTCTGCTCATCACCTGTCAAGCAGGTGTGGATAAGTCCTGCTGCTTTGGAAGGCATGGCCAGTGCAGAACTGAACCCCACCTGTCAGCTGACATCACCTGCCAATCACAGTGACACCAGCTGGTTGGCAGGGTGGGCGTAGTTTGGGGAAATGGCCTTATGGGCCACATTAGACTCCCTGGAGGGCCAAGAGTGGCCACCCACCCACCTTCCCCTGACTTCCCACCCTGCCTTCAAATGTCATATAGACTGGGATTATAATCAGAGGATTAACAATCCTGGGGTTAACAAATCCTGTTCTGGAAACCACAGGAGCTCTTGTGCCCAGGTCCTTTTGGGCCTCTATTGGGCACCTAGTTGGCCACAGTGAGAACAGAATTCTGGATGTGCTGGGCAACTGGCCTGATCCAGCTGCCTCTTCTAATGTTAAGCTGACCGTACAAATGGAGGGGGAAATTACACGTTACATGAAATGCTTAAAATGGAACCCTGCTGTTGTTTTAATGAAAAGCAGTCACTCCCTGTGCCAGGATTCCAGCTGCATAATTGCCCTTTTAAAACACACACATCTGGAACCCGGGTAGAGGAACAGATTGGGGGGTGATTTTCACTTTTAAGATGGCTACCAGGCGCTCTTCCCAGCCCCACCCCAGCAACACACAGAGCACTCCTTCGCTCAAAATAGCAACCTCTGGAGAGACTACTTTTCATTTGAGAGAAATACCTGCCTGGGCTTTGTTATGTACATTTGTGCATAAAGTGCAGTGTTGTGTATTGAGTCCAAGGATTTTATATCTGTATTATTATTGCCTTTATTTGCATTAGGATAAAGTAACTGCCTTTTGGTTCCAGAGGGTACAGCTACTACTGGTTCATTTAAGCTGCTGTATTTGGATCCTCTGTCTTATTGGTTTCCTCCAAAAGGCATCACTGTGATTGCCTGATATTGTTCCCTCCAAAATGTATTCCTTTCTAGCTAGTCCCCTGTCCCTATAAATGTAGCTTTGCTCTCCTCAGTCTTCAGTCTTGTTTACTTTAATAAAGACGTGTTACTAGAGAACTGTCTCCAGCATATTATGTCAAGAGAGCTGAAATCACAAACCCCACGTCGCAACATGCAGAAACTAAAATTAAAATCTGATATATATATATACACCCCAGCTCTGGACAAATGTTTGACATCTGTACCTGAGGTTTTGAATGTAATTTACAATCTAAACATTCAGTCTTGCTAACAAATGTTAAAAGGTAGTAATGCCAAGCACAGCTTCCCCAACCCATCTTTTTTTTTACACTCTGTTTTTCTAAAACCCTTGCCTCCACCAGCACCCATAAATGTGGATCACAATATTACAATAGGGTTAATTATTAGCAATTATTTCAAAGTAGCATTAAACAAGCCCAGGCAGATGGGGAGGGTGAGCATCGTGCCATACCTAAAAAAAAAAAAAAAGCAATTGCCTTTTATAATTTTGTAGCAGTTATAGGTGCCTGTGATGGCTGAAAAGAACCACTTTGCAAATGTTTACACAACCAACAGAAGACAAAAGGGAAATAAAAGCTACCACCAGCATTTGGCAGAATGGAAGAAGATCCTTAAATGTTTTGCTTTGGCAGAGGGCAAAACAGAACAAAATTGAAGGAATGACATGCAAAGGGTTGCCAAGAAGGAAATAAAAGATGAGAAGGCAAACAGACAAAGACCAGGAAGGAAAATGGAGAAAATAGGATTGGGGAGGGGGGGCATACAGCCCAAAAGGTCACAAACGCCACCGCTCATTCCCACAGGAAGCTGATTTTTTTTCCATGAGCTCTGCAGAATCTATCACAGCAAAAGACACTGGACAAAAAGACAAAAGCTCACTGAACTGCACTTATTTTGAATGAGACCATCTGATGTTACAAAAAAACAGCGCATCATGTGGAAATACTTTTTCTAGACCAGACCACTTGATACTTCAGGTGAGGGCGATATGATTTCAGTGCTCTCTGTGTACAGAAAACTAGATCTTAGGAGGAGGTTCCTGGCTTTCACCACAATAAAGTTTTGTGTGTGGCTCAAGTATTATTATTTTTAATCTTTACAGGGAAGCATTGCAGCATTTCACTCTTCCATCCACCTGCCACCCGAGATGGTATATAGTCCAGGAATGTGTTACCATGTGCTTTGCTATTTAAAAGGCCTTTAGGTCATCTTTAAGGGGAAATCCCTCCAATTAAACCCCCTTATTATGTGACACTTACAATGCTATCCTACATGCATCTAATCAGAAGGAAGGCCCACTGAGCTCAATGAGATTTACTCCCAAGTAAGTGCATACAGTATAGGACTGCAGCTTTAGTGGGTTTAGTGCAACTGCATGGCAGGTGAGCAGAACATAGGCCGCCTAACTCAAATGATAATACAACGCAAGAAATAAAAATCAATAAAATACAATTGGAAGTTAATATGAACATTTAATGCAATGTTATGTGCTATTTCCTGTCTTCCGCCACAAATCCATAGGCCAGCTGCAGGCCGCCTGAATGAAGTTCATGGACTCCTGGTGTACCGGAAACCAGAGTTTGGGTACCCCGTGGTACAATCCTTAGTATTTGGATGGAAAACCCATGAAAGGCACATTGTCATCAGCTTTCTGTACATGGGATCTTCTATATCAGGCATGGCCAAACTCGGCCCTCCAGATGTTTTGGGACTACAACTCCCATCATCCCTGACCACTGGTCCTGTTAGCTAGGGATGATGGGAGTTGTAGTCCCAAAACATCTGGAGGGCCGAGTTTCTATATTTTGGTGACCTGTTTTGCTTCATTCATTCATAGACAGTTGCTTCTCCCACTTGCAGCGTATTATCTACACAGCTGGACTGGTCTGGTATTGGGCAAGAACTCAACACTGCAGCTCCTACGACAAACTAACCCGGGCACATTGATACGCCTAGACAACACCTTCCCACGCCTGCCTTTGGGTGATGTAGCGCCATATTGTTAATGCTTCACTGCTTACAAGAAGCATCCAGTTCAATTTACAGCCGAGCAGATTAAGATCAGGTATCAGGAAGTACCATAAGAATGCAGGGGGAAGGAGCGGGGAGGCATTTAGCTTGCATTCTCCAAGCACGTCCCACAGATTATTAAGAGCACGATGACAAGCATAAGGGTTTTTCGTTTTGAAAGCTAAGCTTGGGGATCTGGGCAGCTTAAAACCACTGATCTTCAGTTGGCAGGTCGGCCCGGCCCTCGACTGGGTCACAATCTGGTTTAAGACGGGTTGCAACAGCAGCACTCGCACCGTACCCTCCAACATTTCTCCGATGAAAACAGGGACATCCTATTCCATAATAGCAATTGTATTATTTATACCCTGCACCAGCCACTCTGGGCAGCTTTCATCATATATAAAAAGATAATAAAACATGAAAACACTTCCCTATACAGGCCTGCCTTCAGATGTCTTCTAAAGGTTGTATAGTTATTTATCTTTTAGGCTCGGGGGGCCGCATAACTCCACACACCCCAACATTTATCCAATGAAAATAAGAATGTCCTAAGGAAAAGCAGGACATTCTGGGATCAAATCAGAAACTGGGACTGGCCCTGATAAATAGGGACAGTTGGAGGGTCTGCTCTCCTTACCTGTGATTCCCAGTATTCAGACATTCTCCCAAATAATATTTACTCATTTTATATGGAAAAAAAATACAAAATACATAAATATACAAAAAAGATCATAAAACACAAAGATACAAAATACAAAAAAAGAAAAAAGAAATTCATATTTATAATTCTTTTATCTTAACATTTATGACTTCCTCATGCCCCCCACTGTGCATAGCTGCCAAGTCTCCCGTTTTTCACGGGAAACCCCCGTTTTTAAAGCCGTTTCCCGCTGTTATCCTGAATGGCGAAATATCCCGTAATTCCCCTGGATTTTCAAAGCAACTCCTGCCAGCCACGGAGGCTCCTTCTGCGCATGTCTGGACATGCGCAGAACCAATTTCGGGTGCCGCTCTGCCCATGTCTGGGCACCGGAAATCGGGCAGTGCTGGCACAGGAAGTCGCTTCTACGCATGTCTGGACTTCCGGTGCCGCGCCGCTGCTGATCCTGGAGATTTTTCAACCTGGGCGTTGACGGGTATGTCACTGTGTTTCCTTGTAAATCATCTTTAGTATCATTCTCATTCATGCTTTGCATTTTTGCAGAACGCAAAAATTTCCGACTGCTCCTAAGTGTGGACTGTCAGTGAGGCTTCTCTCATGCACTAGAAATTAACACCCGAGGCTGCCTCGTGGCGAGTCAGCCTATAGGCCCGCCTAGCTCTGCCGAGACTACTGGCCCCACTCTTCTTCTATCTGGAAATGCCAACTGTTGGATCCGGGAGGTTGTGCTTGCAAAACACACAGTCTACCTTGTCCCAGCCAGCCTTCTACTGGGATCCCTAGCTTGCCCTCTCCCTACAATGTCTCTCCATGAGCCTCAAGCCCAGGAAGTCAACTTCTTCTCCACCCACGGTCTATTAGGCTCTTTTCTACAGGGGCCAAGAAGCAGCATCCCATCGGCCTGCATGGCTCCCTGCCCAATCCCAACGGGAGCACAAACCTGGAAAGCAAGGAAGTGTACATGCGCTGCCCACACTATCGTGTGGGTTGCAAGAGAAGGAAACAGGCAAAACCCCCAGGCCCTGCTGGGCTCAACCTGGTTTTTTAGTGTGCTGTTTTCGTTTATCCTTTTCTACATTCCATAGGTGCTGTGAGAGCTGCTGTGTGAAAAGTGGACTACAGTGGTACCTCGGTTTGCGACCGCAATCCGTTCCGCGGAGGCGGTCGCTCGCCAAAGGCACGCTTCTGCTCGTGCGTGAAGCGCCGATAGAGCGCTTCTGCGCACGTGCAAGCTGCGCAGATCGCGTCTGCACATCCGATGCCACAGAACCCGGATGTAAACACTCCCGGGTGTTCGCGGTGGTCGCTCGCCCGGGTGTTCGCTCGCCCGGGTGTTCCCGGGTGTTCGCGGTGGTCGCTCGCCGAAGCGGTTGCTCCCCAAGGTAGTCGTAAACCGAGGTTTGACTGTACAGGTCATCTCCAAGGCTGCTATTCTGCTTGCGCAACAGAATTTCCCTCTCCTCTTCCCTCCATCAGCATCACACAGAGGTTGGGGGACCCCCCTGCAGCAGAATCTGGGGTTGCAAAGGGAGAAGAAGAGGCAGTCCTGTTGCACAAGCGCAACATCGCTCATGCAGCTATAAACCCTAGTAAACGAAGCAAAGAGATAAATGGCGTCATTTGAACAGATCAGAAAATCTTGGCAAACTTTTTAAGTACACTGAGTTGCACATCCTTGGCTAGAACCTCCCTGCTTTCCTCTGCCCCAACTGCTTCTGAAAAATAGGATATACACGCGCCATTCCTTCCTTCCTGCTTTTTGTAGCAGCAAAAAACAACACAAAAAACCCTGCCTGCTCTGCACTGATGCTCTGCATAACTTTCTAGTACCACTTTGAGTAATCCCAGCATCATAATCCTTAGCAGAAGGGAGAAGGATAATTTGCATATGCATCTGCAGATTTTGTTGGAATTGGCTAAAATATACTAGTACAGCCGCAGCACGTTGCTCCTGAGCCTCTCCTCTCCTGCCTGCTCACCGAGATCCCCCTTTTAGAAAGACACAAATCAGGGTTTCCGGCAGTTTCTCGATTCTCCTTCATCAGGAAGGTGTCACAGTATATATTGTTTCATATACCTCCCCAAGGAAATTTCCCACTCCTCGCTGTTGAAATAACACTCCCAGGTCCAGTGTATTTAATCTGGAGTGGAGCAGAAGGCAATACGGGATTAATTGCTTCTGCAAGAGAAGCCTATATCTCCTGTTACGTGGGAACTGCGAAGGAAACCTGTGACATTTTAGGAGTTCCTTTGTGCTTTTTTTAATGAAATGCACGTTGATTGGTATTGAACTGCCCTCCTCTGCTGTGAGTATGGTGGTCTTTGAGCTCCTCCAAAGGCAAGAAGTAAGAGAGATCACACACTTTTGAATTCTCCACCCACCTACCCTGCCACCAGTGGCAAATTTTAATCCCATAGCTGCACTCAAGAGATTGATTTCAACCCTTTTTTATTATCCACCTCAATAACAATTCCTTGCTCCCTCCTGGATGCGTCAAGTGATGGAGGATGATGCCTTCTGCTTCCAGGCTAGATTTCACATTATTAGTTAATAATCCCAAAGGAGTTTTGTAAACAAAAGCCTAGCCACTAATAAATGCTGCTTTCTCTAGTGTGCAAACAACCAACATGCTTCAGGAGAACCCCTAAACAGAGATTTTTATTTTTTTAAAAAAAGGATTTATAAAACTGTCTCCATTCCTGAGGCTGAAAGTGTTGGGGAGGTTGTGGGTGTGTTTTATCCAGTGCTTCCGCAAAGAATGGCATAGCCAAAGGAGACTGAGCCATTCCTAGCCATAGCATGACTTCAGGGCCGGCTCTAACGTTAGGCAGGGTGAAGTGACTGCCGGTTTTCATTTGGCAGCTGGCTTTTCAACTACCTGCTCTTATCTGTTGCTTTATGATTGTTCTGCATTTCTGCATCTTGCTATGCTTTGCATGTTTACATTAAATAACTAACAGTGATTGCAAATAAAACATTGTTAGGGACGGAAGAAGCACCGCTCTCTTTGCACACTCCCATCCATCTGACGGGCCCCAGCTGCTGCTTCTTGCTGTGCTCCTAATGCCCAAATGTGCAGCCATCTATTTAAATGGCAGATTTTTCACCCACTTGGAAAACAACTCGTGAGATGAGTAACTATTTCCCATTTATAATCCCGAAGAGCTATTAATAGCAGGCAAATAAAGTGCTTCCTGCCAGTTTGGTGCCTACCCGTTATACGTCTGAGAGACGTTGGAGGAGCGCATATCTTTTTAAGGCTCAGCGGAGCAAATATTTATTATAATCGCCAATTATAGAAAAGGCAGAAGAAAGCAACAGAGCTATGGCACTGCAGGTGCTCCAGTTTGGTTTTAATTAGGAGATAGTAAAAGAATCACATAGAAGAATATTGCAGGGGCGGCTTTATTTTTTTATTTTTTTAAAAGAGTAAGGCACTTTTGGGATTTTGTACGTCATTTGGATACCATGATCCCCCATACAGGCTTTTTATATATTTGCAGGGATTTTTAACCATCTTAACAACCAGTCCTGAGAAAGACCTCTGTGTGGTTAAACAACCCGATCATACACAACGAAAATTACCTGGAGGGGAGAAAAGTCTTTTTGCTGAGTTGATACTTGTTCTGCTATGTATATGTACATGTTTTTACAGGAATTTGGAATCGATTGTGTTGGTTTCGTGCTGTGGGTTGTGGGAGCTATGATGATCCAAGGCGATCCATCGCTCGGCTACATGAAAGAAGACAAAATTCTGCAGCCAGGCCCATGATTCTATCACGAACTACCGTATGAGCTATATATCATTTATCATGATTGCCACTGCTTGTCGGTAAGAGCAGTTTGACAATGGAACCAAATCACCTAGCAGGGTGGTGGGCACACCCTTGCTGAAAGGTCACTCAAGCAGACGCTGGACAGCCCCCTCTTGGAGATGCTCTGGCTTTCCCGTGTCAAGATGGCCAACAATGACGATGTGCAACCTCATACCCGGGGGCCAAATATGGGCCCCCGGGGCCTCTCTATCTAGCCCTCTT
The DNA here is from genome assembly GCF_965207765.1 of Zootoca vivipara. Classification (NCBI taxonomy): domain Eukaryota; kingdom Metazoa; phylum Chordata; class Lepidosauria; order Squamata; family Lacertidae; genus Zootoca; species Zootoca vivipara. The sequence continues at coordinate 103,989,160 of NC_142584.1, forward strand.
GACCACCCACCCTACCCACAAAGCCATGCCCCCTCACTGGTCCTGCTCCGCAGCCTCCTCCCATTCTTTTGCCTGCTGAGAAGATGCAGCAGAAAAGGGCCTACGGTTGATATCCATCTCCCATCCAGCAACAGTCCGGCTTTTGCCCAATATACCTGAAGGAGTGTCTCCACCCCCCATCATTCTGCCCGGACACTGAGGTCCAGCGCCGAGGGCCTTCTGGCAGTTCCCTCACTGTGAGAAGCAAAGCTACAGGGAACCAGGCAGAGGGCCTTCTTGGCAGTGGCACCCGCCCTGTGGAACGCCCTCCCATCAGATGTCAAAGAGATAAACAACTACCTGACATTTAGAAAATATCTCAAGGCAGCCCTGTTTAGGGAAGTTTCTAATGTGTGACATTTTAATGTATTTTAATACTTGTTGAAAGCCTCCCAGAGTGGCTGGGAAAACCCAGCCGGATGGGCAAGGTACAAATAATTTATTATTATTATTATTATTATTATTATTATTATTATTATTATTATTATTAGCACTACCTGTTTCCTAGGTCCGGATTTACTGCGCCATCCATCACCAACTTGTTTGTGAAACCATTTATAAAGATAAAGGTACCCCTGACCGTTAGATCCAGTCACGGACGACTCTGGGGTTGCGGCGCTCATCTTGCTTTACTGGCCAAGGGAGCCGGCATACAGCTTCCAGGTCATGTGGCCAGCATGACAAAGCCGCTTCTGGCGAACCAGATCAGCACACGGAAATGCCGTTTACCTTCCCGCTTGGAGCGGTACCTATTTCTCTATTTGCACTTTGATGTGCTTTCGAACTGCTAGGTTGGCAGGAGCTGGGACCGAGCAACGGGAGCTCACCCCGTCGCGGGGATTCGAACCGCCGACCTTCTGATCGGCAAGCCCTAGGCTCTGTGGTTCAGACCACAGCGTCACCCGCATCCCGTGAAACCATTTATAGTGGCATGCTAAATTAGGAGCAGGCCTGGGCTATGAGCCTCCGGGGCTGTTCTCCAGCTCAGTGGCTTGAGGTGCGGCACTGCGGCAAATGCTCTGTTGAGTAGGCAAAGGCAGAAGGAGCAGGCTCCTGGAAGATACACCAGGCCTGGCCGATCCAAAAGCTGCTGCTGACATGGCGCAGTCCTTCTGTTCCTTTCTGCTCCTCTAGTAGGATTGAGACAATACTGTGGACAGTAGCTCACGAGACTATGGCCACATACACACCACACATTTAAAGCACTATCATAGCTTCCCCCAAAGAATCATGGGAGCTGTAGTTCATCAAGGGTGCTGAGAGTTGTTAGGAGACTCTGATTCCCGTCACAAAGCAACCGTTTCAGAATGGTTTAACCATCAGTCCCTCTTCCCAGGAACTTCTGTCACTTTTTTCCCTTAACAAACTACAGCCCCCAGCATTTTTTCCCTTAACAAACTACAGCCCCCAGCATTTTTTGGAGGAAGTCATGACTCTTTTAAAGTCTTGGCCTCAAGTGGTGAAGTCCCCGTGGTTCGAGCTCTGGAAACTCCTCCATCCCAGCTTGATGCTGGGATGGGTAAGGGGCAGCTGGGAACTGGGAAGGCAAGTCCTTAATTGTGGCCCAAACATGGAAGGACCTCTGCCTGACATCCTGTAGATCTGCTGCCCATCAGAGTAGACAATACTGGTCTAGATGGACAAAGTTGCAAGATGTCTGGTATAACGAATCATCCTACGAAAACGAGGACTTCTTTTTTCTCCCCACTCTGTCCAGTTTCTCCACTTGCCCAGGTATGGCACTCAAGCTACCACCCGCTTGGTGGTCTCTGAAACAGCCAGTGCTCCTGTATCCCGCCCCCCCCCCCTCAGGATAAGCGCTGAAAATAAACAAAACACAGCGAGATTGTGCTCCACGATGTGGGTGACCAGTTCATAGCGAAGCAGCTTCAAGTAAGCTGCTCCCGAGATGTGTGTGTAATTTAGCTATTGTTTAAACAGCTTTCATAACAGACAAAGCCTTAAATTATCCCCTCCCCACCTCCACACACACACACACACACACACACACACACACCCCTCAGGCTACTCAGAAGCAGCCAAGTTTTTACAAGATACTTTCCAAAAAGAAAAACAGCCAAGCCCCGTTCAGTGGCTAAATATAGAGAAGAGCCTATTTTTTCATTAAGAGTGCGATTCATGACCCAGCGACGTTTAAAGCCCAAACTATGCAAACGGCAGGTCTCAAGGTAGAGCGCTGCTGCTGAACTGTACCTACCAGATGGTGGTGGTGGGGATAGATCACATGACAGAGGAAGCCCCTAGATTTAAGCAGCAAAACAGCCAGGCCAAAGAAAAAAACTATGGTTTGGTGAAGGATTTTAATGCAGACTTCCCCACAAGAAGCTGTTCTTTCTCTTTAATCAATATACAGTCATACCTTGGATCCCGAACGCCTTGCGAGTCTAACGTTTTGGCTCCCAAACGCCGCAAACCCGGAAGTGAGTGTTCCGTTTTGCAAACGTTTTTTGGAACCCGAATGTCAGGCGCAGGTTCCGCGGGTTCCGATTGGCTGCAGGAGCCTCCTGCATCCAATCAGAAGCCACGCCTTGGTTTCTGAGCATTTTGGAAGTCGAACGGACTTCCAGAACAGATTCTGTTCGACTTCCGAGGTACGACTGTATGCCCAATCGATCACTGTGCTCTGCGGGAGAGGGCCTCCGGAAAATACCATCTTAACAGGGGGTCCATGCCACACAATACATATAGGAATTTGGGATCCTCACCTCACCTCAGTTAAATAATAGGGCAGCACCACCTTTGTTGTCTGAAAATGTTCCTCTTCCCACCAACCTTTTAAAAAGCAGAGATCTTTCGCAGTCAGCATCTGTGCTGGAATTGCTTTTAGACATTTTATCGCTTTTGTGCTTGCCGCACCAGACTCCTTTGGGAGAAAGGTGGGATATAAATTAAATAAACAACAAACAAATCATCCTTAAGATCTGAAACAGTGGTGTCCAGAAAGCTGCATAATCTGCTGCTTTTGTTTAGTGGGCCATGATTCACTCTATGAAGATGATGATGGGTTCAGCATTTAGAATCACGGAGCCGGAAGGGACCCAAGGGTCATCTAGCCCAACCCCCTGCAATGCAATCTTAGCTAAAGCATCCAGGACAGATTTATCGCACAGTATCCACTGAAGAACAAAAACTGAGGCCTTGGACGGCTGCTGCAAATTAAAGAGTTGGCCAGGGATTCCACAATTATTCCCACTTTGAATGCTGGGGCAGATTATGCACTGTAACAGATGTTGAAGCATGCCTTAAAAAATTAAGCTACGCCATTGGCCATACTCACTGCCCCTCAAGAGTGGGCAGGCCACATGCAATGCTAATCCCTCCATTCCCCATCACACTCAGTCACTCACTGCCAGTAAATGACCAGTTGCATCATCCTGATCACACCCTGGGATTCCCCAATGCAGCCTGCACTGCAGGTGACAAAGGTGAGGGAAGTTCCGAAGCATCATCATTGCTCAGAATCTAGCCAGGGTAGCCTATGAAAGACCTACATTGGCTCCCAGTACGCTTCCGAGCACAGTTCAAAGTGTTGGTGCTGACCTTTAAAGCCCTAAATGGCCTCAGTCCAGTATACCTGAAGGAGCGTCTCCTCCCCCATTGTTCTGCCCGGACACTGAGGTCCAGCTCCGAGGACCTTCTGGCGGTTCCCTCGCTACGAGAAGCCAAGTTACAGGGAACCAGGCAGAGGGCCTTCTGTGGAATGCCTGTGGAATGCCCTCCCACCAGAGGTCAAAGAGAACAACAACTACCAGACCTTTAGAAGGCATCTCAAGGCAGCCCTGTTTAGGGAAGCTTTTAATGTCTGATGGTTTTCTGTATTTTAGTGTTTTGTTGGAAGCCGCCCAGAGTGGCTGGGGGAACCCGGCCAGATGGGCGGGGTATAAATTAATTTATTATTATTATTATTATTATTATTATTATTATTATTATTATGAGCCAGTTTAGTGAAATGGTTAAGAGACCAGGGTTTAAATCCCCACTTAGCCATGAAGCTCACTGGGTAAATTGATGGCAACCTCGCCTACCGCCCCCACGCAACTCTTAACCTAAGCTACCTCAAAAGGGTTGTTGGGAGGATAGAAAGAGGTGGGGAGAACCCACATACGTCAGCGATGGCCGAACTTGGCCCTCCAGCTGTTTTGGGACTACACTTCCTATCATCCCTGACCACTGGTCCTGTTAGCTAGGGGTGATGGGAGTTGTAGTCCCAAAACAGCTGGAGGGCCTCGTTTGGCCATCAATGACATACGTCATCTTGTGTGCCGTAGGATATAAAGGCAACATAAATAAATAAAACCCCAAAGTCTGGGCGAAATCTGGGCAAATGGGAACGGATGGAAGGAGGGGGTTGTTGGTTTGTTCCTGTTCTTGTTTTTCATTATATATTTTGTGTTTCTTTCAGTTTTTATTTTGTGAACCACCCTGAGATCTACAGATGATACACAAATTTTAACAATAACAATAGGCCTATCCTTCATTTACAAAGCAGGGTGCCTGCGCTTTGTTCTGGGAGCCAAGTGAGAACAATGTGAGTGTCTATTTGAGTGGCATGTGTCACAGATAAACTGTGCCACGGATACAGTTGGTAAACTTTGGTCAGCAGAGGCCTAGATGAGCCAACGTCCTGACTTAGGATAAGGCCGCTAATAACCTTTCCCGTATTCTCTTTCTGGTCCGTTAGAAACACACCGCCAACCGGTACTTTTTGTCAGGCATTTCCATATGTTTCTCCACACACAGCCTTCCATCACGAGGGAGAGAAATGGATGTAAATCAAGAGTCTGAGGACCTAGGTGCCAATGGTGAAAAGGGCAGGATTCACGTTGCCCATCTCAGTGGCAGCCGCTCAAGACCTCTGGATCCTCAGCTATAACGAGCGCACAATAACAGCCATAATGAAACCACAGAAAGCTCCTGGGCCAGACAGTGCTGTTATGCGAGAGGGATATAAATTGACAGGAAAGCGACAGTGATCAATTGTCTAGTGACATACTGGGAGGAGGCTCTGGCTGGAGCTGGCAGCCGTTCAGTAGTATTCAACATTTTAATTAGATATTTGAAGGGCTGTGTGGTAAATACAGTAGCTGGATTCATGAACGGTTTGAAACTGAGGAGGGAGATGGTAAAGACTGTGGACAGGGATCATAAAATAAAAAAATAAAAGGAGGCCTGACCTCAATAACATGGAGAAGCAGGCTGAATTTCTGGCCTGGTGCCACACAAAAGCTTATACTCAGCAGGCTTCAGAGAAGCCTTTCTAGTGTATTTTTAAAAAAATTAATGGATTTGAATTCTACCAGTCTTAAAGGATTTAGGCTAGAAAGCACAGAGCATCTGCTTTTCTCTGGGGCAAATCCCCTGCCAACGTACAAAGTTCAGCTTCAAGGGGGGGGGGTGGCAATATTTTGGGCAGTGTGGGTAGGAGAGATTGGAGAAGTGGAACTTAATTGAACCCGTGGCCGTGTACCTTTTTCTCGGCCAATCTTGTAACCAGCCAGCCCCTCCCTGCAGAATTTTCACTGCCAGTGAAAAAGACCCTGGAAAGTGAAGGAAGGCAGTCACCTGCTGCTGCTTGGACTGGAAACTTTTAGGCACGGAAGGAAATCAGGGAGGGGAAGGAAGGCTGGCATTATGAGCGAAGGCTGTGTACGGTGTAAGAGTCAAAGGCTACCATATCAGGCCCAGGAGGTTGCATTGGAGAACAGGTGGCGTATACTGTACATTGGTACCTTGGTTTACAAACTTAATCCGTTCCGGGAGTTTGTTCTTAAACCAAAGCGTTCTCAAACCAAGGCGTGCTTTCCCATAGCAGCGGGCGACTCAATTTACAAATGGAACACACTCAACAGGAAGCAAAACATAGAATCATAGAATCATAGAGTTGGAAGAGACCACAAGGGCCATCCAGTCCAACCCCCTGCCAAGCAGGAAACACCATCAAAGCATTCTTGACATATGCCTGTCAAGCCTCTGCTTAAAGACCTCCAAAGAAGGAGACTCCACCACACTCCTTGGTAGCAAATTCCACTGCCGAACAGCTCTTACTGTCAGGAAGTTCTTCCTAATGTTCAGGTGGAATCTTCTTTCTTGAATGTCCTGCTTCCAAGGCAAAGTTCACAAACCAAAACACCTACTTCCGGGTTTGCAGCATCCCTAAGCTGTTCTTAAACCAAGGTATCACTGTAATATAAATCGCATACAATAAACACACACTTTTCTCCCACCCTCCAAGGAACTCAGGGCAGCATACTTACTTATTCCCCCTCCTTTATCCCCACAGCACAGACTGTGTTCAGACATCAGGCTAACCCATAGTTTAGGCTAGCCTTGCACTCACACCCTTCTCCTCCTCCTCTCCAGAGTCCAGAGCCATAGTTTCAAGGTAGTTAAAAAAAAAGTAGTGGCTTCCGGTTCAGCGCCAGCGCCGATCGGCGGGGTCTCGTCTCGCCTCCGAGACGGCCCGTCCCTGCTAGGAGTGGGGAGGGCAGCGAGAGCGACGCTGCGCCCCTTAGAACCCCGGGAAGGGCGTCCCGGGGGCAAATTTTGCTCGGCAGAGCCCCAATCCGGACTCCCCAACTCTCCGGCAAGCTCTAATAAGAGCTCCGGAGTGAGGAGGGTAGAAGTCGCGGGGGCCATTTTGAGCGGCAACGTTATCCTAGCGGTGAGAAGCTTCAAGCCGAAGGCGGAGAGCGCTGGATTCTTCTGAAAATAAAATGATTGGAAATAAGACTGTAAGTAACCTCACGATTTGGATTATAAAACAATTTGGATCTGGGAGAGAGGGGAGAAAAGAGGAAGCCACCCCCCCCCCCACGGCAACATAAGAGACAGTAAATAGAAACCCGAAGCCGTAAATAGAAGATTTCAATTTAAAAGGATCCCTCAAAGGCATCAAAGAGAATCTCCCCTAAATGCAGGGTAAAAGGGGAGAGAGACTGTGGTTGTGAGTGCCCTGCAGTAAGAGGTAAAGACTAAGAAATACCTTTCTTTTCCTCGGGAGCCGGCAGCCCAGACAACCCAGTGAGTTGATCAGGGTTTATAAGTCAAATTTTATTTCAATTTTTATTTCTGGACTTTGTGGAAATTCTTTTTTGGTTTAAATGTTTGTGAAATGTGAGTTCGAACTTTATTTTTAATAAGACTTGAAGGATGCAGCCAGCTTGTTAAAGTGGAGTCGAGAAAATAAACTGTGATCATATTCCACCCCATGTGACAAGTTTTGACCTTGACAGGATTGAACTATGTCAACAAAAAGGTATTCGCCTGAGTTCCAGCGGACTGTTTTGACCTTAATGTGGGAAGCAAGAATAGAACTATGTCAAGAGGAGACACAACGGCAAGAGTTACAGCAACAATTCCAGATGGTGATGGCAGAATATGATTTTTTAGAAGATGAAGCTATTGAAACTGAAGAAGACGAATGTGAGAATGACAATGATGGTGACTGTGATTTGGAAGGAAAAGATGAAGATGAGGACTGTGATAATTTAACGCAAAATGAAGCCCACCACGAAAAAAATGATGATTTTACTCTACAAAAAGTTGGACGGAGTGCCTTTCCTTCGAGGGGGGCACGATTGGTATTACTGGAATTTCAGAATGCCCACAGGGAAGAGGGAAAAAATATGCAGAGAAGAGAAGAAACTCAGGGGTTTTGTATGGAGGCCTGGATGGCAAAAGGTTGTAAACAGGGGGTGGGGTGAAGGGAAAGTGAAGTTGTGATTACAAGGATGGATTAACAGGATTACAACTGGTCTGCTGACTATGGAATTTGCTGGATTGGGGGGGTGGAGCCGGTAATCGGGGATGTAAGGTTAGATTGGGAATAGTTATAGTTTCAAAAGTGAATTGATTCTGGAAAAATGTGAAAGTATGGAGGCTTATAGAGGGGGTAAAAATTAGGCACGGGAAGAAAAAATGGGAGTTTGATTTTTTTTTTTAGTGATTTGGACATTAGGTGAAAATGATAATAATCAATTTATAAGTAGTATAAGGTATAAAGGTGTATTTTTATAAAATAAGAAACTGTTGAAGATGATAAAAAAGGGATGAAAACCGGGGAAGGGGGGAGGGTGGGGAAGCCCACAAAATATGGTTTAATAATTATGAATGAAAGAAAGATTTTTTCTGTTTTGTATTGTCTTTTTCTCTTTTTTGTTATCTTTTTCTTCTCTTTTTTTTTCTTTTTTCTATTTTTACTCTTTTTTTTTTTTTGGTATGATAATAGATGGTTGGATGGATGACCTCCTGCGTACTGCCCTGGTTTACTGGAGCTCCCTGGTGGCAGGGGGGGGGGGGCTTTGGGGACAGGGGAGGGGGAGGAGGACAGAAATCCAAGCATAAAATGGACCATCTCTGACTGTTCACCTACGTGGGATACTTCTGTGGCAGGGGAGGACCCATGGAGGGGGGTGGGAAGGAGGTGGAAAAGGTGTTTATGTATGTACCGTCTTTTGTAATTTGTAAAATCAATAAAAATTATGTTTAAAAAAAAAAAGTAGCTTGAGGGGAGTGTGAATCAGGCCCCACCCCACCCCCGCACAACAAACATTAAACTATGGAACTCACTTCCAAAAGACAGCTTCAAAACTGGACAGCGCTACAAGGGAACTAGACAAATTCATGGAGGATAAGGCTCTCATGGAGGATAAGGCGTGCTAAGGTCCATGGGGTCACGAAGAGTCGGACATGACTAAACGACGAAACAACAACAAGGCTCTCAATGGCTGCAAGCCACGGTGGCTTTGCTACACCTCCTGTGTCGGAGGCAGCAGGCTAGTTGCTAGGAATTGCAAACTGGGGAGGGTGCTGCTGAATTTAGGCCCTGCTGGCTGGCTTGCCTATCTAGTTGGTTTACTGGGCTAGATGAGCTGGCCTCTTCTTATGTTTATTTTTTGCGCTGCAAACTCCTCCAACCACAAAGGTCCCTTCATCTGGACTTGAACTCTCTACCAACCCACATTTTGCAACCACACATGCCTTGGGGCTATAATGACAGTTTGCTGCAATTCTGCCACCGCCACGGCCACGAATTCCGTGCTAAAACAAGAGCTGAGCGGAGCTCCGGCAGGGCAGGGCAAAAGAAAAGGAAAAAGAACAACAAACCGAAATGAAGAACTGCCTAATTTAGCAGGGTTATAGCCCCGCAACAAATGTAAACGCAGTGTCTTTCTTCTTCTAAAACTCTCATCAAACTGCTTTTTACCGGGGTGTTTTCCTTTTGGTCTCTGGGCTTTTGATGTTGCCCACACAACCTCTTCTTCTTCTGTTTTTACTCTGACCATTTTCGGCTTCAAGAGGAGCTGCAGGAGGCCTGACATTTTTGCTCTGTGCTTCCCCTTCCACCCGTGTGGTCCAGAGCAGACATGACAACATGGCACCACGGAAAGGATGTAGCTCAGTGGTAGAGCATCTGTTTTGCACTCAGAAGGTCCTGGGTTCCATTCCCAGCATCTCCAGATAGGACTGGGAGAAACCCTGGAGAGACGCTACTGGCTTTGCGTACGCAATACTGAGCTGGATGGAGTAATGGTCTGGCTCAGTAGAAAGGCGGCTTCCTCGGTTCCTAACGCTTACCCAACCAGAAAGCCTGCAAAGCTGGACACGAGCACAACAGCGCTCTGCCCACCTGTGAATCTCAGCAACTAGTATTCAGGCTCCAAAGAGTGGAGACAGACATCCCCAACACTTGTATAAATTACATTCCAGAAATCATTCACCATCACCACGGATGCCATTCTCTGGTGGAACAGTAGTTAAGTTCATTCATGGTTCTGGGCTTTGAAGAGGCTCGAACTCAGGACAAAAGGGAGAAACGTGCTAAGAGGAAGGCACGCTTGGCAAACCTTCACCGTGATCAACTCCCACCAGGAAACCTATGTCCCCACTGTGGAAGGGCGTGTGGATCCAGAGTTGGCCTCCACTGTCACTTACGGACTCACTTTTAAAACCGTGTTTATGGAAGACAATCTTATTCGGCTACAAGTGATTGCCAAAGAAGAAGTAGTAGTACAGAAGCTGCCGAAATAACCAAACAACCATAGGAAACCATTGCCTAGAAAGGCCCACAAAGTCCAATTCCTTTCTTGCCTCTGTGCTCTGGAATACCCAGTCTGTCTGATCATCTGAATCAAGGTGGAACTTAAGGCCCGGTTCTGCAATGAGTTTGCTGGAAGGCTCTCTTTCATCATGTGAAACGAGAGAGGGCGAACGTCTTGTGGGATCTACTTTGTTGTTGTTTTCTACCAGAATGCCAAGATCTACCAACTGGTGCCAAAGACAACAAGGTAGAATTAAGGAATTCTGAGCCCGAGGAATTGTTTCAAGTACCAAAACCTCACAATCCTTCCACAAAAATAAAAACACACCCGCTTTCCCGCCCCCAATCACCAGCTTATTTAGGGGGCTCTTTTGTTGCTGCTACTGTTGAACAAATGGGCATAAGAAATCCTTGCCAATGTACTTAAGATACTGATCTACTTGCAGGTAGCTAGAGGTGAACAGAAGACTGGGAAAAGTGAGGCTTAAACCCTAGCAGAAGTATGCTCAAACATTATCACCTCCTTCCCCTGAACCTGCAGCTGATCTGTAAAAGATGCAGGGACACATCCTGTATCAGGCAAAAGTGTGAATAGTCAGACAACAGGGGGGGGGGAATTAAAACAACACTGCTACCTCATCTCATCCTCTTCTGCATTGCAGACTAAACACTCTTGATGCTTTTACTTCCCCTTTATACAGACACCCACTCAGAAGCTTTTCATCAAAGTTTCCAGGCCTCTCTTTTGTCTAAGCTCAGCTGTCTGACCACGAACCCAGTCATAGCAGTAGGTAATATCTGGAGGAGGCCTGTCTAAGGTGGACACATGGGAACAGGTGCTCCTGCACCTTTAATAGCTGGGTCCCGGCATTTTATGGATGACAAGCCAAAATTCCCATTTCCATGCAACAAAAAAGGTGCAGCAGCCCTCTCCTGTTTTGATCCTGGGCCCCCTAATCTTGTCCTAGACTAAGGAGACAAAGTCTTGACATGTGTGGGCCTTAGGTATGTCCCTCTCCTACTGCTGCCTAAAAACTAACAGCACAAATTACTATTAATTATTATCACTGAATTTATTTGCATCCTGCCTTTTTTCCCCAAGAAGAGGTTCAATGTGGCTCGCAAAAGAGCATTATAAAATACCATATGTATCAGTAAAGGTAAAGGTAAAGGGACCCCTGACCATTAGGTCCAGTCGTGACCGACTCTGGGGTTGCGCGCTCATCTCGCATTATTGGCCAAGGGAGCCGGCGTATAGCTTCCAGGTCATGTGGCCAGCATGACAAAGCTGCTTCTGGCAAACCAGAGCAGCACATGGAAACGCCATTTACCTTCCCGCTATAGCAGTTCCTATTTATCTACAGTGGTGCCTCGCTAGACAAATTTAATTCGTTCCACAGGTCTTTTCTTATAACGAAAAATTCGTCTAGCGAATCCCATAGGAATGCATTGATTTTTTTAAAATTTCTTTTTACCCATAGGAATGCATTAATTGAATTTCAATGCATTCCTATGGGAAACCGCGATTCGCTAGGCGAATTTTTCGTAAAACGCATTCGTCTAGCGAGGCAACCTCCGCTAGAAAAAACCTTTCGTTAAGTGGAAATTTCGTTAAGCTTGGCAGCTATGACGATTCGTTAAGCGAGGCACCACTGTACTTGCATTTTGATGTGCTTTCGAACTGCTAGGTTGGCAGGAGCTGGGACCAAGCAACGGGAGCTCACCCCGTCACAGGGATTCGAACCGCCGACCTTCTGATCAGCAAGCCCTAGGCTCAGTGGTTTAGCCCACAGTGCCACCTGGGTCCCTTTTATGTATCAGTAGTGGCACCAAATTAAAGTTGAATGGCAATAGATGTGTGATATTCACAAAGAGTGAAACACAAGGCAAAAGGATAGACTAAATTGACATTCAAAGCAATTGCTATCACCTATTAGGGTTCACACCCAGCACGATTCAAAGCATTACTCAGAAGCTCCTTTGGCTTTAGTGGGACTTAAGAGTGCAAGCCTACATATGTTTACTCAGAAGTAAGTTCCCGTATGCTCAGTGGGTCTTAGTCCCAGGTAAGTGCTGTGTGGTCCAGAAGCTTTCATCCAAATGGCTGAGGGTCTTGGTAGACCAATTAACGATTTGCATAGCTGCCAAGTTATCCCTTTTTTAAAGGGATTTTCCCTTATGCTGAATAGGCTTCCTCGCGTGAAAAGGGAAAACTTGGCAGCTATGACGATTTGTCCGCCTGTTGCAGCAACCTTAATTCACTGTGCTAGATGCTGTATGATTTGTATTGCTTTTTAGTTTTTTTATTTTGCCTTACAATTTGCATTCCACAGTTCTGCGATACAATAAAACGCAAGGTAAAGAAAATTAGAAGAAATACAGTGGTGCCTCGACTTACGGATTTAATCCGTTCCGAAGGCACCTTTGTAAGTTGAAAAATCCGTAAGTCGAAAAACGCCATTGGAAACGCGATTTCCCATAGGAACGCATTGGAAACGGAAAAATTCGTAAGTCGAAGCAACCCTATCTAAAAATTCGTAAGCCGGAAAATCCCTATCTAAAACCGCCGTGGTTTTTTCCCGGATGTTGAGAATATTCGGAAGCGCACGGCCATTACCCCCATTCATAAGTCGAAAAATTCGGTTGTCGAGTCGTTCGTAAGTCGAGGTACCACTGTAAAAATACTACTGTATTAAAAACCAACAAGAGCATTTCATGCAGGCATGCCACAGACCACCTGAATGAAGGTCGGACCACTTTAGGAACCCCCGTTTTAACCTCTGGTAATTGTCTTTATTTCATTTACTGCACTTGCGGCTTTCTTGCATAAAATGCATTCAAGGAAGCTTATAATAGTAATAATATAAAACATAGCGTTGCTGACATCAGAACCCAGCAGGTTAAGAAATGAATAGTTCACAAAGAGGCAATTGATTTCAGCCACGCTAAGCACTTACTTCCTGCCTTTCTCCCACATTGGCACTCTCAGCAGCCCACAGGAATCTCCCAGGTGGCTTTCCATCCAGGCTCCTACATCAGGTGTCTTTGGACCATAGCCCTGGGACGGCTGAGCTCTGCCCTTATTCAGGCTGCCCAACTGAGGACTCCAGAATGACACTTCCAGCAAAAGGTGGCAGCCTGCTGTGGGGTACGAGTCACGGCTATTAAGAGCCAGCTGCATCCTGCGGAGCTGCCAATCAGCTCTCCTTAAGGAAGTAGGAAGAGGCTGCTGGTCAGCAGTTGCTTCCGCTCTGTGTTCTTGCCTGTTTCTTACATTGCCCTTTTGTTTATCTTGGTCCGTGTTTGTGTCATACGTTTTAAGCACGGTGATGCCAATTCAAACCGTTATGGTGCCCCCCCAAGGAATTATGGGAGCTGTAGTCTGCTAAGGGTGCTGAGAGTTGCAAGGAGAGCCCTATTCCCCTTGCAGCTGGCACCCCCAAACTTCGCCCTCCAGATGTTTTGGGACTACAATTCCCATCATCCCTGACCACTGGTCCTGTTAGCTAGGGGTGTTGGGAGTTGTAGTCCCAAAACATCTGGAGGGCTGAGTTTGCCTATGCCTGCCTTGCAGTTCCCAGAGTTCCCTGGGAGGAGGGGCTGACGGTTAAATGCAGGTATCCCCAAACTTCGCCCTCCCGATGTTTTGGGACTACAACTCCCATCATCCCTAGCTAACAGGACCAGTGGTCAGGGATGATGGGAACTGTAGTCCCAAAACCTCTGGAGGGCTGAATTTGGGGGTGCCTGGTTAAATCACTCTGAGAATGTCTCCTAACAACCCTTAGCAGACTACAGTACTAGAAGGGTAGACAGTACAGATCTTTTAACAATGGTGTCACATATTGTCAGCCAGATGCCCCCATCAGCAGTCTGGCTATAGCACTGTGCACCAGCTGGAGCTTCAAAAACAGGCCCAAGGCCATATCCACATGGAGTGAATTGCAGTAATCCAGTTTTGAGGTTACCACCACATGAACTACGGTGGTCAGGCTATGCGCAGCTTCTCTTATTAACAGCACTTGTACAGAATGGTAATGTTCAAATGATCCTCCACACCATAGTTTAAATCAGGCATCCCCAAACTTCAGATGTTTTGGACTACAATTCCCATCTTCCCCGACCACTGGTCCTGTTAGCTAGGGATCATGAGAGTTGTAGGCCAAAACATCTGGAGGGCCACAGTATCGGGATGCCCGGTTTAAAAGAATCAGGAACGATTATCATGGCTCACGTGCCCCCTTCTCCCTCCCTCACACGCACAGCGTAATGTATTACTTCCTGTTTAGCTCAAACTACCATGGTTTGATCAAAGCAAAGTTTGCAACATTCAAACACGACAGCAAACTATGGTTTAATCGAAACAAGCAGGGAGTGCAGGTGTGGAGCTCATTCTCAGTCATCCAAACTGTGGCTTACAGGATGACCAGCATGCAGCCAGCAGAAGTCCTTTTCTTTTGCTACCTAAAAGCTGCCTGCGACAGCAGCACAACCATGTTCCAATACGGACAATTTTGCCATCAAGGGGACAGTAGATTTCAACTAGAAACACCCAATTTGGCTTTGAACACCGGGATCTCTGCAGCCAAGGTACAACGGGAAGTGTGGGTGCCCGATTAGTCACAAAGAATTATGAAAGTGTGGTGATTTGTCCTCCAAAATGGCAGGAACTTTCTTCACCTGCAAAAACTCGACAAGCAGCCATGCAATTTTTGCTCTCCTCTGCACAGCGAGCTGCATGCATGTTATATATCTCAGAGCAAACTTACCTGAGTCCTATAGGCAAGCTCTGGCAGGAGTCCACAACCGATGCAACGGCAGCAGTTGAAAGTCTGCTGGTAAATAGCTTAGAGCCGCAGCCAGAAATGAGTGGGATACCTGGGGTTCAGGCAACCTTTAAGAAAGAAAATGGGGTTGGTGGGTTGGTTGGTAAACTTAATCTCCTACTGGTCAGTATAAAATGTGCATAAACCTCCCTCCTACAAACAAAGTAAAAACCACACGTGTCTAGGTTTGCTAGGTTGCAATCCAGCGATGTAAAAAATTCTGAGCTTGCATGAAGCAGTCGTGGCTGCTCCTGCCACCCCTAATAATAATAATAATAATAATAATAATAATAATAATTTATTATTTATATCCCGCCCATCTGGCTGGGTTTCCCCAGCTACTTTGGGTGGCTTCCAACAAAATATTAAAATACAACAGACCGCCAAACATTAAAAGCTTCCCTAAACAGGGCTGCCCAACAGCCCAAATACATCGCCCAACACCAGGACCAACCTGCCCATGAGGCAGATTGAGGCAGCTGCCTCAGGAAGCAGAATCCAAGGGGCACCACTGTGCCCCACCTCCCAAAAAGTCAAGAAGAAAAGCGGCTTCAGTGGCTTCCAGTAAGTGAGGCTTCAGTGGAGGGTGGTACCTTCTCATTTCACCTCAGGAAATATATAAAAGGATGTCATATAGAGGAGGGAGAAAGGTTGTTTTCTGCTGCTCCAGAGAAGCGGACACGGAGCAATGGATTCAAGCTACAAGAAAGAAGATTCCACCTAAACATTAGGAAGAACTTCCTGACAGTAAGAGCTGTTCGACAGTGGAATTTGTTGCCAAGGAGTGTGGTGGAGTCTCCTCCTTTGGAGATCTTTAAGCAGAGGCTTGACAGGCATATGTCAGGAATGCTTTGATGGTGTTTCCTGCTTGGCAGGGGGTTGGACTGGATGGCCCTTGTGGTCTCTTCCAACTCTATGATTCTAGGAGCCCAAACGGAATAAGCCACTCCTGCCCAACACCCACTTTGATTGACTGCAAATGGGGCTTCTCATTCTGGGCCAAGAGCATCACCCAGAGTCTCACCCTCCCTGGCCTCTGGTCCACAGCTTGCTCCTCAGTAGTACAGCATGGAATTGTAACACCTTTTACTTACCATCTGGACTGCCTGGGCTTCATTTCTCTTCTCAGTCAATGGACCTCAAGCTGTAAAAAAAAAAACACAACGAGAATGTCTCATCCCAAGCAAAGCAAATGCAAGTAACCTTGGGCCTATATATTTCTTTAGACGCATGGTACATTAAGAGTTTGGGACTACTGTACTCTCTGGAGAGTTGACTAGTTGTGTTAAAAAAGCTCAGGGGCAGAGAAGCACGGATTGCTTTATTATTGATTGGTATCCTTTTATTCAACACATGACAACAACTGGTGTCAATAGAAAGCCGCCTCGCTCCCTGCCAAAACGGGGGGGGGGGGGGATGGTCAGCTGTAGCTAGATCGAATACCAGACTGATCCCTCCCTTTACAATAATTCTTTTGTCCTCTATTGTCTCATCAAAAGATGCTTGTTTATGATGCAATATTGTCTTCTTCCTGAATTCATTCTGCACTCTCTTCCGCTTTGTTTTGCAGTTTTGACTTGTAATTTTGACTTAGAATTCGATTAAAAAAAATATGTTGGGCCTAAATGTAATAACTTGTTCTTTCCATATGTGTGCTTGGGGCATGATGGGGCAGTGGCAGCACTTATCACAACCTGAGTTCCTTGGAAAGGCCGGGGGGGCGGGGCGGCTGTAATAAATAAAGGAAGGACCACACATCTTCCGTCAATGCAGTACTGCAGCATAATATTGACTCAAAAACAGGTACATAAGCTTTCAGGAGCGATCAACCATATTCACAGAAGATGGACCTCTCAATCATCAATCAAATGAACAGTAGTGGATGGCTGGATGGGGCAGTGGCACTCACCTGACCTCTCTTTGCCTGCATCACTGCAGCCAGGGCAGAGAATGGGAGGCTGGCACGGTGCAAACACACCAGCAGGGCCAATCTGATGTTGCCATTGGTGCAGTTACATCCCACCAACCTCACCCCTTTCCCTCTCTGTTTTGTTACACAGCAGTGGCACAGGCAACTAGAAATCAGGTGAATGCCAGAATGCCACTCCACAGGCCTTTGTTGCAAATTATTAATGGAAGTGCACTGGATGCTAGGAACAAATGTCAGGGTGATGTGATAATGAATTAATGAATGGCCAACCAAGGACCCCATGCACGCACATGGGTGCATACCTGCACCTTACATCAGAGCAACGTTGTGATCCCAGAACATGAATACCAACTGTAAAAAAAAGTAAATAAAAGAGCACAACATATAACTAACTTATAGAATTTATGGCTGCAGGTTATGGCGATGACTCAGCTAGCTTTAAAATGTGCCAGACAAAGTAATGCAGAACAGGCCTGCTGATGGCTGCTACTGCAACTTGTAAATAAGCTCACCCAAGTTACTAGCCTGCAAAGATGTTTACTAGCCTGCATTTCCATGTTAGGGTAGCAGCCAACTTAGCAGGCTTGTAAAAGAGGAAAGGGAAGGGGGAGAAAAAAATTCCACCCAGGAGAAAGAGTGATCTACCCCTCCTCCGCAAGCTCTGCTGGTCATGATGGGCTCTGTGGTTGGCACAGAGGAGGAGGACAGACTGACTGGTCCCGCCACTACCACCCACTCAACTACCTTGAATTCCTGGTTGCCTTGGTTTCCCAGTTGTTAAATACACGGCTGCAAAAAGTATTACAATTTGTCATCGCTAATGGGTCCTCCATGTTCAGGGACAATATGCCTCTGAGCAGCAAGTACTAGGGACAAACAGCAGAGGACATTACAGGGGTGTAGCTCGTCGAGAGCATACCCTCCAAAATCCAGGTGATCCCAGTTGGGATGCTCTGCTGACACATGCCAGAGTGCTGGACCAAAAAACAGGACATTCTGGGATCCAACCAGAAGCCAGGATGACTTCTGTAATTCCGGGATGTCCTGCTTAAATCGGGATGGCTGGGCAGCATGTGGTACAGCCCCTGCTTTGCAGGTGAAAGGTCCCAGGTAGGACTAAGAGTGTCCCTTGGTTGGAACCCCAGAGAGCCACTGCCAACCACTGTCCATAAAACTGAATCATGAAGCAATGATTCTTCAACATCATGTTGTGCGGATGCCTGATGATCGTCTTCCAAAGCAACTACTCTATTCCGAACTTAAAAATGGAAAGCGTAATGCTGGTGGTCAACAAAAGAGGTTTAAAGACTGTCTCAAGGCAAATCTTTAAAAAATGTGGTATAAACACTGACAACTGGGAAACACTGGCCTGTGAGCGCTCCAGTTGGAGAACAGCCTTTACCAAAGGTGTCATGGGCTTTGAAGACACTCAAACTCAGGACGCAAGGGAGAAACATGCTAAGAGGAAGGCACGCTTGGCAAATCCACACCATGATCAGCTCCCGCCTGGAAACCAATGTCCCCACTGTGGAAGGACGTGTGGATCCAGAATTGGCCTCCACAGTCACTTACGGACCCATTGTTAAAATCGTGTTATGGGAAGACAATCTTACTCAGATACGAGTGATGGCCAAAGAAGAAAGAATAATACTGAGCTGGACTGACCAGTTGGTGTGACTCAGAATAAGCTTCCTATGTTCCTGTGCTTTGCTTCCAATAAGCTTCCCAGAAACTTCTGCCTGGCCACTGCAGGAAACAGGATGCCGGACCAGATGGACTTTTGGCCTGATCCAGCAGAGCTCTTCTTTCATTCATATCACCCAGCAAAGGCAATTCTTAGGCTCAAACCTTATAGCCCAAGAGGATGCTGGTGAGCCTAGCTGGGCTATGCAACAGCTAGACCAGGGGTCCCCAAACTACGGCCCCCGGGCCGGATGCGGCCCAATCGGCCTTCCAATCCGGCCCGCGACGACCCCCGCCGCCCGCTGCCGCCGCCCGCTCTCACGGCGCGCGGCGCAGCGACAATCAAAAAAATCGGCAAAAAATCGCCGAAAATCCTTTGTGCGCATGCGTACAGGCCTCTCCCGACCCGGAAGAGGTCATTTCTGGTGCACTTCCGGGTCGGGGGAGGCCCATACGCATGCGCACAAGCGATTTTCGGCTATTTTTTTTCCGCCCGTGTGCGTGTGCGCATGCGCACGGGCGCGCACTCCCCCGCCCTCCGGCCCGCTGCGCGCGCACTCCCCTGCCATCCGGCCCACCGCTCGGTAAGTCTGGGGACCCCTGAGCTAGACAATCGCTGCATGGAAACCGCCTTCCCTTGCCAGTTTGTCAAGTTTTGGCTCGTCTGCTTCACCTTTTCCAAACAAGGATGGAGACAGAAGACACCCATCACCCCCTGGGGGCAGAGAGGGTGGGAGATTTTGTTGGCATGGTGACTGACATTAGCCCTCGCTTCCTTTTAACTAACAGGAATAAAAATGTTTTGTTCTCATTAAGGAAAAAAGGAGCTGCATTCCTGATTGGTGAGTAACGTCTCTGCCTGTGAGTTAATCTCCCAGAAAGTTGTGGCAGCCTGGGATGGGGTTTCCAGTCCAACCCACTCATCCACTTTTCTCCTGAGCCTCTCTAGATACTCTTGAAGAGGGAGTTTCACCCAGGTCGGGGCTCACACTGCCCCACCCCACTTCGTGCTAGGGTCCCAGAATAGACAGGTGTTTCCTCACAGTGCTCAAGGGGGTATTGAGACGCACAACTGGTTGAAGGGGTGGGGTGGAGGCAAGGATGCAATTCTTCAACTCTTATTTGTGATAAGGCTGATCAGCCATCAAGGTTCGCAGTTTTCCAGGTCAGGGAAAGCTTTTCACACCATTCTGTCTGATGAAGCATCTACCACACTGATTCCAGCACGTTGCAAAGGATTCGGGGGGCATGTTCTGGGGTGCACGCTGTGTTCATACAGGCCACTGTGGCCAGGGCTATCAGCCCATTGAACCACTGAGAGTGCACCCTAGAATACACACCACAGTCTTCTGCATTTCTATCTATTGGGCTCAGAATTGGCAGGGGGTAAGGGAAGCTGGGAGATGTTAGGGAGGTGGGAAGGGGAACAAAATACCGGTAGTTTTTGCAGCAGCAGCTACTGCAAGCAAAACTGTTTCAGATAGCCGCATTGCAGTTACACATTGCTGGCGAAAGTATCAGCAGCAGCAAGCAATTTTATCATAATCATAATCTTTTTCGTAAACCGCCTTGAGGTTTTTTTTTCTACGATCAAGCAGTGTATAAATGTTACGAAATAATTAAATAAATCACCAAGCAACTTGCTTTTCAAGGAAACTTATCCACCATTAATAACCTTTGAATTGTGGAACCCCTCCTCCTCAGATAAGTTTCCAAGGAAATTCGTGGTTCAAAAGCCAAGTTTTGCAAAAGCTTGTTTAAATTTGCTTCTGGGGAACTGAGCTGCGTTGTGTGACTGACACACACACAGCTTTGATCTAGCAAGCTCAGCATTTGGAAAGCTGACCTGGATTGCCAGCATACTTGAATGAAGGGCCACGCCGAAAGGCCTGCATTTCAAAGTGTTAAAATGAAATAAAATATGGCCATTTGTTAAGGGTGCTGAGAATTCTGTTAGGGATCTCCCAACAGTTCTCCCAGGAGCTTCTGACAGAGGGAAACGTTACTAAAACCCGTCTCTTCTGTAGCATAGAAAGGCTGCAAGTATCCTTGGATTGAATTAAACTGGCTTTCTCAGCACCTTTGCAAAAAAGAAAAAGAAAACTCAGACAACAGCCAGGAGAGGACCCGTTACCTGAATTTCCCCCTCTTCTTTTTGTGCCCAGAAGAATGTGACTTGCAGATCTAGCTCGCAAAGCATTCCTCTTACAATGCCGACTCCCTGGCAGGTGGCCGAGGAGCCCTCGAAACCATCTGTGATATGAGCAATTAGCGCAAAATGCCAGCTTCCCAACTGACAACATGGGCAAGTTATTTCCAGCGGACAAGGAGTTGCGTTCCAATAGGCCCAGGCAGGCATTTCACACCCTGGCATCTAAGCTTGCTCTCGGGTAGGAAGTTCTTCTGCAGCTTATACCCCACCCCCCACCCCTCCTCCAGAGAGACAAAGGGCCTTCTCACAAAACACCTCAATGAAGGAGGCAGCTGAATGAACAATGATGCAAACCAACCTTGGCTAACAAGCTCTGCCCAGTGTCCATTAGCTCAAATTTCTCCCAGTCCAGTGAGCAAAGCTGAAGAGGCTACAGCACTGGGCACTTCTGCCCACCCACCCACCCATTCACCCTGCCTGCAAATTTGGGTATTTGTGGGAATGACTCCGCTCCTTACTCACACACACACACACACACACACACACACACACACACAAATGTATACACTAACCAAGCATTGGCTAGAATAGAGCACAACCAGAAACAGCTGGTCATAATATTAAGAGCTCAGAGCCATTCATTGGGTTTGGCCATACGATTTCTTCACACATTGTGTCTATCTACACCAGGCATGTCCAAGGTCCGATTCGGGGGCCTAATCTGGCCCGCTGGTCGATTTAACCCGGCCTCTGTGGGTAAAAACCTAAAAAAAAGCTCAATCCTAAAAAAAGCTCAACAAGAGCTCACTTCATCAAATCCGCCCCTCTTTGAAAAAAGTTTGGGCACCCCTGATCTACACCATACGTTTAAAGCAGTATTATACCACTTGTAAACAGTCATGGCTTTCCTCCAGAGACTCCTGCGGTTTGTGAAGGGTGCAGAGAGTTGTTGGGAAGAGGGGTTGACTTTTAAATACCTCTGAGAAATGCAGCTCTGTGAGGGGAAGTAAGGGATCTCTTAACCCTCAGCACCGACAGTACCCAGGGTGGCAATAATAATAATAATAATAATAATAATAATAGGTTGTCCCAGTCACACTGGGCAGCTTCCAGCAAAATATAAAAACACAATAAAGCATCAAACATTAAAAAACCTCCATCGCGGTGGGGTGGGGGAAGCAATGCCTGTTTAAAGTGGTATGATCCTGCTTTAAAAGTATAGTGTAGACAGGGCCAATATGTGAGGAAATGGCTCCTGTTGCCTCTTCTGAATGTAGCGCCATACCCATTTCATTGATTTACGCCGGAATACACTTCCACAAAGATGTGTTGGCAGTCTCTGCCTCGGACAGGTTTAAAAGGAGATCAATTCTTGGGGAAGGTTAAGTGTAGCAACCACCACTACTAGCTATTTTTGTTTTATATGAAGAAGTGTGCATGCACACGAAAGCTCATACCAAAATAAAAACTTAGTTGGTCTTTAAGGTGCTACTGAAGGAATTTTTTTATTTGTAAGAGACGCTCTAGCCTGCCCTCTGTCACGTGATCCAAAGGCAGTTCGTAATAATACTGTGAAACGACACCGCCATAAAACCAAATCGACAGAAAGGAGGTCAAAATAAAGTACGCCTTAAAAAATATCCCAGCGAGCCGCAACGTGGGCTCTCCACTTGCAGTACCGATGGGATTTGTAATAACATTAAAATGTCCAGGCAAAGAGGGCAGTTTTCACCTGGCACCAGCATGACAAACATTTTAAGAACATAAGGAGAGCTCTGCAGGATGAGGCCAGAGGCCCATCTGGTCCAGCATTCTCTTCACACAGAGGCCAACCAGATTCCTGTTGGCGGTAGTTGTGCCTGCAGGGCAGAGGTGGCCAACATTTACGGCTGAAGGGAGGCAGACACAGGTTGCTGTGGTCAAAGTAACTGTGCCCTCTCGCCCACAAACACACATGCACAAGCAGATACTATGCATGCAGACCACATGCACACGCGCACAAAGTTTACGGTCTGCCTCCACAGTTGGAGGCAACAATGCTTCTGAATACCAGTTTCTGGAAGAGTGATAGCTTTTGTGCACAGGCCCTGCTTGTACATTTTCCACAGGCATCTGATCAGCCACTGTGAGAACAGGATGCTGGACTAGGTGGGCCATTGGTCTGATCCAGCAGCCTAATAATAATAATAATAATAATAATAATAATAATTTATTATTTATACCCCGCCCATAATAATAATAATAATAATTTATTATTTATACCCCGCCCATCTGGCCGGGTTCCGCCAGCCACTCTGGGCGGCTTCCAACAAAATATTAAAATACAGAAATCCATCAAACATTAAAAGCTTCCCTAAACAGGGCTGCCTTGAGATGCCTTCTAAAGGTCTGGTAATTGTTGTTCTCTTTGACCTCTAGTGGGAGGGCATTCCACAGGGTGGGTGCCACTACCGAGAAGGCCCTCTGCCTGGTTCCCTGCAACTTGGCTTCTCGTAGCGAGAGAACCACCAGAAGGCCCTCGGCGCTGGACCTCAGTGTCCGGGCAGAACGATGGGGGTCGAGACGCTCCTTCAGGGTATACTGGACCGAGGCCAGTATTCATGGTCACTGAACACCAGGCACTTTGCTCTCTCTCAATTTACCTAGTTATGAATGGAAGGGAAAGTGCCACGGAGATAACACTGAGGTAATACATAACCTGCTTGACATTCTTTTTATATATAAAAAAATAACAACTCTTTGAGGAATGAGCACTCCAGCACATGAGATGGCAGGGCACTAGCAGAGGAGGAGGAGGAGGAGGAGGAGGAGGAGGAGGAGGAGGAGGAGGAGGAGGAGGAGGAGGAGGAGGAGGAGTTTGGATTTCATACCCCGCTTTATCACTACCCGAAGGAGTCTCAAAGCAGCTAACATTCTCTTTTTCCTTCCTCCCCCACAACAAACACTCTGTGAGGTGAGTGAGGCTGAGAGACTTCAGAGAAGTGTGACTAGCCCAAGGTCACCCAGCAGCTGAATGTGGAGGAGCGGAGGAGCGAACCCGGTTCCCCAGATTACGAGTCTACCGCTCTTAACCACTACTGCACGTTAGCCATGTCCAGATGACCTGTTCAACAAATATTCGTCCCGATTTATTTTTTGCAAAGAGATAAGATGATGATGCCCATTTAATGAGCATTCCTCCTTTTTTTGTTTGTGGGAAGGTTTAACCCCCTTGCCATCAAGCGTCATCCCATACTTTTCAATGCATTTCCCCCCAACCCACCCACACTCTCCTTATCCCCCCCCCCAGTCCAATCTTTTCAGGGAAGAAGGGGTTTGTTTTGCGAGAGCTTCAAATCAGGTTCAAATGTGCAGCTGGAATTTGGTGGTCTTCTTACTGTTTGAACTGTGCATCTGCTATAAAGTGGATAGAGTGTTGGGCCAGTCACTGTCCCTCAGCCTAACCTACTTAGAATCATAGAGTTGGAAGAGACCACAAGGGCCATCCAGTCCAACCCCCTGCCAAGCAGGAAACACCATCAAAGCATTCCTGACAGATGGCTGCCAAGCCTCTGCTTAAACACCTCTAAAAAAAGGAGACTCCACCACACTCCTTGGCAGCAAATTCCACTGTCGAACAGCTCTTACTGTCAGGAAGTTCTTCCTAATGTTTAGGTGGAATCTTCTTTCTTGTAGTTTGAATCCATTGCTCCGTGTCCGCTTCTCTGGAGCAGCAGAAAACAACCTTTCTCCCTCCTCCATATGACATCCCTTCATATATTTGAACATGGCTATCATATCACCCCTTAACCTTCTCTTCTCCAGGCTAAACAAACCCAGCTCCCTAAGCCATACTTCACAAGGTTGCTGGGGGGGGGACTGACTGGATATGAGCTCCTTGGAAGAAGGGATATAAATTGTGCTCATGTCATCCCGTGCTCCCAATCAATTCTCCACCACTCTGTCATTTCCTCCCCTTCCCACATCGCCTGACTTGCACCTGTTATTTTCTGGTGTTTATCATCTTATCCACACACACAACGTAACACATTTTCCTCCATGGGATATTTTGCTGCTGCTGCTGCTGCCATTGCCATGTCTGTTTTGTTTGTGCTGCAGTAAGCATTCAAAAACCCAAAAGTTTGGGTCAAACTGAGGAAGGGGCTTGGATATAAGAGAGGGCAAAATTGCCTCCCTCATTTTTGCATGTTGGGGGTAAATTTACGGCTGGGGGAGCAGAATCAATTGGCACATGAATGCTCCGAAAGTTCCTATGCTGCTGCTGTTATTTAACACTGACACAAGTGCCTAAAACTTGGTTAAGTGCTGCACATATATTAAAAATATATGAGTTGTGGCCTCAGACCTCAAAAGTTCCTTCCACCACAACTTTCTTCCTCTTTGAGGTGCCACATGGGTCTTAGTTAAAACATTTTAGGATATTTGAAAAAGAGAAGGATAACTGAGAGACCGGAGGTAATGTTGTGTGAGTTTGAGGCTGGCCAACATCTCTGTTTCTTGCCCTAAAAAGAAAATTATATAACATCTTTTACCAATATATCTGCATGGATATTAAAGATTCATAGCACTGCTGGAGATGTGTGGCAAGTCAAAGCCCTGGCAGTGGAGGCAGCAAAAGTTTTGTTTGTGCTGGAAAACTTTCACCTTCTCTAGGAAATCCAGGTGACAAGGGCAGTTTCCTTTTGCTGGGAGGCAAGAATCGCTGGGTGGTCTTGTGGATCTTTGTAAAAAATAGGCCACAAGCTACCCTAATGGACTGCAGGTACTTGCAATGATCTGCCTTGTAAAAAACTTTTGCCTTGCACTTAAGGTGAGCAAACAGCCACACAGAAAATAAAAACATATGCAAGTTCTTGCGGGAAGGGTTACAAAACATGGTTCTCCATGCAACAACAAAAAGGGGGGGCGGAGAGGAGAGAAGCAAGCACCTATCTGAGCAGGTCTGAGGGGAATAGCTTTCTCTTAACTGCTCTCAGCTCCCTTGGGGGGAAACTACATTTCCCAGGATTATTTGGGGTATGGGAGAGGAAGAAGCCATGACTGTTCAATAGGTATTATAGCGCTGTGGTGGTCATGGGGCCCTGAATTTCATTACAGTATTTGGCTGCCGCTGTAATGCAGAACGCCATGTCAGAAACGCATGCCCCTCACCGACAAACTCCTTACAATAATAATTTATTACTTATACCCCGCCCATCTGGCTGGGTCTCCCCCGCCACTCTAGGTGGCTTCCAACACACATCAAACTACATTAAAATATCACAGACTAAAAACTTCCCTAAACAGGGCTGCCTTTAGGTATTTTCTAAATGCCAGGTAGTTGTTTATCTCCTCTGGTGGGAGGGTGTTCCACAGGGCGGGCGCCACTACCGAGAAGGCCCTCTGCCTGGTTCCCTGTAGCTTTGCTTCTCGCAGTGAGGGAACCGCCAGAAGGCCCTCAGCGCTGGATCTCAGCGTCCTGGCTGAACGATGGGGATGGAGACACTCCTTCAAGTATACAGGACCGAGGCAGTTTAGGCCCAAGGTGCCCCCCACCTATAGGGTTGCCAGACTCAATAGAGGACAGGACTTCTGTGCCTTTAATTGCCCTGCTCTCTTTTGAGTCTGGAAACCTTAAAGAGAAACCAGCAGACCCTTTGCTTGGAAATTAAACAAAGGGTCTGCTGGTTTCTTTTTAAGGTTTCCAGACTCAAAAGAGAGCAGGGCAATTAAAGGCACAGAAGTCCTGTCCTCTATTGAGTCTGGCAACCCTACCCACCCAGCCCCACAGCTCCCAAGTGCCTGGCTGGCCACTTCCTGTCCGGCACCTCGTGGGTTAACGCGAACATTCCTCTCTCCTTCTGACCTGAGCAGTGCAGCTTGAGTCCGAGGCTATTCTTTGCGCTCTTGATAAAAGCATGTGAAAGCTGAAGGCCTCACACATTCCTCCATTCAGGGCTTGGCTGCCTGCCTGTAAACTGTCACTCCCTGGCACCCAGGCCAGAGAGGGAGAGAACGGCAGGGAACGCAAGCCAAACTCCCACCAGGGCCAGCTGCACTTAAAACTGCACCCTCCCCATCTTTCCCCACCAGGGAGAGCAGATCCCTTCTTCCGGTGAGTGGAATAATAATAATAATAATGCTCCGTTTTGGCTCCAGTCAGCATCTTTCCGCAGAAGCCGCCCCCTGTCCCCAAACCTGTGCAAAGGAGAGCGCCTTAACCATCCCTCGGGAACAACTCAGAACAAGCCCCGCTAATAGCAGGGTTGTGCCCTGTTTACGTAAAACTTTTGAGAAAGGCGGGAGACAGGACTGTGCTAAGAAGGTTCCTCGGGATGCAGTGACATTTAATTACCCAGGCCCCACCTGTCCCAGGCCGCAGACTGGCATGGCTGCGCAGCAGGCAGTTACGGGAAGAACATGTTTAACAGCACATCGTGCTTATATTGCGAGGGGATCTTTGCAACCCCTGGGAAGCTTCCGTTCGTTAAAGACACAACAACCCAGAACCAAATTAAAACCAGCAACGCCACCAAACCCAGCTCAGTATTGGCCCGTAACACTTTAAAACCACCACCATCATTTTTTTAAAAAACAACAACAACAACCACCCAAATCACCTTATTTTTCTTCTCCTAACTTTATATTGCACGTAAAGGAGCACATTTTTTAAAAATCAATCAATCCCGTGTTAGTGACAATGAAGGTATTTTTAGATATTATATATATTAAAAAACCAGCAATCTGGAAATGGGTGATGGGCAGGCAAAGGAGCCTCACTTCACCCGTCGGATTTGCAGCTGTAAACTTGCAAGGCTCAGGGCTGTTTGAAATTCTGCGCCCCGAGTTTCTTAACATCAAAATTCTGCACTAAGACGACAGACAGGAAGAAGGAGGGAGGATTGGACAAGTACGGGCACACATTAAAGGCAAAGCCAAGAAAGGAGGAGGGATTAAAAAGAATAGCTACAGGGAGCTTTAAGAATCACAAACACAGTGCCAAGATGATCTGGCATTTGCGATCAGTCACAAATGAGGATTGCTCACAAAAGCTTTCCATGGGTTTGTACTTTGCTTTGTACTTCAATTCACTTTCTGCCACTTTTTTTGTTTTTGATTGTTCTTTAGCTTATTATTATTATTATACTCTGTACATCGCCTTGGGCCATAAGCAGGACTGATAGCGACAGCAGATCTGCACTGGCCGGGTGGCCCTTGGCAGATCATCTGTTGCCACAGGTATCCCTTCTGCCCCTAGTTTTTTACACTACGCACAGCAGCAGCTGCAGCAAGCCTTGCTGCTAGCACATCTCCACAATCAGTGGGTGAGGCAGGTGTTTCCATTCGCCATGATCGCAAGAGTGCTGGCCCATTTTATGCATTAAGGCTTCCCTCCAGCCTCGGAAGTGCCCAGCATATACCTCTCAAGTCGCACTCAAGCGAAACCCCACCTGACACAGCCCGAGCTGACAAGGGGCCAGCTGCTCCCGTTGGAAATCGAGAGGCGTCAGGAGCTGAAACAACGCAGGGACGATTTTGAGAATGGACACGCCAGGGCCCTTAGGAAGCTAAAGGAAATGCCATTTCTGATGTGAGACATTACAGCTTTGGGCCGCCTCCGGATGTCACAATAAAACATGTCCTTTTTCCCCTGCAAGGTTTGGGGAACCTTTTTTTCCCGGGGGACCTTCTGGGGTCTGCATGGAGTCATGGGCAAAAGCAGAAAGAGGGATGGCTGCGACTTCCACCTCCCAGGAGGCTACATTCCAACCACACCAAAGTCAGAGGTTTCTACATGCACCCATCCAAGCAAGCAAGCAAAAGGGTGTTCTCATAATTCAAGGACATGTCCCGACCCAGGAAAAAGCATGAAAGGAGGGCATGAAACAGGGGTGTGGCCTATGGAGAGTCTGATAAGAGAGGCCTAGACTGGGATGCAGGTCTGAGGTTCCCCACTCTTGGGTTATTTTAGTGGGAATGAGCCTGTGCATGTTTCAGGCTCACACAATCCCCGCTCTCCTAGGCCTGCATGGCCATGAGTTCAGAAGCTTTCACTACCATTTTCGATTAGTTACAGTTTAGTTAATTTGGGGTGCTAAGGGAGAAGTATTATTATTATTATTATTATTATTATTATTACTATTACTATTACTATTACTATTACTATTTGAATTTATATACCGCCCTATACCCGGGGGTCTCAAGGCTGTTCACAGAAGAAAATCAAGATATAAAACCACAAAACACATAATAAAAATAAAAATGCAACTTTCAGAAAAAGGTACAGCTCATTTGAGCACATCAACAACAAATTTTTATTACGGTCGTAGACCAGCATAAGGAGGGAGGGGTACAATAATTTAAAATCATTTAAAATCTAAACAAAAAACATGTTTTGGTTTTTTTTTATTAAAAAAAACCCTAAAAGGAGTTTATATATATATATATATATATATATATATATATATATATATATATATATATATATGTATATATATGTATGTATGTATATAGCCCATAAGAATCCAAAAGAAGCCAAGAAAGTCTAAAAGAAGGGTTAGGAACATCAGACAAGGGTGAAAGAGCGCAAAAGGCTGGTATATATAAGACCACAGCTATCAGTCTACAGAACACTCCAATACGAGTGCTCATTATCGAGCACATCATCATTCCTAACACTACTCTAAGAAATACACAAGTGGTCAAACATTAGTAAAATGTAACAATAGAGCCAAAGCGTACATTGATTTTTCACTACTCTATCTAGGCTTCTAACTTTATTGACTCAAGTACCGAACGTGCTTCTTTATATCCTTCAGCTTCTTCCAACTCTTTTTCATTTTCTAATAGCTGAGCTAGATCTGCATGTGCAGCTTCTAACCTGCGTTGGCAATCAGGAATCATCATTCGAAATTCTTGCAAGATCTCAATCTGTTTTTCAATTGCATAATTTTCAGAATCTTCAAATCTTCTCCTCTTGCTTGTTTTGCTTCTTTTTCATACATAGCCTTTTATTTTGCCAAACGCTTCACTAAGCCCGTTTAGTACCTCTGCTGGGGGAGACACATTGTGCTCCTTCTGAGGTGGGTTGTCCACCTTTGGTCCCCATCCTGCACTCAGCTCTCCCCTGTGGTTCCTAGCTGCTGTCAGCATGCAACAGCGGCCGCACCCAGGAATGGCTTTGACCAGGTGAGGGTAGCCAATGGGTCTCAAACCCTGGATGAGTGGACTTCCCCTGTATGCAAAGACAGGCACTGGTGGATTAAGGAGACGAGACCAACAGCGGGTCCAACAGTCAAGAAGGCATTTTCTGCACATGCTGCAGAGGGAAGTAAGGGGCAGGTGGGGCTTGCCAACCTGGGAAGGTAGCCCATCTAGAAAAAGGAAAACTCTTATCCTATGCTGCCTTGAGAGGAGAAAAGGCTAAGGAGTAAACCCTACATGAATCCGGAGTGGAGTCTCCAAGACGGTTGGATGGCACCTTAGATGCCTCCTTCCAGCAACTCCTGCGGCCAAGCTGGCTTCAAACATATTGCTCTGCTTGGACCACATCAGTCTTGTCATCTGGGCAGCCCAGGACCTCCAGACACACTGCCCAGGCTTTAGCCCCAGGGAGGTCACTTTGGTGCACAGGTGCCAAGTTCTGGATTGAAAAATCCAGGATCAGCAGCGCCGCGGCACCAGAAGTCACTTCTACGCATGTCCGGAAGTGCGTAGAAGCGACTTCTGGCGCTGTGGACATTTTGGAAATGGGCACAGCAGCATCGGAAGTTGCTTCTACGCATGTCCAGAAGTGCATAGAAGCGACTTCCGGTGCCAGCGCAGCATCAGAAGAACATTATCGCCGGCAGGAGCTCCGTAATCTGGGGGAATATGGGGTATTTTGCCATTTGGGACACCTGCGGGAAACAGTAAGAAAATACGGGGGTTTCCCGGGGAAACTGGGGTACTTGGCAGCTATGCTTTGGTGCTGCTAATTCAAAGGTCTGACTTCACCTCCAGAGACATACTCCATTGTCTCTCGAGACAGACGGATGCCAACAGCAGTTTAGAACCCCAAATTGTGGTTAATCTTAACTGGAGTTGGTTGAATCAAGCAAACTTTATAACCCATGGCTCATGTCCAACAAAGCACAGTTTAGATTAACCAAAGGTAGGGTTCAGACAGCACCATGAGCAGTGATTTATCTGAAAAGGGTAGGAAAGCTTCCAATGTTCCCTTTGCAGCGGAGAGGGGAGTCGCCAGCCAAAGGCTCACATAGGTTTGTTACCATCACAACCCTGCCCACATGCAGATGACGACCAAACACAGCCAACTGAGGCTAAGCGCAACTTACAGTCTAGAGCAGGCATCCCCAAACTTCGGCCCTCCAGATGTTTTGGACTACAATTCCCATCTCCCCCGACCACTGGTCCTGTTAGCTAGGGATCATGGGAGTTGTAGGCCAAAACATCTAGAGGGCCACAGTTTGGGGATGCTTGGTCTAGAGCAGGGCTTACACGGGTTCAAAAACCCTGCTCAGCTATCAAGCTAACTAGGCAGAGCCTATATTGCAGGGTTACCGCGAGGCCAAACAAGGCAGGGAAGAACTATGCATGCTACCACAAACTCCTGGGAGGAAGGGTGGGTAATATATGGCATAAATGGTTTTTGTTTTTTAAAGGCCAAATTCAGTGGTTACTAGTGGTTACGAAACTGCATTGCTACTAGCAGCAGATAACTATGACCGATTAGAGGCTGATTGCTCAATTTCAGAATCCCAGTAATAAGTGGTGTTTTTTTTTTAAAATCAACTAGGTTACACTTACATTTTACGGCACTTCAGTAACCTCACAGAAGCTTACCTGGGGCTCTCCGCTGCCCATCCAGGTCGAGCTAAAACTTGTTCAGCTTTAACAAGGTAGCAGCATCAGTACCCTCAAACCATCCCCTGGAATTATCCTGCTTCAGCTTTTCTCCTCCAGGCCCGCAAGGCACCAATTTCCCGCATGATGCGTCCTGTGTTGTTTTGCTTTCCGCCCCAGCAACCTCTCCTCTCACATTAACATGGGTGCATGTGCCAAAGCGACTAGGCCGTAGCTGTAAATGCCTCCAATTGCCGGAATCAGATGATGGCAGGTGGGAAAACTATGTTCTGTGTCCTCTTTCCCTCCTCACAAGCAAAATTCCTGCCTGCTATTGAGCGTGGGGCACAGAAGTGATAAGTAGGGTTTCCAGACTCAATAGAGGACAGGACTTCTGTGCCTTTAATTGCCCTGCTCTCTTTTGAGTCTGGAAACCTTAAAGAGAAACCAGCAGACCCTTTGCTTGGAAATTAAACAAAGGGTCTGCTGGTTTCTCTTTAAGGTTTCCAGACTCAAAAGAGAGCAGGGCAATTTAAAGGCACAGAAGTCCTGTCCTCTATTGAGTCTGGCAACCCTAGTGATAAGTGTTCCTATTTGGCTTTAAAGGAAAATGAAATGCAGGCACAGCAGTACGCTACACCAAGGCAGTTTGGATTAAGGCCACACACTCATGCCATACATTTGAAGCTGCTCCAGTTCAGCTGCGGTTTGTTAAGGGTGCTTGGAGTTGTTAGGAGACCCCTCACAGAGTTACAGTTCCCAGAGTGACTGAACCGTCAATTCCTCTTCACAGGGAACTCTGGGAATTGTAGTTCTGCCAGGGGAATAAGAGGCTTCCTATCAACAATCAGCACCCTAAACAAACTACACTTCCCAGAATTCTCTGGAAGAAGCCACGATTGCTTAAAGTGGTATCATAGAACTTTAACAACAACAACAACAACAACAACAAACTTTTATTCATATCCCGCCCTCCCCGGCCGAAATCGGGCTCAGGGCGGCTAACATCAAATATATAACATTAGTATAAAATCAAACAATAACTAAATTGCCTCCTAAAAACAGGTCAAAATCAAATGTTTAAATGTTTGCTGTGAATGGCCTTAGGGAAGACAATACTCTTAGTTTAAGTGTGAACAGGGAGGTTCGTCTGACACTTTCCTTACATATCTTTAGGCACCAGGCAAAAAAACCCCACACCTTCCTCTGCTACCAGGCCTTTGGCTCATTAATATTCTACAGCCTTAAATGTGTTTGTGGCAGAGGGGGTTACTGCTTCGCTGATTCTGTTTTAACTATAGTGGTGCCTCGGTTCTCAAACGTAATCCTTTCCGGAAGACCGTTCGACTTCCGAAACGTTCAGAAAACAAGGCGCAAAGGACTAGCTACAAGTTCAATTGGAGAAATTGAAGAACACGCAGCGGAAGCCGTTCGACTTCTGAGGAGTGTTAAAAAATGGAAGCAATTACTTCCAGGTTTGCGGCGTTCAAAAACTGAAACATTCGGCTTCCGAGACACTCGAAAACCGAGGCACCACTGTATTTATTTGTGCTTTTATCTTGTGAGATCTTTTAATGAAGAGAGAGAGATAAAATAAATAAACTAAATATAGAAATAAAAATATCCACTCAAGAAACTGCTATATTGATGTAGTTGGACCAGAGCTCCCATCAACCCCAGCCACTATGGCCAATGGTCAAGGATGATGGGAACATTTGCAGAGCCACAGGTTCCCCATCCCTAGAGCACCAGATGCTGAGAGCAAACTACAGTACATGGAGGTTTCAGGCTGGTTGCTATCAGAGGCAGAGTGCTGGGTTTGATGGCCCAATGCAACAAGTATGAGGGATCTTCCTCGGGAGTTTTTCCAAGGCCCAAGCATTTCATAGAAGCAACTTAGGGCACTTTGACGGGCTGCCCTTTGGTCCCGAGGGCAGCTTTTAGCACTGCATTTTAAAATCAGTTTTATTGCATTTTAAGGTGCTGGTTTTACGTCTTTCGAAATATATAGTCACCCACCAGAGCCTGAGGAAGTGGACAGGTTTACAAGAAAACACTTGTGAATCACTTGAGGCTCCTTGAAGACTACTTGGAAACTACAACTGCTTCAGAACAGCAGCCAGGTTGTTAACTGGGCCCTGCCATTCTGAACATTTTTCAACAGCGTTCAAAGTTCTTGACTGGCTTCCAATTTGTTTTCTGGGAGCTTATTTTGACCTGTTGCATGTATAATGGCAAAACAACTGAGTGCTGATCCCTTTCGCAGCATAATGGCACAAGAGGAAGGAATTAGCATGCCTGAGGAACCCCAAGCTTCGCAAAAGGATAGGACCAAAAGAGGGGTAATGGAATGGTTGTTGTTGTTGTTGTTGTTTAGTCGTTTAGTCGTGTCCGACTCTTCGTGACCCCATGGACCATAGCACGCCAGTCACTCCTGTCTTCCATTGCCTCCCGCAGTTTGGTCAAACTCATGTTCGTAGCTTCGAGAACACTGTCCAACCATCTCGTCCTCTGTCGTCCCCTTCTCCTTGTGCCCTCCATCTTTCCCAACATCAGGGTCTTTTCCAGGGAGTCTTCTCTTCTCATGAGGTGGCCAAAGTATTGGAGCCTCAGCTTCACGATCTGTCCTTCCAGTGAGCACTCAGGGCTGATTTCCTTCAGAATGGATAGGTTTGATCTTCTTGCAGTCCATGGAACTCTCAAGAGTCTCCTCCAGCACCATAATTCAAAAGCATCAATTCTTCGGCGATCAGCCTTCTTTATGGTCCAGCTCTCACTTCCATACATCACTACTGGGAAAACCATAGCTTTAACTATATGGA
Organism: Zootoca vivipara; assembly: GCF_965207765.1. Classification (NCBI taxonomy): domain Eukaryota; kingdom Metazoa; phylum Chordata; class Lepidosauria; order Squamata; family Lacertidae; genus Zootoca; species Zootoca vivipara. Next base: position 104,023,496 of record NC_142584.1, read on the forward strand.
CCTTTGTAGGCAAGGTGATGTCTCTGCTTTTTAAGATGCTGTCTAGGTTTGTCATTACTTTTCTCCCAAGAAGCAGGCGTCTTTTAATTTCGTGACTGCTGTCACCATCTGCAGTGATCATGGAACCCAAGAAAGTAAAATCTCTCACTGCCTCCATTTCTTCCCCTTCTACATTTGCCAGGAGGTGATGGGACCAGTGGCCATGATCTTAGTTTTTCTGATGTTGAGCTTCAGACCATATTTTGCACTCTCCTCTTTCACCCTCATTAAAAGGTTCTTTAATTCCTCCTCACTTTCTGCCATCAAGGTTGTGTCATCAGCATATCTGAGGTTGTTGATATTTCTGCCTGCAAAAGGGCGTGGCTGGCTTAAACAGGGGAAGTCCATGCTGGATTTTGCTGCAGGTCTCACTGATAAAGCTCTAAATGACCTGGGATCATAAAACCCAAATTGCTGAGGTCTTCTGGTGGACCACATTTGGTCCACCATGAGGTTCAGCTGGCATTTACCCAGACGCCCAACAAGAGATGGGACTTACTTTTGAGTAAACACACACAGCGTTGTGCTGCATAAGTACTTGGCTTTAGCTAGGCTAGGCTAGCTGAAAAATCCATGAGAGCTTCCCCCCCCCCAAGACATTTAAAACTGGAATATGAACGCACGTTTTATCTGACCTTGAGTTTGTGTTTTATTCTTTTAATTGTCTCATTAGCAGCACATCGTTCAGCTCTGGCATGAAAGACACCTTGAACTTTTCAAGTCATAGTAAAATAAAAAAATTCCTTCAGTAGCACCTTAAAGACCAACTAAGTTTTTATTTTGGTATGAGCTTTCGTGTGCATGCACACTTCTTCAGATACAGTGAAATGGAAGTCAGGTAGCCGTGTTGGTCTGGATCGAAGTAAAATAAAAAAATTCCTTCAGTAGCACCTTAAAGACCAACTAAGTTTTTATTTTGGTATGAGCTTTCGTGTGCATGCACACTTCTTCAGATACAGTGAAATGGTACATTTTTTTTGGAATTTTTTAGGAATTTTTTTATTTTACTTCGATCCAGACCAACACGGCTACCTACCTGTTTTCAAGTCATAGAATTCTAAGTCCACAAGCCCATCAAGGAAAGGAGAGTTGGGGGAACATCTGTAAATCTGTGTCTTGTTACCAAGTGTGTGCTGTGGGTTAGGGCCATCATCATCATCATCATTATTATTATATTTGTTACCCACCCTTGACCATAAGGTACCAGGGTGGATTATATCTATATATAAAAATGTAATACAACACAGTAAAACAAATAAAACAACCCTTCCCCAAAATACCATGCAGCAGGGGTGGCCAACTCCGAAGAGACTGCGATCTACGCACAGAGTTAAAAACTGGCAGTGATCTACCCCCTTTTGGGGGGTTCAGGTCAGAGTTGTTAAGCTTTTCTGAGGCAGGAGGAAAGCTCTGTTTTGGGGGGTGAAGGGCTAAAATGTCAAGCATTTTTTAGGGGAGCCAAAGTTGTTGAGCTTCTTTGGAGGGGAGCCAGTGAACTACCACAGACGTCTAGTGATCTACCGGTAAATCACGATCTACCTGTTGCGACGTGCCTGCCATACAGTATACATGTCAAATAAGGTCTTTTTTAAAGGCTACATCAACTCCTTTACAAGTTGAAGAAAACATACCGGTAGCTTTTTTGTAGTGCATAAAGGTAAAGGTAAAGGGACCCCTGACCATTAGGTCCAGTCGTGACCGACTCTGGGGTTGCGCGCTCATCTCGCATTATTGGCCAAGGGAGCCGGCGTATAGCTTCCAGGTCATGTGGCCAGCATGACAAAGCCGCTTCTGGCAAACCAGAGCAGCACATGGAAACGCTGTTTACCTTCCCGCTGTCTGTAGCGGTTCCTATTTATCTACTTGCACTTTGACATGCTTTCGAACTGCTAGGTTGGCAGGAGCTGGGACCAAGCAACGGGAGCTCACCCCGTCACAGGGATTCGAACCGCCGACCTTCTGATCAGCAAGCCCTAGGCTCAGTGGTTTAACCCACAGCGCCACCTGGGTCCCTTTGCTAACTCCTGAGAGGAACCGGAGCCCCAGGGGAGGCCGTTGTATGTATGAAGCTCTGAAGCAAAATCTGCCATAGTAAAAGGGTGGCGCTTGAAGCGAGAACAGGAAGGTGTCAGAGTCGAGAAGAGAACAGTTGTCCCAGTATAGGACCAGCCCTATCATTATGCAGAGTGAGGCGGATGCTTCGGGGGGAGAAATCGGAATTGTCATGAAAAGAAGCACAAATTTATTATTGTCGTAAAGAGGTGGAGAGGCACTTGTGGGACAGTGCCACAAAAAGGGGGGGGAACAACTTGATGGGCCTTTGGCACTAGAGAAAAGGGGAGGGCACTACCTCAGGCAGCAAAATGTCTTGGGCCAGCCCTGACACTGTGACTGCTTTGTCTGAAACTTCCTTAATAAAATATATCACAGTAAGTTGGAAATGACTGGTTTTGGTTACACTAGAAGTGGCACATGAAACACCAACTCGAGTTAAGGAGCAGGACTGAGGAACAATGGTCAATAGCGGGGGGTTATGGGACTTGTAATCCAACATCATCTAGAAGACCAAAGCAGGGCCGTCTTGAGCATATGCAGCGCCGGGGTGCAAAGATCTGCCTGCCGCCGCCCCCCCCCCCGGTTGCCCAGAGTTGTTGACCTTTTTTTAGGGAGTTGACACCACACTTATCTCTGCGCAGGAAAAGAAAGAAAACAGGAAGTATAAGGAGCCCAGCGCAACAAACCAGCCCAAGGCATTGGCGACTGAGCAAAGCCGGGCACCTCGTGGCGTAACCAGCGTACGCTGGGCAGGCCTCTCCATGGCCCTATGCCAATCCCAGGCGCGCAGGAGGGTGGAGCCAGCCGGCCGCCTCAGCACCTCGCTGGTTCGGTTGCCCCCAAACTCACGGCGCAGAGCCGATCACAGCAGAAGAGTGCTCTAACCAGCGGGCGGGCTCTTCCTCAGACTCCAACTCTCAGGCCCCGGACTCTCAGCCTGGCACCCCTGAGAGCTAGGCGCCCGAGTGCCCCACACCCCTGCCGCCTATGGTTAAGACAGCCCTGGACCAAAGTTTCGCCACCCCCAAGGATGTCAGATAGCAGTACTACTCTGGAAGGCCCAAAGGAAACATCATGTGCTCATTGTTGTTCAATGCAGACTTAACATTACAAACTTAAACCACCATTAAAGTCTTATTGTTATTCCTTGCCAAAAGGAAGTTGGGGAAATGCGAGCATTTGTGAGGGACCAATACAGTAAAGTGGTGCCTCGCAAGACGAATTTAATTCGTTCTGTGAGTCAATTCGTTTTGCGGAAAATTCGTCTTGCGAATCCCACAGGAATGCATTGGAATTTTTTTTTAAAAAAATTGCCCATAGGAACGCATTAATTGAATTTCAATGCCTTCCTATGGGAAACCGCGATTCGCTAGATGAATTTTTCACAAAACGAATTTGTCTTGCGAGGCAACCTCCGATCACAAAACCCATTCGTCTAGCGAAAAATTCGTCTAGCAGGGCATTCGTCTAGCGAGGTACCACTATATGTCTCTTCTGTATCAGTCTTTACAACCACAGCATGCACAGCATCCAATCGTTTGACTTCCCCATCAAAGGCACACTCATCCACTGTCTTCCGAGACAGATGCCAACAAGTTGGACTAGGTATAAGGTAGCTTCCTACCTGGGACGCGGGTGGCGCTGGGTGTTAAACCACAGAGCCTAGGACTTGCCGATCAGAAGGTTGGCGGTTCGAATCCCCGTGACGGGGTGAGCTCCCGTTGCTCGGTCCCAGCTCCTGCCAACCTAGCAGTTCGAAAGCACGTCAAAGTGCAAGTAGATAAATAGGTACCGCTACAGCGGAAAGGTAAATGGTGTTTCCGTGTGCTGCTCTGGTTCGCCAGAAGTGGCTTTGTCATGCTGGCCACATGACCTGGAAGCTGTATGCCGGCTCCCTCTGCCAATAACGCGAGACGAGCACCGCAACCCCAGAGTCGGTCACGACTGGACCTAATGGTCAGGGGTCCCCTTTACCTTTACCTAGCTTCCTAAGATAATAAATAACCTTTACGCCTTCTTCATTTGCCTTTTCAGTCTAGTTCCTACCTCCCCCCACCCCCACCCCCCGACAGGGGCTAACTAAACCTTCCATCCCAACCTGGACTTTCTGTATTCCATCTTTCTCCTAGTCTGGCTCCAAAATATGGCACCCTGGGCATTGTTAGAAAAATAAGAAAGAAAGAAGGAGGGACTCCAGCTAGAGCCAAAAGGAGCAGCAGAAAGGAGCCTGCAAAGATTTCCATGCCAGCACATTCTCCCAGGAGATTAACAGTGTGCTATGGGGAAAAGGGGAGGGCGATCTTTAACAAAGCTGTTTCCCAAATGAGATTTTACAAAACTACAACAGATGTAGAGGGAAGGAAGAGGGGAACTGGTAAATTATTAACCTGTTTGGCTAATTTGCAGAGAGAGAGAGCGCATACGTTTGTGCAGCAACGCAGAACTTAATACAGATTTCTCGCAAAATACAAAACTAACTTTACTGATCAAGTCCATGCTGCAAATGCAGAGAACACACTTTCATCTTAAAGTCATCTGTGAGACCCCTTACGAGCATTCAGTAGCTGAGAAAGAGGAAACATTCCCAGATCTCCTGCATGCGTTATCTGTACTGGAGATCTAATATAAAGTATTTGGCTTCTTTGACACGCTTCCTTCATCCGGAACTAGCAGCTCCCACAAACACCTTACTGTGATTCATTTTGTCACTGGTGCCAGGAGCTTGTGGCTGATGTAGAAAAATGAGAGGGAGCCAGCGCAGAGGCTTAAGGAGATAAAGGGTGATAGCGACGGGATAAGAGTGATGAATTTAGCAAAGATATTACAAACTGTGCAACGGAAGGCCTCCCATCACGTCTCTGGCTACTGCAGACTGACAGGTGCTTTCCATCTGCTGCCTTCTGTGATTCCTTTCCCTGTCCTGTGATTGAGGTACATCAGAAACTTAAGCAAGCCTTAATCTCTGCACATGCAGGTACTTCCTTGCTTGCCACTGGAAATCCTTCACCCTCAGTGTGAGGATTGTTCGCATATACAGTGGTACCTCGGTTTATGAACACAATTGGTTCCGGAGGTCTGTTCATAAACTGAAGCGTTCATAAACTGAAGCGAACTTTCCCATTGAAAGTAATGGAAAGTGGATTACAGTGGTACCTCTACTTACGAATTTAATGCGTTCCATTACGCACATTTGTAAGTCGGAAAAAATTGTACGTCGAATCCCATAGGAATGCATTGGGAGAAAAAATTCATAAGTCGAAGCAACCCTATCTAAAAATTCGTTAAGTAGAATAAATCCTATCTAAACCGCATCCAAGATGGCGGACCGGAGATCCATTCATAAGTAGAAACATTCGTAAGTAGAGGTACCACTGTAATCTGTTCCAGATGGTCCGCGGAGTACTTAAACTGAAGCGTTCATAAACTGAAGCGAACTTTCCCATTGAAAGTAATGGAAAGTGGATTAATCCGTTCCAGACGGGTCCGCGGAGTACTCAACCTGAAGCATACTTAACCCGAAGCATGGGTGTAATTGGTTCCGGAAGGCTGTTCATAAACTGAAGCGTTCATAAACTGAAGCGAACTTTCCCATTGAAAGTAATGGAAAGTGAATTAATCCGTTCCAGATGGGTCCGCGGCGTTCGTAAACTGAAAATTCGTAAACCAAGCTGTTCATAAACCGAGGTTCCACTGTATGTGAATGTCCTACCAGCGGCATTCAATCGGAAACATTGCTGGTTGTCAGAGAGCTATTTCAGCTATAATGAGATCACCTTGTGAGTTTCAGGTGGGAGATAAAAAGCACCAGAATGAACACACGAACATCTCAGTGTCAGGTGCTTGGTCCATCTAGGTTGGTTTTGTCCACACTGATGGCTCTCCAGGGTCTCAGACACTCGCCTTCCCCAGGCAAAGTACGTGAAGCTCCTCCCCAAGATATCACAGTATCTCGGACTTTTCATAGAATTGGAAGAGGGTCATCTGGTCCAACCCCCTGCAATCTGTTCCCCAAAATGGGGCTCGAATGCACGACCCTGAGATTAAGAGTCTCATGCTCTACTGACTGAGCTATCCCAGAGCATCAGTTGGGAGCACACCCTAACTATTTTAATGCTCCCATGAATTAGTCATGGCCAAAATGGCCCATTCGTGTGCTGAGGAGGGTTTTCCCTCGCCTCGCCCATTTCAGACAATAAATAAATAAATACCCCCCACCTCACTGCCTGATTTATTATGAGTGAACAAGGCACACAGGTAAGCAAAATACAAGTGGGTGCCCCATCACATTTGCCTCAACCCTCCATCAAGGTCTTCCTCAAAGCTGTTTCTGAACTTTCAGCTTTCCCCTCTATTCAGACCAGTTATTGATAAGAAATACATTGGAAAACACAAAGAAGCAACTCCTAGCTGGGCTTGATTTACAACACAGAACACAACTACTTTGTATTATTATCACAGGACACCCAGAAAAGTATCAAACAACACAGCGACGTGAGAACATGGATCATTCCCAAAAAATAATTCTAAACCAGCCTCTTAAATATGAAGCGTGTATACAAACTCCATGAGAGGTGAGTAATCTCCTTTATGTGAGGTCTAATTTGAGACAAACATACTCTCGTCTTCTCACACAAAGAAGCCTTTCTCTTTTCTGATCTTTCGTATTTGTTTAAAATCCCTGTTCACAACAATATGTTGTGGAGAACCAGAGAGCAGAATAGCCAATATTCTTGGAGAGAGGCATGGATACTGTTTCTGGTTGTATACACACACACACACCCAATTTTTATTATTATTTTGATACTATGCTATACTGTACTCTGTTACAATGCACTGACATGTTTACATGTTCCTTTGATTGTCCATGAATCTTTCCGCGGCACTTGCCACACCCTTTAAGAACCACTGCAAACCTTCCCACACAAACCTGCCATGTGCTTTCTTTTTCTGCAAGGCCATTTGTACACCTCGAAAGCAATGCAGAACTTTTAACAGTACAGATAGCTGCTGCAAGTACCTGCCGTGTGTTTGGGTAGCCTGCGGCCTATTTTACAAACATTAGAGAGCACCCAACACATTCAAGGCCACCCAACGATGCAAAGGGAAACTGGCCTGGGTTTCCTGCAGAAGGTGAAAGTTCTCCGGCACAAACAAGGCTTTGCTGCTTTCCAGTGCCAGGGCTCCAGAAGTGCCATGAATCTTTAATGCCCATGCTTTTTAAAAAAGCTGTTATGTAATTTTCTTTTTAGGATGACAACCAGAGATGTTGGCCTTGAATGCACACACCAAAACCTCCAGCCTCTCAGCTATTCTTTTTTCCCAAGTATTCCAAAACGTTTAAGACCCCTGCAGCACCTTAAAGAGGAACAAATTTCTGGTGGAATAAACCTTTGTGGATTCATGCCCTAGTACAGGCATCCCCAAACTTCGGCCCTCCAGGTGTTTTGACCTACAACTCCCATGATCCCTAGCTAACAGGACCAGTGGTCAGGGATGATGGGAATTGTAGTCCAAAACATCTGGAGGGCCGAAGTTTAGGGATGCCTGCCCTAGGAAAACACCCATGCGTGTGTGTTCCTGCTTTCACCTTTTTAACCTCAACTTTGAAAGCAATTCTTCTCTCTACTATGGATGCACTGTATACCCCACACCTCATGACCCTCCTGTTGTCGCTGGACTCCAACTCCCATCAGCCCCATTCAGCATGGCCAATGGTCAGGGATGATGAGAATTGTAGTCCAACAACATGCAGAGTCTCCCTCTCAATCTGGCAGTAAGAACAGGTTGAAAAATGGAACCAACAGAGGGGAAAGCGTTCTCTCTTGCTGGAGATCTTCAAGCAGATGCTGAACCACCATGTGCTCAAAAGTTTGCACCGGCTGCCCATATGATACTGGGCCAGGTTCAAGGTTCTTGGGTCAATTTACAAGGCTCTTAACAATTTGTGGGCCCAATTTTACGGAACTCTTTCCAGGTGAGGTCAGACAGGTTCCCTCCCTATTGAACTTCCAGCGCCATTATATTATTATTATTATTATTATTATTATTATTATTATTATTATTATTCCAGCAGGCGATTTAACTGTTTTTTATATATATTTTTGTATTGTGTCTTTGTAAACTGCTTTAGAGACTACTGTAGTTAAGTGGCATATAAATTGTTTAAATAAATGAATAAATTGCAAGCACGCATAAGCCAACGGTTGGGTGTTCCCTGATCACACTACAAAGGGAAAAGGTAAGGTAAAGGACCCCTGGACAGTTAAGTCCAGTCAAAAGCGACTATGGGGTTGCGGCGCTCATCTCGCTTTTCAGGCCGAGGGAGCCGGCGTTTGTCCACAGATAGCTTTCCAGTCATGTGGCCAGCATGACAAAACCGCTTCTAGCGCAACGGGACACCGTGATGGATAATAATAATAACAACAAACAACAACAACAACAATTTATTATTTATACCCCACCCATCTGCCTGGGTTTTCCCAGTCACTCTGGGTGGCTCCAAAGAGAATTAAAAGCACAATAAAACACCAAACATTAAAACCTCGCTAAACAGGGCTGCCTTCAGATGTCTTCTAAAAGTCAGATAGTTGCTTATTTCCTTGACATCTGATGGGAAGGTGTTCCACAGGGCGGGTGCCACTACTGAGAAGGCCCTCAGTGCACGCAAACACTGTTTACCTTCCCACCTATTTATCTACTTGCACTGCCGTGCTTTCGAACTGCTAGGTTGGCAGGAGCAGGGATAGAGCAACAGGAGCTCAGCCCGTCGCAGGGATTCGAACCGCCAACTCTCTGATCAACAAGCCCAAGAGGCTCAGTGGTTTAGACCACAGCGTCACAGAAAAGGACTTTTGAGAAGCCGGACAGATGGATGCATGGGGCATCCATAACCTTCAATGTCCATGTTGCACATCAGATTATGAAGACACTTGCTTAGAAAAACCTGGTCTTAGTCCTATGGACGCTTTCTTTCTTGCTGCAAGAGACTAACACGGCAACCCTCTGTGATTGCAAACCTACGCAGGGAGACCACAGAACCAAATATAGTATTCCAAAGCCTTCATTCGTACACATGGTTATATTGGGGCTCCTTGTCTTTTCTTCCCACACCCATGCACCCAGTGACTTAGCCTCTGCTAAACGAATGAAACAAAATCTCGGCACCACCCACTTGACCCCAGTAAATCCAAGAGCCAACAACCAGCAGCAGCGTTGCCAGATGTCCTTCATTTAAAGGAATGTTCCTTCCTCTCCCCCAAGCCAACCCGGCTCAGCGTCCCATGGAAGTGGTCCATTATTTCTGGACTTTTGACCCAGCAGCGCTGTCAGCTCGATTGGAAATGCAGTTAAGTGGCTTGGGGGCGCAGATGCCCCCAAAGCCCTCAACAGACGATGGGGCGACAATAGGATTTGGCCTAAAAGAAAAGGCAGTGGTTTAACAAAGCCACCAAGCCCAGCCTCTGCCCGGAGGAGAGGGGGAGAGAGAGAGAGAGAGAGAGAGAGAGAGAGAGAGAGAGAGGGCATCCCCTCCTCCCCAAATCTTCAGGGACTCTTCCCATTTTTCTCCAGTGCAGGGGGTGACATCTGCTGGCAAACGGTCACACCACAATGTGTTACATTTGCTCCTCTGCAGGCAGCGCAAGGTGATGAAAGTGGCCGTCTGCCACAGCTGTTGGCGAAGAGAGTCTCGATTCTCCCCCCTCTCTTTTGATTCACATCTGACACACTTGCAAAGGAAATCTCCTGGCAACCCACCCACAGCGCAGGCAACGCTGTCCTCCCCAAAGCACGAATTCCCCTCTCTCTAGGTCAGCCACAGCAAAGTTTGGCAACTTTTCCAAAGAAACACAATTATTTTGTACTATGAGTCCACAACTAGTAATATTTATTGCCAGGGCAGATTCCCAAGTCTACACTGCTAAAGGAGGAGGGCTGGTCCTTTTGGGGAAGAATTGGCTTTTTTATAAAAGAGGGGAGGGTTTCACGTCTCAGGTTTTCTGTAATATCCAGTAGCTAGAGGGCCGGTGGGAAAGGCAAAATCCCACTAGCTGTCCCAGCAAGGGGATAGTTGGTTTTCTTAACCCCCCACCCTGAAAACAAGCCCAGTTATTCCAAACTGAAAGGGAAGCGTTCCCTGTCGTATTGATAGATTACATACCCACCGGGTGCGCTAATGGTAATAATGACTCCTTTACGGGGAAATCCCAACCACGTCCAGCCCAGAAGCTCTGCTGGATTAAGATCGGAGGAAGGGCTGTTGCTGAGTGGGCAGAGCATCTGCAGTGTCAGCAGAAAGTCCCAGGTTCAGCCTCCAGGAACTCACAGGTTCACTCCCCAGAGTGGGATTGTCCAGCGTCTGAAATTCTGGAGAGCTACTGCCATTTGTTGCAGACAACACTGAGCTCAACTGGCCACTGGGCTGACTCAGCAGAAGGCAGCTTCCTATGTTCCAGTGGGGTTTACTCCCAGGTTAAGTGGCGCTTGGATGGCAGCCTCAGTTGTGACCCAAACGGGGGTCAGGGGAAAAGAAGGACCCCCCCCCCCGCTTGCTTTTGCCACTTTCCTATCCTTTTTTTAAAAAGATAATATTTTATTGGGTTTTCTGCAAGTGCAACAAACATCGCAAATGAACAAAAGAGAAGAAACGCTAACAAATACTACAAGAACAAATTATAAAAAGAAAAAGAAAGCCATATTCTTATTCTGACATCTGATGAATGAACACAAAGGCCTCCACTGTCAGAGGCTGCATGACACAGAATTCCGGTTGCTGGGAATCACAGGTGAGCAGTGCTGTTGTGCTCCTGTCCTGCTTGGAGGTTTCCCACAGGCACCTGGCTGGCCACTGTGAGAACAGCTTGGCCCTGCAAATGCCCTTCCCCTTTTTTTTTAGCCATAAACATCTGCCTCTGGGGGGGGGGACCTGATCCAGACTGGGACCAGAGCCTGCGGGAGACAGGGGTTTAACCCAAGCCACAATCCCGACCCCGCCAAATAAAAAATAAAAAAATCCAGAAGGGGAGCTCCTGTGTGTGAATTATAAACTCTGTTGATAAATGAATCTGTCTTTAATGAACAACTTCTAGCATGCTTGCAAAGCACACACAGGTTTGATTCCGAATTAATTGCCATGTAATAACTACCGTTTGCCCAGGATACTGTACATAAATTTTTTACTACCTCATTAACATGCACAGAGGGGGAGAGAGGGTGAATCATCCCATTCGCCTCTTTGATTGGGATGAGCACAAAAGGATGGTCAAATGGGGAACTATACCCAACAATTAAGTGATTTTAAGCACACGATTGTTGGGTGTTTTTTTTTACTCAGAAACCGCCAACTCTGCAGACAAAGTTCTTGCACGCCATCAAATCTGGGCATGCTTAGCCTAAAAGTTGGGAAGAGGTGAGAGTGCAAACTGAGATCTTCTTTACTTGCACTGAACATCTCCGAGAATCTTGTTGCTAACAGATCACAAGAAGGGTGTGCATGTGCGTAATAATGTACACAGAGAGGGACACTCCCTGTTCAAAACACAGAGCAAAAATCGCTGGAACTTTTGCAGGGCTATCTTCCGTCTCCCCTTCAGCAGGACTTTCCCTCCCTAAAGCCCTTCAGCCTCTCCCTCTAAGCATGCACATGGGCAAAAAAGTACACCAGCTATTCTGTCGTCGTCCCCCCATTGCGTGCCCCCAACTCCCCATAATATAGACAGGTTTCAGAGAGGAGCATGGGGCTCTCCCCGCATCCACCCCACTTCTCCCTCCTTCTGGTAAGCAGGTTTCGTGTTTCTTCCAGAGCTCCCAGTGGGACAAACAAGCACCTCCATCTGAACAAAGGAGGCAGAGGGGGTGGGACCAAGTCCAGCCCTCGAGTGCTCGGAGGGGAAGGGTCTCTGCTGCTGCTGCTGCCACTGCTGGATGGCTCTCCTCTCCCCCTTCTTCCTCCACCAGACAAATGGGACAGGGAGATGGGGGCCACTCTAGAGGGCTATGATGGCTGAAACCGAGAGATTCCCAAGGAACACTGCTGGTCTCTTTGGAGGGAAAAGTCCAGCCAAACCCATCTTCCCTTGGCAAGGCTTAAAAGTGGCAGAAAGGCGCCCTTACACACACACCCCTCTTGCTAAGCTGCCGGGGTGGGGCTGCAAGCGAAATGGGGGGGAGGCGAGCGGGCAGGCAAGAATAAAAGGGTCATTCTGGAAGGCCGGAGGCTCTCCTTGTAAACACACCTCGCTCTCCCGGGGACGCAGCGGCCGGCCAACTCACACACAGACGCACAGATGTGTATACAAGTGCTCCTCAGTGCCCGGCGAGGGAGGCGACGCCGGCCCCCCATCCCACCCCCCAAACCAGATCGGCGGCCTCCCAAATAAGTTCCGAGGGACCCGGCCCAGCAAACCGCCCAAACCCGATGCCCTTTTGCGCGGCGTAGAAAAGTTGCATTCAAAAGCCGCGTGCGCCGCCTCGATTGCGCCGGGAAAGGGAAGGGAAGGGAGGGCAGGGGAAAATGAATGAGCGCCGGAGGGGAAAACTTGGGAAGACGAGGTGCAGAAAATGAAACTGGGGGGGGGAGAAAGATGGGGAGGGGGAAGGGCTCTGCGCGATCCCCCTTTCCACCACTCTCAATGCAAAAAATATTAAGCACACATACCACAAAAGCCCACTTTCCCTTCTTTTCTTTTCTTTTCTGCTGCTGCTGCCGCTTCTCCCAGCCCGGGCAGAAGCCACCAGGTCTCGGAGGGAGCGTGCAAACAAAAGAGAGAACGCAAATTTAGCCGGGGGTGAGGTGGGAAAAGCAAGTGAGCAACTCACCCAAAATGCCATCTCCGGCGAAAGTGGACCGGGGAAGAAGCGGAAGAGAGCAGGGGTGGTGGATCGAGTCGTCTTCTCCCTTCTTGATCCAGGACAATAATAAGGGACGTTAAAGCAGTTAAGTAGCAGAGCCTCTTCCGCGCACAGCACTCTTTTGCACCAGCTGCAGCCGCCAGGGTCCCCCGTCACCTTCGCGTTGGGTGTGTGTGTTTCTGTGGTGTGTGTATGTGGGGGGAATTCCAACTCCCGGGATCGTGCCTGTGTCAACAAGCCCCCCCACGGTTATCCCTCCTCTTCCTTGGGCGATCGGGCTGCGCGGAAAAGGCACGGCTCCTCCAGGCACGCTGCCGCGGGGCGCCCCAGTCAATCCGTCGGGTTTCCTTGGAAGAGAGTGCGGCGCGCGCACTCACACGCGCACAAAAACCCGGGAGGGCGACGCGGCTGTTTGCTGCTGCTGCTGCTGTGTGCGCAAAAGTAGTTCTGCGGCCGGCCCGCCGCTAAGCAAACAAGGAGGCAAGGCGAGGGAGCCCCTGCTGAGAGCGAGCGGCTACTGCAAAAAGAGAGAGAGAGAGAGAGAGAGAATGAAGGGCGGACAAAAGCCAAGCCAAGCCCCCAGAGCTGCTCCTTCTCTCTCTAACCCCCACAACTCCGCAACGCCCCGCCTGGAATGGTACACAGCGCTGAACCCAAGTGGGGAGATCCCTTTGGCAACATAAGGCGGACCCAGGAGACCACCGCGCTGCCTGGGACTTTATTAATCCCCGGCACGTAGAAAGGGTAAGACAGGAGCGCATGGGACGCCATGCGTTCGCCCAGCTCTCCAGCCAAGCCAGGCTTAGGAGTTTTGTTCGTAGGTACTGTAAGTTTAAGAGGGGACCCGTCGCCACCCAAGACGAGGCCCGCGTTCAGTGGATAGGATCGGGTCAGGTGCCCCCCGCCCTTCCCCAAGTGTTGGATGCAAATGATGCAGACTTAACTGGACGCGCAGGAGACTCTCAATTTACACGGGGCACCAACACCGCATATAGCCAAAACACATTGGGTTCAATGGCGTGGGTGGGGTTACCAAAGTCCCCCCAGATGGACGGGCTCCTTTCCACCCCCTTAAAAAAATTTTTTGCCAGGCACATAAAGGTGAAGATGTTAAATGTGCCTAAGTTGCAAGTTACATGTGTGCCTGTGTATTATTAAATGTGCTTTGAAATGTGGTAAGCCAGCCCAGCTGCATTCTGGGGACCTGGATGTCTGCCCCAAAAAACTGCCCTGGTGGAACCCACTGTGTGCCATGCTCCCCTAGCCTGCCCAGTCTCCTATGCAGGGTGCTGCGTGGAGAAAAGAGCACTTCTACAAATGTATAATGTTGCATATGGAATATATAGATATGTAGACTTACTTCATTAACCACAATCATCTCAGCAACGCTGAGTAAATTATCACCAATTTGCTATTGTAAAAGGTGAGCCCATTTAGCATAATGCTCTAATGATCACTGGCTGCAGTTATTTGCATCTCGTTGCCATCCATCCTGCATTTTACAATTTTCTCCTTCATATGCTTGCCAATTAAAATTTCTCTTAATGCATCTGACGAAGTGGGCTTTGAGTCCACGAAGGTTTAGGCCAGGGATCCCCAAACTAAGGCCCGGGGGCCGGATGCAGCCCAATCACCTTCTAAATCCGGCCCACGGACGGTCCGGGAATCAGCATGTTTTTACATGAGTAGAATGTGTTCTTTTATTTAAAATGCATCTCTGGGTTATTTGTGGGGCCTGCCTGGTGTTTTTACATGAGTAGAATGTGTCCTTTTATTTAAAATGCATCTCTGGGTTATTTGTGGGGCCTGCCTGGTGTTTTTACATGAGTAGAATGTGTCCTTTTATTTAAAATGCATCTCTGAGTTATTTGTGGGGCCTGCCTGGTGTTTTTACATGAGTAGAATGTGTTATTTTATTTGGAATGCATCTCTGGGTTATTTGTGGGACATATGAATTCATTCATATATATTTTTCAAAATATAGACCGGCCCCCCACAAGGTCTGAGGGACAGTGGAACGGCCCGCTGCTGAAAAAGTTTGCTGACCCCTGGTTTAGGGCATTATAAATGGGCTAGTCTTTTAAGGTGCCTCAAGTCTCTTTATTATTATTTTTTTGCTACTCTTAAAAAGGCCTTTTGTACCATTTGCTAATTGCAAGGATGGCATCAGGTCTTGTTTGCCCCCCGCAAGCCCAACAAAGAACAATCTTATCTTTCTTATACTAACTTCAATCTTTCACATTGTACATTGTGCTCTGCCGAGAACCAAACCGCTGATTACCTTAAGCATACTGCTTAAAAACCACTTCAGAACCTGCCACTTTTCTCAAAAAGGGAGGTCAGGAGGAGGAGGAGCGGAAGCAGAGATCTGAAGGTTGTTATTTGACTGGGCAACTTCCCGTCCTGCAGGTTTTCGAGTTGCCATGCCAGCTTGCTTGCCCTCGATTGACTGCAGTGCATGCTATTTCATGCAACAGGCCATTTCGGATTCTACTGTTCGTGCTCATTGCTTCCCCATTCCTTTAAAAAAGGACAAACATCTTATCTATGTGTCCGAGGGGCGGTGGGGAAAGGAGTGACTTAAACTGCATTAATATGTGATATTCCTGAACTTTATTCCTTAGAACACAAGCTGGGTTGGTGCTGTGCTGACTGCACAACATCCTAGGCAAGGAGTCGTCTCTTTTTTTTTGAAAACCTCTTACTATGTTCAGGACCAGGCACCCCCAAACTTCGGCCCTCCAGATGTTTTGGACTACAATTCCCATCTTCCCCAACCACTGGTCCTGTTAGCTAGGGATCATGGGAGTTGTAGGCCAAAACATCTGGAGGGCCGAAGTTTGGGGGTGCATGTTCAGGACATTTATTCACAGCTGCAAATGTGGGTTTTTTTTTTGTTTGTTTTGTTTTTTTGCTCCTGAAATGGAGAAACCACAGGTATCTGTCACACATCCATTGCGTTCTGGGTATGGTGAGAGGAGAGGTTTATGCCCTTTTCCCCAACTTTTTTTTTTTTACGGCTGTGTTCTACACCACATCGTTGCACAGTAATAGTGCATTGGTGGCAAATTTATACTGGACCATCCACACATCACGCCGCTGTATTAGTTGTTCTGAGATGCTCCCCCCGTGCTGCCACATGATTGCCATCCAGAGGGACACTCTTGCACTATAGGATGCCAAAAGTGGAACAAGAATAAATAAAGAAACAGAAAATTTGATTGGCTTCTGGTTGGCCACTGTGACAACAGGTTTCTGGACTAGATGGGCCACTGGCCTGATTCAGCAACCACTCTACAGTGGTACCTCGGTTTACAAACACAATTGGTTCCGGAAGTCTGTACTTAACCTGAAGCAAACTTTCCCATTGAAAGTAATGGAAAGTGGATTAATCTGTTCCAGACGGGTCTGCGGAGTACTCAACCTGAAGCGTACTTAACCCGAGGTGTGAGTGTAATTGGTTCCGGAAGTCCGTACTTAACCTGAAGCGTACTTAACCTGAAGCGAACTTTCCCATTGAAAGTAATGGAAAGTGGATTAATCCGTTCCAGACAGGTCCGCGGCGTACTTAAACTGAAAATACTCAAACCAAGGCGTACTTAAACCGAGGTATGACTGTATTATGTTATTTTGGAAATGAAGCAGTATGACTGCCCCATAACTTTTGCAAATGCAAACTGTATTGAAGACAGGATTGTGTATAATTGCCCTGATTCTATCATGAATGCACAATTTAAAAGAATGTCTGGAGGAGCCCTAAATGCACATGGCTTCCCATTCAAACTGCAGACCTGTTTGCTTCCGCAGTTACTAATACTTGTTCCCCATTGCAAACACTAACCAGCCTAGAGGGCACTATGATATTGAAATGCCCCACCCTGATCTCAGAGCAGCGAAAGGCTCAGTTCCTGCGCTTATCCAGGTTTGGTTTCCTTGGAACGAAGGCCAGCAAAGATTGTGGTGTCTTTAGGATATATATGGTTTTATTTGTACATATTTACAACCCAAGCATAGGGTGGAGGGGCTCACGGCATTAACACCCCAACAGATCTTGCCTCTTCATTAGGTTTCCAGGGGAACCCCAAAGAGCAGCACAGAGCAAGACATGCAGCTTCCGGCTTTCCACCTCCAGTTTCCAGCTCAGATACACCAGACTCTGGCTATTGTTCTCCTACATACATGGGAGCGGGGCAAGGCCAACCCCGCTTGCTTCTATGGCACAGCGCAACTTCTTTGAATATGCTAAATTTTAGCAGGCATCCCCAAACTGCGGCCCTCCAGATGTTTTGGACTACAATCCCCATCATCCCTGACCACTGATCCTGTTAGCTGGGGATCATGGGAATTGTAGGCCAAAACATCTGGAGGGCCGCAGTTTGGGGATGCCTGTGCTAAATCATGCTGCTTACTAGCCAGCCAAAGCCATCACCTTGACAAAGGAACTGCAAGCTTCCCCGATTACATTCTACCTTCACAGACACAGGGTCGCAGGTCTGGAAGAGGACGCAGGGTTTTATCCAGAATGACATGCACACCCCTTCATAACATTATCAGTATGCAGATGACACCCAGCTCTACCTCTCTTTTAAATCCGAACCAGTGAAGGTGGTGAATGCCCTGTGTGAGTGCCTGGAGGCGGTTGGAGGATGGATGGCGGCTAACGGATTGAGGTTGAATCCTGACAAGACAGAAGTAGTGTTTTTGGGGGACGGGGCAGGCGGGTGCTGGGGACTCCCTGGTCCTGAATGGGGTAACTGTGCCCCTGAAGGACAAGGTGCGCAGCCTGGGAGTCATTTTGGACTCACAGCTGTCCATGGAGGCGCAGGTTAATTCTGTGTCCAGGGTGGCTGTCTACCAGCTCCATCTGGTACGCAGGCTGAGACCCTACCTGCCTGCGGACTGTCTCGCCAGAGTGGTGCATGCTCTGGTTATCTCCCGCTTGGACTACTGCAATGCGCTCTATGTGGGGCTACCTTTGAAGGTGACCCGGAAACTGCAATTAATCCAGAATGCGGCAGCTAGACTGGTGACTGGGAGCGGCCGCCGGGACCACATAACACCTGAGAGATCTACATTGGCTCCCAGTAGGTTTCCGAGCACAATTCAAAGGGTTGGTGCTGACCTTGAAAGCCCTAAACAGCCTCGGTCCTGTATACCTGAAGGAGTGTCTCCACCCCCATCATTCAGCCCGGATACAGATCCAGCAGCGAGGGCCTTCTGGCGGTTCCCTCATTGCGAGAAGCAAAGCTACAGGGAACCAGGCAGAGGGCCTTCTCGGTAGAACACGCTTCCAACAGATGTCAAGGACATAAGCAGTGATCCTATTTTTAAAAGACATCTGAAGGCAGCCCTGTTTAGGGAAGTTTTTAATATTTAATGCTGTATTGTTTTAATATTCAATTGGGAGCCGCCCAGAGTGGCTGGGGAGACTCAGTAAGATGGGCGGGGTACAAATAAAATAATAATAACAATAATAATAATAATAATAATACCTAATAATTTATTTTTGTTCTTGAGTCAAAACACTGGCTGGCTTGCTATTGTGCAGAGTGTACAATCTTGTGGAAGGCATCAGTGTTGCTTCAGGTTGTTGGGTATCTTTAACCAGTTCTACGGTAACTTTTCAAAAAAACCTGCTGCTGTTTTTGGGACGCTTATTCAGGGCGGCAGATCTGTGGCCCTTTGTATCTTCTTGCTTCCCAAACCAAGAAACGATGGAGATTCCTTGCATCCCCTTTTCCTCCACACACAGTGAACAGGGCAAGTCCTGTCCAAGGCGAGGGAAAAGTTCTGCATTGCCATCTGCCCATCTGCTCCCTTGCCTGAGAAATAGACGGCCCAGTTTTATGCACGGCTGCGCGAGAGCCAACTGCATGATTGCCTCTTTCCCAAACCGTGTTGGCAGCAATCTCTTCTCTCAATGGGAGGGCGGGAGCAGGAGGCAGACTGGGATGAGGCTGGGCATGGGCAGGAGGAGGGGGTCCTCTGCAGGAAAGGGGGAGGGGAAAGAGCTTTGCTTATAAGAATTCTGAAAGTTTCTCTCTGCAGCAGCACCAGCACATAGCTGCCCTTCCCACACGCCCCTTGGTCGCGGGCAAACCTTCCTCCAGGTGTTTCAAAGCATTCCTGCCATGCTAGAAAACATTCGTGGGAGCCAAGCACACTTTAGAAATCGGGGTTAGGCAGGTATCGATTTTTAAGGCAGAGACAAAGGCGACCTTTTACGTGCCATTTACGTGCCGTTTTTATTTCGCGCGCACACAAAAGCAATTAAGCTGGCTGGTAGTCATGCAAGCCCAGAGAGAGCCAACCTTTCCTTCATCTCTTCCCCATTGCTGCCACCACACCGATTTTTTTTTGATTTTTTTATTTGCAAGGAGGGAAGATTCTCAGGAGCCTGCCGGGGAGGGAGGAAAAGACTGACCTGGAAAGTTAACAGCTATGCCAAGGAGAGCATCGCTGTCTCCCTGTGGTTGGCAAATCTTGATCTATGTACACATTAATAGCTCCACTTCAGCTTCCACAGTGAGAGAGGCCAAAGGAGGATCTGGTGGGGATGGAGAGAGAGAGAGAGAGAGAGAGAGAGAGAGAGAGAGAGAGAGAGAGAGAGAGAGCAGTCAATCTATCACTGTCAATCAGCCAGCCAGTCACTAAGCACAAAGTGCAGTCAGTTCAGTTGGAATTCAAAGCAGCCACACAACCTCTGGACCCTAAGGAGAGCTGAGGGCCGTCCTGCATGTTTCTCGGCATTTTCCCAGAGGTGCCGGCAGAACACAGAGCTGGAAAGAAACAAAATGGAAACTCTTTGTTAGAACAAAAAAGTTAAACGGTGGTGAATTAAGTGTCTGCAAACCCAACCCCCTTAGCTGAAACTAACAAATTATGACAGGAGCCTAAAATTAAAAGGACAGTAGCTACCCACTAGAAAAAAGCTGCCATGTTTTGACCAAGTGATAAAAAAACAAACCAACAGTGATGGAGCCTCCTTGGAGGCACCACCATTCAAAAGGCCCTGCCTAGCCACCTGAAGAATTTCAGCCAGTGGAGAGACTCGGAGCAGGCCCAGCACCTGATTTTCATTTATGTACGGCGGTACCTCGGTTTACAAACACAATTGGTTCCGGAAGTCTGTACTTAACCTGAAGCGTACTTAACCTGAAGCGTACTTTCCCATTGAAAGTAATGGAAAGTGGATTAATCCGTTCCAGACGGGTCCGCGGAGTACTCAACCTGAAGCGTACTTAACCCGAAGTATGAGTGTAATTGGTTCTGGAAGTCTGTACTTAACCTGAAGCGAACTTTCCCATTGAAAGTAATGGAAAGTGGATTAATCCGTTCCAGACGGGTCCGCGGAGTACTTAAACTGAAAATACTCAAACCTAGGCGTACTTAAACCGAGGTATGACTGTATTTGCTCCTTATTTATTCCACCCTTCCTCCAAGGACCACAAGGCACCACACGTGAACCTCCTCACTTATTCTCCTCACTTATCTCCTCCTT
Source organism: Zootoca vivipara (assembly GCF_965207765.1). Lineage (NCBI taxonomy): Eukaryota > Metazoa > Chordata > Lepidosauria > Squamata > Lacertidae > Zootoca > Zootoca vivipara. The sequence goes on from NC_142584.1 coordinate 104,043,939, forward strand.
ATTCTCACAACCTTGTGAGAGGTAGGTCAGGTTGAGAGACGGTGACTGGCCTAAATGAACTTGCGGGAGGTGGGGATTTGAACTCAGGCCTCGCTCCTCCTAGCCTGACACCCAAACAAATGCACCACACTGGCTTAAATCCTGCAAACAAACCGGCAGCCCATGCTAATCATGTATGTCAGCCACTTGTTCCGTATCTTATGGTTGCCGTATAAGTATATGATGTTTTCATTATTTCGCTGGTACTGTTAATGAGTCAGAGGTTTATAAATACAGCATTAGATAAGAATACAGTGTTTTACTACAAATGTATAAGAACAGAGTTTTTAATATTGTAATTTACTTGTTGAAAGGGATCCCTAAGGGTCATCTAATCCAAACCCCTGCAATGCAGGGTAGTGTAACTAGTAGTAGTACTACTATGAGTAGTAATAATGTTTCATCCTTCCAGCCTCAGTCAAAACTCTGGTGGCAACTTTTTCTCCTTTTTGGGTAGCAACTGAGTTTTCTGGAGACTTTTTCAAGCTGGCCCCCTTACAGCAGCCCAGTTAATAGTTTATTATTATTGCTGTCATGTTAAGCGTTGATCAAGGTAATTAACAGATTCCCTTCTTAGCATAAAAAAGCACACCCTCTCGAACCGTCCTCTTTGAAAGAGTGTCTTTTCCTAGCATTTTGATGCTCTCCTATTAATCAAGGATAGATGTCAGTGCAGGGCCCAGCGTTTCCCAAAGGAAGAAGGGAAAGCGGGCGGGTGCGGGGAGGGGGAGAGGCAATCTGTCAAATTCTGACAGGTCCAGATCTTCAACGCTAGACTCGGGTACATAACAATTTATTAACCATCTGTGCCATCCAAGGTCACACACCACGCTGAACTTTTGTTTAAGCAACGTATCGCGCAGCATTAAAACGGCTTAGCAAAAGACTTTCGCTGCCAAGCCTGTGAAAGTCTACTAAGAGGTAAGTCACATTTCAGGAGTCCTGTTCCAAGGAAATACGGTATGATCAAGAGCTAAAGGCAAAGAGAGGGCAGACCGGGGGGGGGGGTTCCCCCACTGGTTGACCACAAATAAATCTACCATTAAAAAACAACAACAACACGAGATTATTAAGGTCATAATGCAAGATTCAGGGACAATAGAGAGTGATATAGGAGTTATGACGCCTGAACTGCTGAGTTTAAAAATGAAACACTGTGAAATATCAATATGCCTCCTGAAAGGCAAAACCAGGAATCTAATAAAAATGGGTCAAGGAGGAAATTGTCTGTCATGGAGGAAGAACTGTAGGCTCCCTTTTAGATCCTATTAAATGGATATGCAACTAAGGATTACACTGAATGCATCCGATCGTCTGACTTTAGACTGCAAAAGCTTATGGAGCAGAAGCTGAAGGAGCGTCTCCACCCCCCATCCTTCTGCCCGGACACTGAGGTCCAGTGCCAAGGGCCTTCTGGCAGTTCCCTCGTTGCGAGAAGTGAGGTTACAGGGAACCAGGCAGAGGGCCTTCTCGGTAGTGGCACCCACCCTGTGGAACGCCCTCCCACCAGACGTCAAAGAGAACAACAACTACTGTACCAGACTTTTAGAAGACATCTGAAGGCAGCCCTGTTTAGGGAAGCTTTTAATGTTTAATAGATTATTGTATTTTAATATTGTGTTGGAAGCCGCCCAGACTGGCTGGGAAAGAGGGAATCTAATGAGTTAATTTACTGACCGGCCTGCAGCCGCAGAAGAATTATTCTAGTACCTTTAATCGTATTAGTCATTGCTATGTCAATCGCTTTATTAACCTAATTCTCTTCACATGTTTGAGGAAAAAGGAAATGGAATCATGTATGATCCCAGCCGGTGGTCTGCTCTTTAATTAAATTCTGACTTTGAGCTAACCGCACGTGAAGTGCAATTCTAGACTGTGTCTAATGGGACTCACTCCCAGGTCTAAGTGTGCGCAGTGGAGGTGGGGAGCCTGCTGTGGCCTGTGGAGTCAGCCCCAGTCAGCATGGCCAGTGCTCAGAGATAATGGGAATTTTAATGCAGCAGTACCTGGAGGCCACAGGTGCCCCCAAACCCTGCTATATAGAATTACATTGTTACGGTGCAAGCTTAAATAGGTCGGCTCAGAATAAGTCCCATTGAATTCAAGAGGGCTTACTCCCAAGTAACAGGGTACAGGTTTGCAGTCACAAACAGCTCTTCCACATCTGGTTGATGCTGAAATCAATGGGTGTTCCCCCACCCCACCCCCGAATCTCAAATCTACAAGTGGAAATTCGCCCTCAGATTTTCACATTTGAATTTTTGACTGCAGACATCAAAGAATCAAAATACCTCAGCCCCTCATTTTTTTATTTTCCGGTGCGTATTTTGTCTGATAGGGTCCTATGCCCCTCCTGTCGTGCCCCATTCATGTTCACATAGCATGAGATAGCCTGTACAGAACAAAAAATATTGGCATGGTTTAAATCCAAAGCGGAATCTCTCAAGTCACACCTGTTGTCAATTTCCACATTTCATTGTACATTTAGAACACTATTATACAACTTCAAACAATTGTGGCTCCCCCCGCAAAGGATCCTGGGAACTGTAGTTTGTTCAAGGTGCTGAGAGTCTTTGGGAAGATAATAATAATAATACTAATAATAATAATAATAATATATTATCATTATCATTATTATTTATACCCCGCCCATCTGGCTGGGTTTCCCCAGCCACTCTGGGCAGCTTCCAACAAAAGAATAAAATAATTGATTAAAGATTAAAAGCCTCCCTAAACAGGGCTGCCTTCAGATAAGATAACGTTAGCCCGTTTGTCTTGTCAAAAGGGACAAATTACTGCCCCCCCTCCAACATCTGCCCTTACACGGATTCTTCAAAACAGAGATTGGGGACCTCTGGCCCTCCAGATGTTGGACTCCAGGGGTTCCAGCCACCATGGCCAATGGTCAAGTATTTATTTATTAGATTTATTTTAAATTTATATCCCACCCTTCCTCTCAAAGGTGCCCAGGGCGGCAAACACTTCTGTGATTAGAAAAGGCAAATAAAATAAAAAATAAAAACATGCTGAAAACATTTGAAAATATCTAAAAGCAATTAAAGCACAACAAAACATTTAAAATGAATTCGGAAAATAGAAATAACCAGATTTTGTGTCTGGATGAAAATGGTAAAGGTAAAGGCAGTTAAGTCCAGTTGCGAACGACTCTGGGGTTGCGGCGCTCATCTCGCTTTACTGGCCAAGGGAGCCAACATTTGTCCGCAGACAGGTTTTCCGTGTCATGTGGCCAGCATGACAAAGCCACTTCTGGTGAAACCAGAGCAGCACACGGAAACGCCGTTTACCTTCCCGCCGGAGCGGTACCTATTTATCTACATGCACTTTCTTGGGGTGCTTTCGAACTGCTAGGTTGGCAGGAGCTGGGACGGAGCAACAGGAGCTCACCCTGTCACGGGGATTCGAACCGCCGACCTTCCGATCGACAAGCCCAAGTCTCAGTGGATAGGCCCATCTGAAAACTGAAAAGTTTTCAGCAGGTATCTAGAAAAGTGTAGTGACGGCACCTGCCTAATTGCAAGAGGGATGGTGGGAGTTGTAATCCCATGACATCAAAAGGATTGCTATCCATGGGCAATTCAGACTGCTGATATTTTCAGGCAGAATTTAATCACATACCAGCAAATTCAGGGTGCATTGTCAAACTCGATTTGGAACTGGTGTGCAACAAATTCACTTCCTGCATCCTCACCCGGCCCTCCTAATTGGACTTGGAAAATGCCCTGGAAAGTGTGGGATGAGGCTTGCTTGACACAATGTCATGTAACCTCCCCACAAACAAATAATAAACAGCCGGGGTCTAAACTCCCTCCTCACTTTGTGAATGCTCAGTTAACAGGTCACCTGTTAAAAGGATGAGCAAAACTCTCTTTGAAAGAAGGTGTGCTTCTCGATGCAGCAAAAAGTGTTTGTGAAATACCCACCCACTTTCAGCTCAGCCCTGTTTGCTGTTGAGAAACTGCTAGATAATGTATGGATTGCAGACCATGGAAGTCTTTGCCCAGAAGGCTTCTGCAGTCTGGCACTCGGGTCCTCCTGGCAAGGCAGCGCTCCTCCAAGCACTATATCTCAGCCCCACTCCACTGTGAGCTAAGCAACCTTCGCCTTCCCGCATTTCAAGCAAATCTCTGGTTGCACTAGTAGACAGCAGGAGCACCTGTTCAAACGGCCTCAGGAGGAGTGTCCTTGCCATGACTTCGCACTGGTAAATCACGCCTTTTAAATGACAGAATGTGCTCATTCCGAATGCGGGCAGGAACATCAGAGCCCAGAGAACAGTCCTTGAACAGCCGCCTCCCTCCCTGCATAAAACATGTGGCTTTTGACTGCAAGATTCCAGGGTAGGGCAATCTTCTTCCTCTTTTCGTTAAAGCCAAAATCAAAAACCATTGCCTTTTACTATCAACCATATGGTGGGCCAGTTGGGGAACAGATTGGAAAAGTATAGAAGATTTACCCTGCCAGATGCATCAATCATTCAGTTGCATTTGGAATGCCCTGGCATTTCAATTATTAACATTCGGGTGGTGGAAAAAAAAGGGCATTCAAAGAAGAGACAGCCGAGGAGAACATTATGTCCTGGGAAGGGCAAAGAGGGTAGAGGATCTGCTTTGCACATGGAAAGTCGCAGGTTCAGTACCTTGCATCTCCAGGTAGAGAGGGGAGAGACCCCTGTCGGGAATGCTGCTGTCAATCAGAGTACAGTGGTACCTTGGTTTTAGAACAGCTTAGTTTGTGAACGACTTGGAAACAGAACGCTGCAAACCTGGAAGTAGGTGTTCCGGTTTGTGAACTTTGCCTTGGAAACAGAATACGTTCCGATTCCTGTTGAGTGTGTTCCATGTGTAAATTGAGTCTTCGGCTGCTAATCAGAGGCTTCCTGGTGAGTGTGTCAGCTGTTGAGTCCCAAGCACCTACCCAACACAGAGGTGATATTTGGAGCTTCTGTTTTTGCTATTTTTTTGCGTTTTTGTTTGTGTGGCTTTTTTGTTTTATGTTTAGCCTGGAGAAGAGAAGGTTAAGGGGTGATAATGATAGCCATGTTCAAATATATAAAAGGATGTCATATAGAAGAGGGTGAAAGGCTGTTTTCTGCTGCTCCAGAGAAGCAGACACGGAGCAATGGATTCAAACTACAAGAAAGAAGATTCCACCTAAACATTAGGAAGAACTTCCTGACAGTAAGAACTGTTCGACAGTGGAGCTTGCTGCCAAGGAGTGTGGTGGAGTCTCCTTCTTTAGAGGTCTTTAAGCGGAGGCTTGACAGCCATCTGTCAGGAATGCTTTGATGGTGTTTCCTGCTTGGCAGGGGGTTGGACTGGATGGCCCTTGTGGTCTCTTCCAACTCTATGATTCTATGACGGTGACTGTGGCTTGTGACTTCGTTTTTGTGACTTGTTTTTGTGACTGTGTGGAACCCAGTTCAGCTACTGATTGATTGATTGTGTGACGGCGGAAATGGATAAAAGCCCCCCCCCTCCAAACAATGACTATTATCAGTGCACGTGAGAGAAAAAATTAATTTGTATTTTTATCATCTATTTATTTTATAGTACAGTACAGTGATACCTCGGTTTACAAACTTAATCTGTTCCGGAAGTCTGTTCTTAAACCGAAACTGTTCTTAAACCGAGGCGCACTTTCCCTTATGAGGCCTCCCGCCGCCGGTGCCCTTACACCGTTTGGCTTCTATTCTTAGACTGAGGTAAAGTTCGCAAACCGGGAAACTACTTCTGGTTTTGCAGAGTTTGCAAACCAAATAGTTCGTAAACAGGGCTGTTCTTAAACCGAGGTACCACGGTACATTGATTTTTGCTTTCATTTTATGGATCAATGGTCTAGTTAGGTTAGTAAAATTCATGTTAAATTGCTGTTTTAGGGGTTGTTTGTAAAAGTCTGGAACGGATTAATCCATTTTGCATTACAGTGGTACCTCGGTTTATGAACACAATTGGTTCCGGAAGTCTGTTCATAAACTGAAGCGTTCATAAACTGAAGCGAACTTTCCCATTGAAAGTAATGGAAAGTGGATTAATCCGTTCCAGACGGGTCCACGGAGTACTCAACGTGACGCGTACTTAACCCGAAGCATGGGTGTAATTGGTTCATAAACCGAAGCAAACTTTCCCATTGAAAGTAATGGAAAGTGAATTAATCCATTCCAGATGGGTCCACGGCGTTCGTAAACCGAAAATTCGTAAGCCGAGATGTTCATAAACCGAGGTTCCACTGTACTTTCTATGGGAAAGTGCGCCTTGGTTTTGGAATGCTTTGGTTTTGAAATGGATTTCCGGAACTGATTAAGTTTGGGAACCAAGGTACCACTGTAGGTTAATACTGAGCTGGATGGATCAAGGTAGCTTCCTATGGAATTATGGGAAATGAAATACAGTACAATGAATTGGGGAAAAAAATATGTAAAATAACTTGTTAGAAAACCAGAATCCTTTTTGTTAGGATTTGTAGGTGCAGAGATTCCGAAGGAACTGAAAAGACTGTTTCTGTATGTTACAACAGCTGCAAGGATGCTTCTTGCCCAGAGTTGCAAAAACGAGAAGACCCTTACCAGGTGGACTGGCAGATCAAACTATTGGACTACGCAGAGATGGCAAGACTAACCGGGAAGATCAGAAACCAGGAGGATCAAAACTTCAGTAAAGACTGGGACAAATTTATATTATATTTGAAAGACCACTGTAAATACTTGAGCGCTTTGGCAGGTTTTAAATAACTCTTGCAGTGGTAGACAGACATTGTATATAATGGGGGACTGTAAATTAGATCAGGCACCCCCAAAGTTTAGCGCAAATGACAAACATTTCGGTGCAGGCAACAACTTAGAGCATGTCGTGCTCCTTCCAAAAGCCCAAATCTAAGCATCTCTCTGAAACATCCTTTGTTGGGGGATGGCATTTGGAGGCTGGAGTTACGTTACTTGGCCTGCAAAATATTTTTAAAGTCCTGCTGGGGGCCAACAGAGAAAGGATGGAGAGCTTCAGGCCTCTTTCAGAAACAGCTCGCTGCATTTTTATGGCCGGAGCCAAGGGGGGCGGTTTCGCACCTCTTCTAACAGCCTGTTTGGTTTCCATGTGAAGAGCTGAGCTGGCTTGCGAATTTTTTGCTTAAGCCCTCAGGAAAAAATAGTCAGAGAATTCTCCCCAAATGCTTAACGGACATGTTTTTGCAAACACCCCCTGATACGACACATTTTTAATATTATTTTTTGTTGACGTATGCATTTGTATGCGCAATTTATCATAGTTACACGTTTTTTGCACATGGATTGGCTAGAGAAATGCATCACAACGTTTTGAGATGCGCCAGTTTTGAAGACTGGCTCCATTTTGGCTTGTGTTTCGTTTCAGAAAGTGCCACTTAGGTAGTGAGTATGAATTGTGATCCATTCTCTCCTCCATCCCTCCCAAAATGCAAGGCTGGGTTCAGCTGCTGTGGGAGGGCTGTTTGGATTTAAAAAAAATAAAAATATTGACCAATGTTGATGTTATTTCAGGTGTTGTTGTTTAGTCGTTTAGTCGTGTCCGACTCTTCGTGACCCCATGGACCAGAGCACGCCAGGCACTCCTGTCTTGCACTGCCTCCCGCAGTTTGGTCAAACTCATGTTCATAGCTTCGAGAACACTGTCCAACCATCTTGTCCTCTGTCGTCCCCTTCTCCTAGTGCCCTCAATCTTTCCCAACATCAGGGTCTTTTCCAAGGATTCTTCTCTTCTCATGAGGTGGCCAAAGTATTGGAGCCTCAGGAGATAGGGCAGGAAGTATTAGAAATCACCCCAGAATTGGCCCTACTAAACATCTTCCAAGACAATAATGCCCACTGTCACATTACAAAGAACTCATAACCCACCTACATTCAGCAGCCAGAAACATCATAACCAGACACTGGAGAGACCTGTCAGGAGTAAGCATGGACCAACGGTACCGAATAGTATGGGAAACAGCCCTACTAGAAAAATGAACCAATAAACTGAAACTGTCATGGGGACAAATGGAAGAAGACGCCTTCACCCCAGTATGGCTCCCCTTTATCACATACACAGCCCAACAAGACAACGACAAGAATCCACCAACAGCATTCGAATCAATATGGCTAACCTGGCTGTCTACCAGCTCCATCTGGTACGCAGGCTGAGACCCTACCTGCCTGCAGACTGTCTCACCAGAGTAGTGCATGCTCTAGTTATCTCCCGCTTGGGACTACTGCAATGTGCTCTACGTGGGGCTACCTTTGAAGGTGACCCGGAAACTGCAATTAATCCAGAATGCAGCAGCTAGACTGGTGACTGGGAGCGGCCGCCGAGACCACATAACACCGGTCCTAAGAGACCTACATTGGCTCCCAGTACGTTTCCGAGCACAATTCAAATGTTGGTGCTGACCTTTAAAGCCCTAAATGGCCTCAGTCCTATATACCTGAAGGAGCGTCTCCACCCCCATCGTTCAGCCCGGACACTGAGGTCCAGCGCCGGGGGCCTTCTGGCGGTTCCCTCACTGCGAGAAGCAAAGCTACAGGGAACCAGGCAGAGGGCCTTCTCGATAGTGGCACCCGCCCTGTGGAACGCCCTCCCATCGGAGGTCAAGGAGATAAACAACTACCTGACATTTAGAAAACACCGAAAGGCAGCCCTGTTTAGGGAAGTTTTTAATCTGTGATATTTTAATGGATTTTGGTATTTGTTGGAAGCCGCCCAGAGTGGCGGGGGAAACCCAGCCAGATGGGCGGGGTATTAATAATAATAATAATAATAATAATAATAATACCTGATTCAAAAACACCCACCCACCCCACTCACACACGAAAACAAAGTTCACCACAGCTAACCACAAACAAGCAACCACACCCTAGGCCAGGCTTCCCCAAACTGCGGCCCTCCAGTTGTTTTGGCCTACAACTCCCATGATCCCTAGCTAACAAGACCAGTGGTCGGGGAAGATGGGAATTGTAGTCCAAAACATCTGGAGGGCCGAAGTTTGGGGGTGCCTGCCCTAGGCCAACCAAAACTTCTCTCATCACCAAAGGAACACAAGCAAATAGCACAAATGAAGCTGACACAACCCCACACATACAGTAAGTAAAACAGAAACATCGCCACCCGACCTGACCCCAACCCACCATGGCCTTCTCCATCTCTTCCCCCCCCTTTTCTTGCTAATGTAACCCTAATGTTTCAACAAATGAAACTGACCTACAGGAAATGTAATTTGAAAAAAGAGACATTGTGCATACCTTTGTAACCCAAGAAATAGGGCGACAACACTGGGATGCAACAGTCTGGGAGCAGTGTTGTCTGTGAAGTTAAAGAACGATGGGGAAAGCAGGTGCTCTGGGGAAGCAACTTAAATGATGTGTGAGGGAAACTTGTGTGTTGTTGTTGTTGTTTAGTCGTTTAGTCGTGTCCGACTCTTCGTGACCCCATGGACCATAGAACGCTAGGCACTCTTGTCTTCCGCTGCGTCCCGCAGTTTGGTCAGACTCATGTTCGTAGCTTCGAGAACACTGTCCAGCCATCCCGTCCTCTGTCGTCCCCTTCTCCTAGTGCCCTCCATCTTTCCCAAACTCAGGGTCTTTGTGTGTTACTTGTGTGTTACTTGTGTGTTACTTGTGTGTTACTTGAGAACAAAGAAGGGAAGTGCAGGAGGGAGCTTATGTTAGAGGATCTTCTCCACCTACCACATGTGAAGGAGCCATACAAAAGAGAGGGGGGGGATTTGAGGCTCAAAGGACTGTATCCAACGTGGTGGGGAGGAGGAGGAGGAACATAAGTAAGACCCTTGTATATGTCCTTAATGTATTCCCTAAGTGTGCTCCAGGTAGCAAAAAGCCAAAGGTTTTGCCTTTCCTTTGGCCAATTTCATACTGAACATCAATTTTACGTGAGTACATTACGCCAATGTCTATGGAGCCATCGCTGCAAAGTTAAGCTGACTGGTGGCTTCCAGGGTTTTGCGATTTCTAGTCAAGCCTGATGTCCTTTTTATTGTACATTCATTGTGGATTTTGCTGCTGATGATATTGAGCCGGTGATCCTGTTTTCAGGAGTTTGCACCTGCGAAAGGTTCAGGACAGAAACACTGGTTCGTTCCCAATCAGTGTGTGTCCCACAGCTTCCTCCCGAAATTCTTTTACTTTTAATTCCACAAATATTTCGGGGCGCGCTGTGTCTCCCACTTTTGTCGCACTAAGGTGCAAGAGCGCACTGCCAGACAGCGATAATGTATAGTAACATTGGCGGTTTCATCACAGAACAACTAATAAAGCAGACTGATGCGTGGACATCCCCCTAGAAACCCACCACAAAATGCACTGTCATTGCCTCAGGGACATGTTGCAGAATACACCCCACCCCCCACCCCCGCCAAGAAAAAGTCTGTATTGGCCCAAAGTAGGTATACGTATTCTATTATCGCAAGCTTTATTTGCTTTTTAAACTAGCCCTGGCTTATGATTACAGATGATTTTGCGTTTTTACGAGTTAACACCCCCCCCCAAACAGAACACATTAATGACTGTTGAAACAAAATCCACTCAGACATGGGAAGTTGGCGCCAGAATCTAAATGGCTTGCCCTGCGTATGACATACTTGATTCTGTCAAGAGATATGAATGTGCTATCTCCAGAGGAGGCCTGGCAGCTCCCAAGACAGAAAACAGGCGGGCCTGATTGCTAAGAATAGGCCCTGCAAAGTTTTTATTGCGCTTATCTTTATTTTCCCTCCCCGACACTGTCCAAAAACAGCCCTGAAATTGAAACTGGCCCTGCCTAGAACATGATTTTTTTTGCGTTGTTCATCGATTTAAGACGCAGGGCCAGATTAGGACCAAAGCTCAGCCGTCCTGGATGATGATGATGATGATGATTGGATTAACACCAAAAAAGGACATAGCACAGTGTGTTATGAATGTAAATGAACGTGGGCAGAGCCACTCATTGTTCCTAGATATCTCAATTCATATTTCACAGCAATACAGAGAAAACGATAAAAGATTCAGACGGCAATAGTCTCCGGACTGTATGAACAAAAACATTTTCCCTTAGGTGTTAGAAGGACTGCAATGGAGGTGCCTGATAACCCACTCTAGAGAGGATGCGGGTGGCGCTATGGTCTAAACCACAGAGCCTAGGGCTTGCCGATCAGGTCACTTGGCCAGTAAAGCGAGATGAGCGCCGCAACCCCAGAGTCGTCCGCGACTGGAGAACGGTCAGGGGTCCCTTTACATTTACCTTTTACCACCATGCCTCTGCTTCTAATTGCTTGGTGATTTTGGCCATGTCTTACGTATAATTTTATCAGCACACCACCTGGGAGTGTATTTATTTTTTATCAGAAGGGTTTGTAAGTTTTCTAAGCAAATAAATAAACGATCGGCTTTCCTATCATGGACAGCAGATACGGGTTTTCTGTATAGCTGGGAAATGCAGTTTTTTAGTCCTAGAATTAATGACTGAAACACGGCCGCTATCAGCCGGACCCTGGAGCGCGTGTGATACTGCTTACTGTCAGCCTCGCAGTGAATAATTACAGTTGTGTAATCTGTGCGTCCCCGTTTTGTGCTGACAAATGTACGAAGGACTTTCCGAGATGGTGACAGAAACACACACAAGCTGGAGAGGCAGCCTTCTGCCAGGAGCTGTGTCTTGCTTGTGCACCCTACATTGTTTGTTGTTTATTCGTTTAGTTGTGTCCGACTCTTCGTGACCCCATGGACCATAGCACGCCAGGCACTCCTGTCTTCCACTGCCTCCCGCAGTTTGGTCAAACTCATGTTCGTAGCTTCAAGAACACTGTCCAACCATCTCGTCCTCGTCTGCTTTTCCTAGTGCCCTCAATCTTTCCCAACATCAGGGTCTTTTCCAGGGATTATTCTCTTCTCATGAGGTGGCCAAAGTATTGGAGCCTCAGCTTCACGATCTGTCCTTCCAGTGAGCACTCAGGGCTGATTTCCTTCAGAATGGATAGGTTTGATCTTCTTGTAGTCCATGGGACTCTCAAGAGTCTCCTCCAGCACCCTACATTAGTTTGAACCAAACAGCCACCAAAACTTGCCAGCTCTTCCCTTCTTATACCTGAAGGAGATTGCAAGGATTTAGGCAACCGGCAGCCACTGGTGGCAGTACACAGACTCCCTCCAAACCGAGCCACCAATCTGGAATCACAGCTTCGTATGCGCAAACATTTCTGCCAAAGGCTTTGGCCAGAAGGAATTACACACAAAAAGGGGAACGGTCACCCTCTGCATATCAAGAAGACCCCACCAGCTTCCTGGTAGGAAAGGCCAGCAGCCTTTCTCATATGCATTTTTTTAAAAAAAATAATGTTTATTAAGTTTTCCAAATAAACAAAAAATAAAGAAATTTTTTACATTCCATCTTATATTCCCCTCTCATTTCAATTTCGCTCTGCCGAGCTGCGACTTCCCTCCCTCCCTTCATTCGGCTTTCTTGTTCCCTCTTATCTCACACTTGCTTTATACAAACATAAATAAATAAAGTTCGTAGGATTTCTTTCAGTCCTGCAAGTGTCTTTAAACTTCTGCAGTTCTTCTCTATATAGTCAATAAATTGACTCCATTCCCCTTGGAACTTTTGTCTCTCCTTGGTTTCGGATCCCACAGGTCAACTTTGCTAGTTCTGCATAATCAAACATTTTCGTTTGCCACTCCTCAATTGTTGGTAACTCATGTAATTTCCATTTCTGGGCTAATAATGTCCTCGCCGCGGTTGTGGCATACATAAATAGTCTCTTATCCCCCTTTGCTATTTCCTCTCCCGTTAGTCCCAGTTTGGTTTTTTGGGAAGCGTGTAAATAAACATCTTTTTCAACTCCTTATATATCATTTCCTAGCCTTTCTCATATGCATTTTGACACTTCTGACGTGGAACCTTTTTCATCAGGGAACAACCCCTCTTCTCCTCCCTCCTTTGCATCGCTATGACTATCCCACAGACTCCTCCACCCTGCGAGGCTGCTGCATGCGAGCATCAGCTGTTGCCATGCGACTTAGAGGGGGATGCACTGGTGCCCTTCCCCCTCTGCTCGTTCTCAGTCGGCCGGTCGGAGTGCAAAGTTGGCTCCTCTCAGAGTATGGAGATCAAAGGCAGCTCCCCCAGCCTTGGCAAATGCAGGCCTAGAACTCAAGGTGAACAGAAACGAACATGTTGCATCTTTGCCGGAGAGTCAGAAATCAGATTACGGTTCCTAGTCAGGGCTGCCAAGCGGTCAGGAAAAAACTTTTTTTCTGACAGTACCTAGTGGAGATAGGTCAGGGCTTCAAGATCTGGGGTTGTGGCGCTCATCTCGCATTATTGGCCGAGGGAGCCGGCGTATAGCTTCCAGGTCATGTGGCCAGCATGACAAAGCTGCTTCTGGCGAACCAGAGCAGCACAGGGAAACGCCGTTTACCTTCCCACTGTAGCGGTTCCTATTTATCTACTTGCACTTTGACATGCTTTCGAACTGCTAGGTTGGCAGGAGCTGGGACTGAGCAACGGGAGCTCACCCCGTCGCAGGGATTCAAACCGCCGACCTTCTGATCAGCAAGCCCTCGGCTCTGTGGTTTAACCCACAGCGCCACCTGTGTCCCTTAATGCATCAAAACATAGAAATACATAAACCACCTCAGCAACTTAAGAAGAAAAACTGAAGTACAATACAGCACAGTATCCAAATAACTAGCAATAATCGTAAAGCAAACACTTTTTTAAATTAAGATGACAAATCAAACAAAGACACAGGGATTACGACAAATGATTCAGGCACTTACATCTTATATGAGCATATTTGCAAGCTGCTGTCACACAGGGACGCAGTAGCAAGGCATGTCCCCTCCTGGTCCCAGCTGAGAGTATCCATGGTAACTGTCCTCACTTATCAGCCAATCCACAGCATAAAAATCATACCAGTCCATACCCCATTCAGGATCCCCTCCTGGCCTCTCTAGGATATTGATGTTATTGCTTTGCCACAGCCTAGTTGGTTTCCTTACCGTATCTCTTCCCGGTTTACCACACTATCAAGGAAAGGTATGTGCTAGCATCTACACTACAAGCACTCGAGTTTACCTTTTGTGGCTTCCCACAAATTTTGGGAGTGCTAAGAATTATCCGGTCTCAAGCCGTAACCCAGCCTTCCCCAATCACCAGGCACTGGTGGACTACAACTCCCATCATCCCTGGCTATTGGCCATGCTAACTGGGGCTGATAGGAGTTGTAGTCTAAAAAAATCTGAGAGGCACTACAATGGGGGAAGATTGCAGTGCAGACCCTCCAGGTGTCCCTGTTTTCCAGGGACAGTTCCGGATTTAGAGAAAGCCTTCCCAGTTTCTGATTCGATCCTGGAATGTCCCTCATTTCCTTAGGATGTCCCTATTTTCATCGGAGAAATGTTGGAGGGTATGGAGTTATGTGACCCTCCAAGCCAAGGAGATATGTAACTATACAACCTTTAGAAGACATCTGAAGGCAGGCCTGTAGAAGGAAGTGTTTTAATGTTTTATTATGTTTTTGTATATGTTTCCGAGCACAATTCAAAGCGTTGGTGATGACCGTTAAAGCCCTAAACAGCCTCGGTCCAGTATATCTGAAGGAGCGTCTCCACCCCCATCATTCTACCCAGACACTGAGGTCCAGCGCCGAGGGCCTTCTGGCGGTTCCCTCACTGCGAGAAGCCAAGTTACAGGGAACCAGGCAGAGGGACTTATCGGTAGCGGCACCCACCCTGTGGAACGCCCTCCCACCAGATGTCAAAGAGAACAACAACTACCAGACTTTTAGAAGACTTCTGAAGGCAGCCCTGTTTAGGGAAGCTTTTAATGTTTAATAGATTATTGATGGATTACTGTATTTTAATATTTTGTTGGAAGCCGTCCACAGTGGCTGGGGAAGCCCAGCCAGATGGGCAGGGTATAAATAATAAATTATTATTATTATTATTATTATTATTATTATTAGCCACCCAGAGTTGCTGGGGCAACCAAGTCAGATGGGCAGGATATAAATGTTGTTGTTGTTGTTGTTGTTGTTGTTGTTGTTGTTGTTGTTGTAATAATTTATTTATTCCCCACCCATCTGGCTGGGTTTCCCCAGCCACTCAGTGCGGCTTCCAACAAAACAATAAAATACAATAATCTGTTGTTGTTGTTGTTGTTGTTGTTGTTGTTAGAATAGGACATCCCTATTTTCATCAGAGAAATGTTGTAGGGTATGAGAATGGTCGGAAGGCGTCCAACATGCTACTGAGGAAGAGCGGAGGCCAAGTACAAGTAGATTCAGAGCTGATGAAGCGGCTGGGCCAAAGCCGAAAGGACGCTCAGTTGCGGATATGCCTGGAAGCGAAAGGAAAGTCCGATGCTGTAAAGAAAAATATTGCATAGGAACCTGGAATGTAAGAACCATGAATAGAGGTAAGCTGGATGTGGTCAAAAATGAGATGACAAGAATAAATATCGACATCCTGGGCATCAGTGAACTAAAATGGAAGGGAATGGGTGAATTCAGTTCGGGTGACTATCATATCTACTACTGTGGGCAAGAATCCTGTAGAAGAAATGGAGTGGCCCTCATAGTCAACAAAAGAGTGGCAAAAGCTGTGATGGGATGCAATCTCAAAAATGACAGAATGATCTCGATACGAATCCAAGGCAGACCTTTTAACATCACAGTAATCCAAGTTTATGCACCAACTACCGGTGCTGAAGAAAGTGAAATTGACCAATTCTATGAAGACCTACAACACCTTCTAGAAATGACACCAAAGAAGGATGTTCTTCTCATTACAGGGGATTGGAATGCTAAAGTAGGGAATCAAGAGATAAAAGGAACAACTGGCAAGTTTGGCCTTGGAGTTCAAAATGAAGCAGGGCAAAGGCTAATAGAGTTCTGTCAAGAGAACAAGCTGGTCATCACAAACACTCTCTTCCAACAACACAAGAGACGACTCTACACATGGATATCACCAAATGGGCAGCATCGAAATCAGATTGATTATATTCTCTGCAGCCAAAGATGGAGAAGCTCTATACAGTCAGCAAAAACAAGACCTGGAGCTGACTGTAACTCAGATCATCAGCTTCTTATAGCAAAATTCCAGCTTAAACTGAAGAAAGTAGGAAAAACCACTGGGCCAGTAAGATACAATCTGAATCAAATCCCTTATGAATACACAGTGGAAGTGAGGAACAGGTTTAAGGATTTAGATTTGGTGGACAGAGTGCCTGAAGAACTATGGATGGAGGCTCGTAACATTATACAGGAGGCAGCAACGAAAACCATCCCAAGGAAAAGGAAATGCAAGAAAGCAAAATGGCTGTCCAACGAGGCCTTACAAATAGCGGAGGAGAGGAGGCAAGCAAAATGCAAGGGAGATAGGGAAAGATACAGGAAACTGAATGCAGATTTCCAAAAAAACAGCAAGGAGAGACAAGAGGGTCTTCTTAAATGAGCAATGCAAAGAAATAGAGGAAAACAATAGAATGGGGAAAACCAGAGATCTGTTCAAGAAAATTGGAGATATGAAAGGAACATTTCGTACAAAGATTACTATAATCAAGGACAAAAGTGGTAAGGACCTAACAGAAGCAGAAGACATCAAGAAGAGGTGGCAAGAATACACAGAGGAATTATACCAGAAAGATATGGAGGTCTCGTACACCCCAGGTAGTGTGGTTGCTGACCTTGAGCCAGACATCTTGGAGAGTGAAGTCAAATGGGCCTTAGAAAGCACTGCTAATAACAAGGCCAGTGGAAGTGATGATATTCCAGCTGAACTATTTAAAATTTTAAAAGATGATGCTGTTAAGGTGCTACACCCAATATGCCAGCAAGTTTGGAAAACTCAGCAATGGCCAGAGGATTGGAGAAGATCAGTCTACATCCCAATTCCAAAGAAGGGCAGTGCCAAAGAATGCTCCAACTACCGCACAATTGCCCTCATTTCACACGCTAGCAAGGTTATGCTTAAAATTCTACAAGGCAGGCTTAGGCAGTATGTGGACCGAGAACTCCCAGAAGTGCAAGCTGGATTTCGAAAGGGCAGAGGAACCAGAGACCAAATAGCAAACATGCGCTGGATTATGGAGAAAGCTAGAGAGTTCCAGAAAAACGTCTACTTCTGCTTCATTGACTATGCAAAAGCCTTTGACTGTGTCGACCACAGCAAACTATGGCAAGTTCTTAAAGAAATGGGAGTGCCTGATCACCTCATCTGTCTCCTGAGAAATCTCTATGTGGGACAAGAAGCTACAGTTAGAACTGGATATGGAACAACGGATTGGTTCAAAATTGGGAAAGGAGTACGACAAGGTTGTATATTGTCTCCCTGCTTATTTAACTTATATGCAGAATTCATCATGCGAAAGGCTGGACTAGATGAATCCCAAGCAGGAATTAAGATTGCCGGAAGAAATATCAACAACCTCAGATGACACAACCTTGATGGCAGAAAGTGAGGAGGAATTAAAGAACCTTTTAATGAGGGTGAAAGAGGAGAGCGCAAAATATGGTCTGAAGCTCAACATCAAAAAAACCAAGATCATGGCCACTGGTCCCATCACCTCCTGGCAAATAGAAGGGGAAGAAATGGAGGCAGTGAGAGATTTTACTTTCTTGGGCTCCTTGATCACTGCAGATGGTGACAGCAGTCACGAAATTAAAAGACGCCTGCTTCTTGGGAGAAAAGCAATGACAAACCTAGACAGCATCTTAAAAAGCAGAGACATCACCTTGCCGACAAAGGTCCGTATAGTTAAAGCTATGGTTTTCCCAGTAGTGATGTATGGAAGTGAGAGCTGGACCATAAAGAAGGCTGATCGCCGAAGAATTGATGCTTTTGAATTATGGTGCTGGAGGAGACTCTTGAGAGTCCCATGGACTGCTAGAAGATCAAACCTATCCATTCTTAAGGAAATCAGCCCTGAGTGCTCCCTGGAAGGACAGATCGTGAAGCTGAGGCTCCAATACTTTGGCCACCTCATGAGAAGAGAAGAATCCTTGGAAAAGACCCTGATGTTGGGAAAGATTGAGGGCACTAGGAGAAGGGGACGACAGAGGACAAGATGGTTGGACAGTGTTCTCGAAGCTACGAACATGAGTTTGACCAAACTACGGGAGGCAGTGGAAGACAGGAGTGCCTGGCGTGCTATGGTCCATGGGGTCACGAAGAGTCGGACACGACTAAACGACTAAACAACAACAACAAATGAGAATGCCCAATTAAGGAATATGCAGCTGCCCCATATGGGGATCGAACCTGCAACCTTAATGTCATCAGACCACGCTCTAACCAACTGAGATCGATAGATGAATACAGCATGCAGAGGATAGGCCAATAGCACCCCAGGAGATGACATCGCCATCCCTTCGGTGACATGTGACCAAGCGCTAACTGCCCCTGCTCCTCTACATCACGGCAGAGCGGCGCATTCTGCTTCTTTCACCTTCGTTGGAGATAGTGTCCAGGTCTGTATTTAAGTGCCGCTGTCTAAATCCTGGCTCTACCCTGACCGTTTCCAGCGTTCCCTGAAGCCAAGAGGGAATAACAAACGCCTCCTGGCACGGCAGGTAAGGGGACTTTAAACCTTTCCCTGCCCCCGTGATCCCAATCCGGATTGTCTCCCACCCACTTGCTCCTTCTGTTCGCATTGGGGAGAAAAACTGCCATTGGAGCTAACTGCGCCAGTTGCGCCTCATCTGATTTATTTGGCCCCCTCCTGATCTTTTTATTTGAAACGATGGTGCTTTCGGTTTTAGCTGCTTCTTTGTTAATAGCTATGGGTTACCTAGCCAGCCCTACACTACTCAACTGCATGCCTGCTTCGACCGCTATGATCTACTGTAAGTTGATCCAATAAAAGATATGATTTCCACCGTACTTCATACCTCTTTGAAAATGAAACAACATAAGAGCTTTGAGCCTGACATTTGCTATTTCCTCCTTACTCTATCAAGCCCATTACATTGTGTTTGGCTAAAATGTCCAACCTTGATTCCAAGGCCGCAAGGCTTTGGAAAATCCATCACTCTCCGGGCAGAGTTCATCCTCTTTAATAAACAGTGGGCTCCTATTTCCAGTTTGAATTTGTCTTGTTTTATCTGGCCCCTTTGTCATATTAAAGCCTTTCAGAATCCAGAAATATTCCTGTGTGACATAATTAATCATGCTCTTGGGGCAGCAGCCAGTTTGATCCTGGTTTGCGAGCCGGGTTTGTAGTTAAGAACTGAAACCAGTTTCCTGGTTCAGGCATTACAGGTATGGTAACTGCGGTGTAACAAAACTCAGAAGTCTTGCATCAAGGTGCGTGAGAGAAACATTTGAACAGTGCCCACTGCCATATGTTTCATAGGGGTAAAAAAAAAAAAGGTAAATAAAGACATCATTTTAATAAGGCCTGGTGCACAATGTAGCCTTGGCACTTTAGAAACCATGGTTTGTAAACAAAAAAGTGTGCTCCTTCCTCTTTTTTTTCATTCTTCCAAAGTTTAGTTCTCCCCATTTTCACATCGATTTGTAACTTTTTTAAAAAAAGTCTTCACGAAAATTCACCAGCATTTCACTGCAATTCCCCCCTCAAATATAAACATTTCAAAGAATTGTAGAGTTGGAAGGGACCACAAGGGCCATCTAGTCCAACCCCCTGCAATGCAGGAATCTCAACAAAAGCATCCATGACAGATGGCCATCCAACCTCCGCTTTAAAACCCCCAAGGAAGGAGAGTCCACCACCTCCAGAGGAAGTCCCTTCCACTGTCCAACAGCCCTTACCCTCAGAAAGTTAAAAAATTCCTTCAGTAGCACCTTAAAGGCCAACTAAGTTTTTATTTTGTTATGAGCTTTCGTGTGCATGCACACTTCTTCAGATACACTTGAAACAGAAGAGCCAGACCCTTATGTATATACAGAGGGTGGCGGGGGTGGGAGGGAATGGGTGATGGGCTGATAGGAGTGGTAAACCTGTTGATGGCTGTTAACGACTGCTGATGACTGCAATTGGTCCTGCGGGGGAAAAGCAAGGGCTGAGGCGCTAAAGAAAGCTTGATCATGCATAATGAGATAAGAATCCTATGTCTTTGTTCATCCCAGGTGGCTCCATGGTTTTAAGCTTGGTAATGAGTTCCAATTCAGAAACTTCTCTTTCCAGTCTGTTTCTGAAATTTTTCTGTAATAAAACAGCTGCTTTGAGATCTTGAATAGAATGTCCGGGGAGATTGAAGTGTTCTCCTACTCCTCAGAAAGTTATTCCTGATGTTTAGTTGTTATCTCCTTTCTTGCAAGGCTAGGGAAGTCTACTTCCTCTCCTTCTTCTGTGGACCAAGCCAAACATAATGTGGGAACGTAATGTGGGAACGTAATGCTGTCTGGCTTCTTCCTCATAGTCTGGTGTGACTGACCATGCCCTGCTCACACACAGGAATGCTGGTGGCACTGTGAGGATAAAATAAAATGTCTTGAGCCAGAAACTTGTTCCCACACACATTGCTGGCATTTTAGAGAGCAAAAACATCCCATTTCGTGGAGTTCCATTCTTCTCTCAGCCCCTTTATGTGCCAAACCTCCTATCTTAAAGAAACGGGATGCTTAACACTGTGTTCATAAGCAGCGCAATGAGGCCATAGGAAGTACCACGATCCCTCTTTGCAATCAAATCACGACCGCCATCACAACAGCCGATTCCATCGGGACAGGAAAGAAGTGGTGTCCTTTTGTGGCGGCTTGGTAACCTGAGGATATGCTTCTCAGTCCTTTGGGATACAATTGCCTAAAGCTGCAGTTTGCAGACTCCGACCACATCCATATTCTACATTCTACATCAGAGGTCAGAGAGATAAACAAATGCCTGACATTTAGAACAGGCATCCCCAAACTTCGGCCCTCCAGATGTTTTGGACTACAATTCCCATCTTCCCCGACCACTGGTCCTGCTAGCTAGGGATCATGGGAGTTGTAGGCCAAAACATCTGGAGGGCCACAGTTTGGGGATGCCTGATTAGAAAATACCTAAAGGCAACCCTGTTTAGGGAAGTTTTTAATCTGTGATATTTGATGTATTTTAATGTTTGTTGGAAGCCGCCCAGAGTGGCAGGGGAAGCCCAGCCAGATGGGCGGGGTATAAATTATTATTATTATTATTATTATTATTATTATTGTTGTTGTTGTTGTTATTATGGCACTATGAACAGTCATGGCTCCCCAACCCAAGAATCCTAGGAACAGTAGTTTGTTAAGGGTGCCAAGGGAACTATAATTCCCAGAGTGTTTTAACAGCCAATCCCTCTTCCCAGGAAGATTCGGAGGGAGATTTGGGTGGAGTAATGTCTACCAGCTGGTAGCTGCTCAGTGGTGGTGTGAAGGCATGACTTTGGTACAGAAGTCCAGGTTTCCACACCTCAAAACAATAAGCCGCCTGATTGGCTGCTCCTGCAGGCCAATCAGGTTGCGGATTCACTTCCACCTGGAGTTGGATTGGGTGACTCCTGCGGACCAATCAGACTGCTGATTCTGGATCCTATTGTTCTATGATTCAGCTCAGTACATAACAGCATGTTATTATCTAAAAGGGGGAGGGAGCAAGACATTGTCAAGAGTATAAAATTACCTAACTTGTGGGATGGGACCCCTGTGGCCCGCTTGACATTGTTGGACTACAATTCCCATCAGCCAATGTGGTCAGCGGTCGGAGGTGATGGGAGTTGTAGTCCAGTAACACCTCCAGGTCCCTGTAACCTCAGTGCACCATTTTTTGTGGCTGACACATTTGTAGCAGCAAATGTGTGTGAAAAGGGTTCCCTGGAGGTGGAGGGTTTGAAAACTTCAGGCCTAAGACTGTCCTCCATGAAAATATGGGAGCAGAACAGGAATTTGCAGAATGGTTGCCGCATACACACCATAAATTGACTACACATTCCCACCCACTCCTGGGAATCCTGCGAACTGTAGTTTGGGTGCTGGGAATTGTAGCTACGGTTCCCAGGATTCTTGCGGAGGTGGGATTGGGGTGGAGGTTTGCTTCAAATGTATTTTGTGTGTGTAGCCTAGACACAGCAGACACAGCTTGATTTTGAATACAGCTACCTTGGACCCAGCTCCTGCCAACCTAGCAGTTCGAAAGCACGTCAAAGTGCAAGTAGATAAATAGGGAAGGTAAACGGTGTATAAATAGGGAAGGTAAACGGTGTTTCCGTGCGCTGCTCTGGCTCGCCAGAAGCGGCTTTGTATTGCTGGCCACATGACCTGGAAGCTGTACGCCGGCTCCCTCAGCCAGTAAAGCGAAATGAGTGCCGCAACCCCAGAGTCGGTCACGACTGGACCTAACGGTCAGGGGTCCCTTTACCTTTACATCTCATGTTTGCAATGTGTGTGTCAGAGTGGCTGCTAATTCAGAAGTTGTCCAACCTGGGATGTCAGCGAAACAAGGCAGGAGAAAGACAAGCCCTTTTTTTCTTTGCTTGCTTTCCATCCTCTCATAAGCCCAAAGGGTTCCAAGTTATACATACTGATCTCACAGCAAAGGCCTTTGGGCCTGCCCGCCGGTCACACAAACATTTTCTCTGCTCCCCAGACACTCTAAAACTCAAGCAGGGTTTTTATTTTTTTCCTTTCCCCTTCCTTCTCCCACCCAAATCCCAAACTGGTAACTAGGAGACGGGAGCCAAAAACACACTTTTTGCCTTGCTACGATCCATTCATGACTTTTAAACACTAATCCCCTTTGTACCTCTCCTCCGGAGCCAATCCTTGCCTGCAGCCCATTCAACTGGGTACAGAGTTTTCTTGCAAGCTTCATTTAAAGGACGGGGAAGGGAAGGGAGGGGCAGGGAAAGGGGGGGGAGGGAGAGAGAGAACATTAAAAAGGAAAGGTTGGAAAAAAGTAGTCTTTTCTTCCTGTCCCGATCTCAGTCTGGAGTGGAGAACTGTGTTTGTATGTTCTGTGTCTTTGGAGCAGCGTAAAGACAGGGCTTTCACTGAGAGCGAGTGCCTGTCTGTCACAGCTCAGAGCATTCATTCCCAAACACTGCATGCCATTCACGGCCTGCCAGAGCCGGGCTCAGAATACAGCTTAACTCAGGAGACGACCACGAGAGGCTGAGAAAAGGAGCCGAAGTGGGGAAAGGAGTGGAGAAGAGAGAGGCCGAAAATGGAGGAGAAGGACGGGCCATGGGGTGTTGCTTTGCGCGTGTGGAAGAATCGCCAAAAGGAGAATGGGAAGGGCGTCATGTTCAGACCGGCTTCAAATTTGCACTCTTCAAGCTCCCTGGGTGTTCTGGTGCCTGCCGCTCCCACTAGGCCTGAGCCTACCTCACATGGCCGTTGTGAGGGCAAAATGGAGGTGTGTGGGAGCAGCAGCCGAAGCCGGGCTCTCGCATTTCTGCGGCGCCCTGTGCGTCGCTAAAATCCGGCAGCCCCACCTCTGTTCTGCAGCATCGTTGTGGCGCCCCCTCGGCGCAGCGTCCAGTCACCCTAAAACTGCCTCTGTGGGGAGCCACCTTGCCTTCACGAAGGAAAGGTGGAATGCAAATGTAATAAGGAATATAAATTAAAAGCTGTCCACGTGTGTGTATGTAGCAACCTGGGTCCACCAGGTGCAGCTTTTCCTGACATGGTAGTGTTACTAAAACTACCAAAAGTTGTGGAGCTTTTTTTTAGGAAGACCACCTAAAAAAACCACCAAACGTCATTGAGTTTTTTAAAGACAAAAACGCCCAAACCCCCACAATATTTTGATTGACTTGCCAAAGCATCGGGCGTCAATTCTGCCTTTGAAATCCTACTGATGCCCGTATGGCAGCCCTATGACATGTGAATGCAAGAGATGAAGCACCCCTCTCTTCTAGGTCAGATGCCATGACTTCCAGATATGATGTACCGATAGGGTTGCCAGACTCACTAGAGGACAGGACTTCTGTGCCTTTAATTGCCCTGCTCTCTTTTGAGTCTTGAAGCCTTAACGAGAAACTAGCAGACCCTTTGTTGAGAGCAGGGCAATTAAAGGCACAGAAGTCCTGTCCTCTAGTGAGTCTGGCAACCCTACCCAAAAATCAGGAAAAATCAATACAAGTATGAGGTTTTGCAACCCCTCTCCACAACCTAGCACCCATGCTATGTGATTCCCCCCCCCAATTTTGAAAAAAAAACTTTGCCTGTTGAGTATCTGCTTGCTCGCAAAATAGATATTAAAATTGCAGAACCACTCCTATTGGGGAGTGAGGTTGGGGGAAGGGGAATTAGTACCCTCATTTCAGAACTTGTCTTTTGTGCTGGAGAGTTCTTCCCCCTGCTGGTTCGCAAGATGAATGTGGTCTGGTAGTTAGCGGGAACTCTTGGCGAGCCCAGGGAAGATTGGTTTCTATCAGGGGGTAAATAGGAGGATGGCTGAATATCTTCCAGGCAGCCTTCCAGCAGCCACAAAAAGCCTCTCCCAGCTTGCCCTCTCCCAAATTAAACATGGAAATTAGTCAGTTCCCTCATTACAGGCACCTGGGAACTGGAGAGGGCTTTCATTGTTTCTATAGTTGCTTTTTTCTCCGCAAAGCCGCTGCTGTGCTGAATAAGAGGCGAGTCCACAGCCCTCTCCCACAGCTCGATGGGGGATACTTTTCGAGCCTTTGGTTTCTGCTGGAAGGCCAGAATGAGGCCAGAGTGCGACCCGATTGCAGAGCCGAGCGCTAACAAGCAGGGCATTCTTTTGGCTTGGCCAACGCCGGTCTCAGTCACAAGGCAATTGTGACCTTTGCTAGCCTAAAAGAAACAGCTCAGTAACCCCCCAAAAAGAGCTTATAAATAAACCCCCACAATTCCGGCCGAGTTTTACAGGGGATTGTTCCCAGCTTCCTCCGAGACCAGAGTGTTGCAAGCGTCGAAAGAAAGGCACCATTAAATTAATAATTAGAGCCCTTCAGGGGGATGTCAAAATTTCTTTCTAGGAAGCGTTCAGGAAATTGGCATACAGAGCTCTAGTAAAGCCAAACCCTTTAAAAAACTTTTGTGGGCCTGCCTGCTTTGAAATAGCGGCCTTGGGTTTCTAAATAGGTCCTTTGTCATCCGAGTTTCTCCGTGGTTATGACCGAGGGGTTTCCTGAAAACAACCTTGGGAGAGGTAGTTTGAAAGGTTTGTGGGTGACCAAATAATAATAATAGTAATAATAATAATAATAACAATATGATAGCTATGTTCAAATATATAAAAGGATGTCATATAGAAGAGGGTGAAAGGTTGTTTTCTGCTGCTCCAGAGAAGCAGACACGGAGCAATGGATTCAAACTTCAAGAAAGAAGATTCCACCTAAACATTAGGAAGAACTTCCTGACAGTAAGAGCTGTTTGGCAGTGGAATTTGCTGCCAAGGAGTGTGGTGGAGTCTCCTTCTTTGGAGGTCTTTAAGCAGAGGCTTGACAGCCATCTGTCAGGAATGCTTTGATGGTGTTTCCTGCTTGGCAGGGAGTTGGACTGGATGGCCCTTGTGGTCTCTTCCAACTCTATGATTCTATGAGTCTATGATTCTAAATGGCAGGCTGCAAATTCACCAGGAGCAGCTTTTCCTGGCATGTCAATGCAAGGCTGGTGGAAAGCCAATGCTAAGATATAAAAAAAACAGTATCAACCCTGAAAAGAAAAGAAAAGAAATTAAACATGAGCACAGAAGCAAAAGTCAGTTTGATATATATGAACGCTCAGGGTGGCATGAATCTGTCTCACAGAGACCTGGGCCAAGCAGTTCAGTGCCAACAATTTTAAATTAAACTGAGATTAAAAATATTGTTATTGCACTACACGTAATAAAAATTTATTAAGGGTAAACAATGTAATCAATATTTTTTATCATGCTGCACATTCGCTTACTGATGCCAGGATGCCAGTGCTATCAGTAACTGTTCCTCCTGAATGGCTCCCAGCTCCACAACAGGCGATACTGTACTTCTATACAGAGTATAGAAGAGCCGTAGCTCAGACGCAGAGCACCTGCTTTGCATGCAGAAGGTTGCAGGTTCAATCCGTGTTATCCTCCCAGTAGGGCGGGGGGGGGGGAGTCTCCTGCTGGTCAGTGTAGACCAGGCGTCCCCAAACTGCAGCCCTCCAGATGTTTTGGCCTACAACTCCCATGATCCCTAGCTAACAGGACCAGTGGTCAGGGAAGATGGGAATTGTAGTCCAAAACATCTGGAGGGCCGAAGTTTGGGGATGCCTGGTGTGTAGACAATAATAAGCTAGAATAGACCAATGGCCTGACTTGGTGTGAGGCAGCTTCCTACGATTTCCTCGAATCATTCGGGAGGAATTTTAAAACACGAAATAGACTGGGTTGCATCCAGCTTTCTCTGCCTGCTAACACAAGGGCTCTTGAGTTAATGGGTGGTTGAGATTTAATGCTGGGCAACCGAGAGGAATCTGATGAAACAGCTGCGCAAGCAGAAACTCCTCGCACAATCAGTGTGTGCGTGTGTGTTTTTTAAAAAAAACCTTCATTGGATGTTTTTAAACAGAAGTTGGATGGCCAGCTGTTGGGGATTCTTTAGCTGCGGTTCCTGCACTGCAGGGGGCTGGACTAGATGACCCTTGGTTCCCCCTTCCCATCCCACAATTCTATGAAAGTTACCAGCAACCCTGTTTAATGCGCTGTCTTGTGAAGCAATGGTCTGCAGCTGGTGCAGAAAATTTCAAGTATCCCACTAAGCGAGTTGGCACCACGCTGGATGCAACCCACTGATCCTGGCAACCATTAACTGATTATCTGTAAGAATACTGTTTTAAAATGCTTTTAACTGTGTTGGTTTTTTTAAAATATATATATATGGGATTATTCTTTGCAGCTTTCTGTTCCTTTGGGAGTAAGGGCAGATGGACAGAAATCTAATAAAATAAATTTAAGCTTGGATTAGGAACACAGGAAGCTGCCGCATACAGAGTCAGACGCATTGCTCCATCTAGATTGGTATTGTCCACACTAACTGGCAGCAGCTCCATAGGGATTGCGGCGGAGAGTATTTCTCAGCCCTACCTGGAGACACCGGGGATTGACCTTCTGTGTAGAAGGCAAATGCTCTGCCACTGAGCTACCACTCTCCCCTCAGTGATCACCAATTGTAATGTTTTGCATTTCATTGTCATTCAATTCCCACCTTGCAATTTTCTCCTTTACATGCCTGCCAACTAAGATTTCACTTCATGCATCTGACAAAGTAGACTTGAATTCATGGAAGCGTTAAAGCCTTTTAAAGTGCCGCAGGGCATCCTTGACTGTTGTACCTTCTGTTGTGGCTCTTGCCCCAATCCTCTCCTTCGTCTGTCCAGTCACCTTGCCCTCTTGTCTATTGCAGCGGGGGAATGAATGAATGAATGAATGAATGAAATCTTGCTTACTTTGGATCATAGGAGAAGAGGGAGGATGGCCTTTCAGCAGAGAACATGGCCGAAGCTTTTTCTGCTGCTGTGGAGCATTATAGAGACTCTTGTGTACGACTGGCTCCACCATGAGGCAAAGAGGCTGCCCTTTTCCCTTGGAATTCTCTCTCAGAACACCTAATTATTCCCATTAACTATTATTATCATTATTATCCCACCTCTTACCCAGATCATGACTCAAGGCGGCTTACACATATAAAGCAGTACAGGTAAAATGGATAAAACTAAAAGCGTGTAAACTATAATACAGTGGTACCTCGGAGCAGGGCCGGCCCTACGGCCAGGCTGGGTGGCGCAGGGCACCACGGTGCCAGCCCGCCAGGGGGGCACCACGAGCTGCGCCCGCCCGCTGGCCGGCCAGTCCGCCGCGCAGCTGTGCCCACGGCAACCGCATTGTGCCTGGCCACCCGCCGCGCAGCAGCGCCTGTGGCAGCCGCGCTGCGCCCGCCCGCCCACCATGCTGGGAAACGGGGCGGGGGGGCGTCGGAGGGATCCGGCGCACCACGGCGCCAGGGGCGCTTAAGACAGCCCTGCCTTGGAGGTCCGTTCTGGAGGACCGTTCTTAACCTGAAACTGTTCTTAACCTGAGGTACCACTTTAGCTAATGGGGCCTCCCACTGCCGCCATGTGATTTCTGTTCTCTTCCTGAGGTAAAGTTCTTAACCCGAAGCAGGCCCGGCTCTAGGTGTAGTCCCGGTGGCGCGGGGCGCAAGGGTGCCGGGCTGGCAGGGGGGCGCTGCACGGTGAAGCCGCGGTGAAGCCGTGCTGCGTGCTGCGAGGGCGCCGGAGCGATCTCCGCGCCTCAGCGCCAGGGCGCCCGACCTGCTTGAGACGGCCCTGACCCGAAGTACTATTTCTGTGTTAGCAGAGTCTGTAACCTGAAGTGTCTGTAACCCGAGGTACCACTGTAGTTAAAAAGCAATTAAACTACAATAGGTATATTTTGCAGAGTTGCAGAACTGAAAACAATAGTTGTTACAAAGCTCTTGGTTCTCAAACTTAATCCGTTCCGGAAGTCTGTTCCAAAACCAAAGCGTTCCAAAACCAAGGTGCACTTTCCCACAGAAAGTATTGCAAAACGGATTAATCCATTCCAGCCTTTTAAAAACAACCCCTAAAACAGCATTTTAACAAGCAATAAACAATGTACTGCATTCACACAATCAATCAATCAATCAATCAATCAATCAATCAATCAATCTGTAGATGAACTGGGTTCCACACAGTCATGAAAACAAAACCAAAAAGCCGCAAAAACAAAAACGCAAAAGAAATAGCAAAAACAGACAGACCTCAACGTAACACTCAAAACGGAAGTGTGACACTCAAAACGGAGCACATTCGGCTTCTGAAAAATGTTTGCAAAAAAGTTTGCAAACACTTACTTCTGGGTTTGCAGTGTTTGGGTTCCAAGTTGGTTGAGTACCAAGGCATTTGAGAACCAAGGTACCACTGTACTTGCATGCAGCCAGGCAGAGTCCTGCAAGGGGTATGGTAGGTGCAGACAAGCACAACTCCCCCTGCACCACAGGAAAGGTTGTGCCATGTGAAGTGAAAAATAAATTGGGGGGGGGAGTGCGAGGCAGGGATGGAGGTTTGGCAGCACACACTCCCCCTGCAAATGTGCATGGACTGGCCTCACTGTGCTAGAGCTGGTCCCAGGCCCCTCCGCCTAGCCTAGCCTACAAAAATGGTGGTGAAAATAAAAGGGGTGGGAGAATAAACCCATCCATGCAACCTGTCATGAAGGGTAAGAGAGCTGAATGGCATAATGGCAGCTGATGGGATCAAGGGCTTGAAGAAGGATGGCATATAAGCCCGAGGAACGAACAATACAGGCACAATTATTGACTATCGAGAGGAAATCGGCAAAAGTCAGCAGAGATGTTTAACCTTTTAGCACACAGCTGTACATTAATAATAATAATAATAATAATAATAATAATAATAATAATAATTTGTGCCCCGCCCATCCAGCTGGGTTTCCCCAGCCACTCTGGGCGGCTTCCAACAAAGATTAAAATACATTAAATGTCACACATTAAAAACTTCCCTAAACAGGGCTGCCTTCAGATGTCTTCTAAAAGTCCGATAGTTGTTTTTCTCTTTGATATCTGGTGGGAGGGTGTTCCACAGGGCTGGTGCCACTACCGAGAAGGCCCTCTGCCTGCTTCCCTGTAACTTGGCTTCTTGTAGTGAGGGAACCGCCAGAAGGCCCTCGGACCTGGACCTCTGTGTCTGGGCAGAACGATGGGGGTGGAGACGCTCCTTCAGGTATACTGGGCCAAGGCCGTTTAGGGCTTTAAAGACACATAGACACAGAGAGCCAAGCCTTGGTCAACCATGAACTGTAGCAGCCGAGTGTGAGTTCGACAAAAGCTAGGGGAGGTCAGGTGACTTGTGTCTGAGACAGGACATGGGCTTTCAATCCAGCACATCTCTGGGTACGAACAGCGCAAGCTTTCCCTGCCTCCATTCTGAATCGCAGTTGCTCATTCTGACCCAGGCAAACGGCCCTTTCATTCTCTCCATCCTGGCCTCTCTGCACCTCGATGACTCAACCCCATTTCCTGGAAAAGACACAGGGGGAGCTTAGCACACCCGCTATGAAGGTCTGTTGACCCACAAGAAAAATCAGTTAGCTGCGAGAGCTGATAATGGTCTGAGCAACCCCGTCTCCCTTTGTCTCTGCTATAAGGGGGGGGGAACCCCAAGCTTCTGCTGCTGTTTGTGGTAGGATAAGGGAAGCAGGGTGTTAGGTCTGCTCATTGTGGGAAAAAATGGCTGAGCTGCCTAATGAAAGTCCCTGGGGTTTAAGCTGTAGGGCTGAACACTGCCCAACCCCACAGCAGTGGCTAGGGCAGGACTCTAGAGCGAGTGTACTTGTTAGTGCCCTCTGAAAATCTTTATCCCGGGCAACATCCTGGCAGCAGGATGACTTCAGAATGGCATTGTTATGAGTTTGGGTGGGGGGAGGTAATCTGTATGCTGGATCCTTCTAACCCCAGGTTAGTGTTAAAATATAAGCCAGGCTAGATTCCTGTGTTGAGGTGATTGCCTGGATAATGGGCCATTTCGTCTTCCAAAGCAAGTACAGTGGTACCTTGGTTCTCGAACTTAATCCGATCCAGGAGTCCATTCGACTCCCAAAACTGTTCGAAAACCAAGGTGCGGCTTCCGATTGGCTGCAGGAGCTTCCTGCACTCAAGCGGAAGCTGTGTCGGACATTCGACTTCTGAAAAACGTTCACAAACTGGAACACTCACTTCCGGGTTTGCGGCGTTCGGGAGCCAATTTGTTCGACAACTAAGCCATTTGAGAACCAATGTACTGTACCATTGTACAGTAGTACCTTGGGTTACAAACACCTTGGGTTACAAACACTTTGGGTTGTAGACTCCACTAACCCAGAAGTAGTACCTCAGGTTAAGAACTTTATCTCAGGATGAGAACAGAAATCGGTTGGTGGCAGCGGCGCAGCGGCAGTGGGAGGCCCCATTAGCTAAAGTGGTACTTCAGGTTAAGAAGTTTCAGGCTAAGAACGGACCTCCGGAACAAATTAAGTTTGTAACCAGAGGTACCACTGTATTCTTTTCCGAACTTAAAAATGGTAAGCGTAATGCCGGTGGTCAACAAAAGAGGTTCAAAGACTCTCCGGTTTCAAAAGATGTGTGATAAGAAATCCCACAGGTGAGGTTTTCTCCATTTCTTGCATTCCCCTGTCAGGAAAATCACCTGGAAAATCATGCTTGTGTGCCTGCTGTGAAGGGAGGGGAGGAGGAAACTTCTTTTTTGAAAGGTGCATGAGCCACAAAGGTAGTAATGCCTCCCTCGACTCAGAGAAAGGACGACAAAGCTTGAGTTGAGAGTTGCAGCGATGTGACCTAGGAAGTACAGCAGCAAGCTGGAGAGAGAGTGAGTCAGGGCAATGTTTGAGAGCAATGCTTGATTTTTGTTTGAATCCAGGGCTGCGGCTATGGGATAATCAAGACCCTTTTGGGGTGTTAATGCTGTGAACCTCTCCATCATAGGCTCAGGCCGTATATATGTGTGTAAATAAACCGTATATCATAAAGACACCACAGTTTCCGCTGTCTCTCACTTCCAAAAGGAAACATGAACCCTGGTTAAGCGCTTGCAACCAACCCCTGGAATCTTGCACCGCTTGGAGATCAGGGTGGTGTGCAGAAGTATTTTACGGCACAGCCAGGAAGCATGTGTAGGCAGGTAACAGAAGATGTCTGCAGAGAAGATTAGAAAGAAAAGAGGCATCATATACCTAGCAAAACCCAAAACATCCAACTAACCACCTGGCACATTTCATCTTAGAAGATACCCACGTTAGAATTTCAGAAGACACTGCAAGGCAGAATCTGGGTAATTGCAAAACCCGAATCCCTGTTAGTTTGTTCTTTAAAAGTGCACCAAGTAAGATTTCACCAGCAGCCGTTCAAAAGGCTTCTCCCGTTAGGATAACACGATATGGGAGCTGCGATACCCTGCATCTGTCTCCCCACAAAAAGGAATCTGCAAATGCACATGAGAAAGAGACACAGGTTGTATGTTTTTCCACAATACATTTGCACACGGCTCTAGTCAGAGGTATAATTTCAGAAAATTGCCTTCAAAAACAACAGCACATTATCAAGAAGAAACTGTCAAGACTGAAGGGGGATGACTCTTTATTACTCCCACAAATTATTCTTCGCTGGGCTGCAGGCTAATTCCCCTTGAGCAGGACGTAGAGCATGGGGAACGTGATAGCAAAGACAGTACATGTGAAGGCTGTGCTGTAGATCGAGTTCCTCTTCATTTGTGCCTCCAGTCTCCTTTCCGTGTTGCACAGTTCCAGAACCACGTCTTCCGCCTCAAAGGTCTGGCTGCTCCCCTCCGTCGAAGGACCAAGCAGTGCTTCCCTCCCAGAGGCAGGCTGAGGGACCCTTTTCACGTTCTGTACCTCGGCGGCCATTTGCCCTAAACTTTTTTCCAGGCTGCTAAGCTGCCGCTGCAAACTCTCGAGGAAAGAGCTGATCTGTTTGGAGTAGCTCAGCTGCTCCTTGACGGAAACTAAGAGAGGGTCTGTTTTTAGAGGCATGGCTTTGGCCGAGGAATCCCCCGCCGCTTCCTGCGAGGTCACGGCCACCGCTTGTAGGATGTCCTTCAGGCTGGCAACGAGGTCGCTCAGATCCCTCTGCTGGGAGTTATAGCTGGAGGCCTGCTCCCTGATCGCTTCCTGAAGATTTATAGGTCCCTTTTGTGCCTCAAAAACTAAGGCTTTCAGCTCCTGCAGCCTAACTCGGTTGACGTAGGTAGAACCCATGACCCCAATAATGGCCCCCAGCACTGAGCCAATGATAGACCAGTTCTTGGTTTTCTCCGCTCTGGTCCGCTCTTTCTCGTGGCTTTCCCTCACGGCAGCAGAGAAGAGGGAGAAGGCTTCCCGCTCAGACTCCTCCGCCGTTTGATAGGTGCTCCGGTACCTCTTCTCTTCCTGCAAGGAAAACGCACAGGCCTGGTTAAAAAAAAATGCTGGAGAGGGTGCACCTCAACAGGCACATATTTCCACATGTGGTGGGAGTGCCCCCAAATCCAATGATTCTGGACAACAACCATAAGATACCGTAAATATGTAAAATAACCAAGCAAACATTAGAAATAACCCCAGAACTGGCCTTGCTAAAACATCTTCCAAGACAATAATGCCCACTCACATCATAAAGAGCTCATAACCCACTTACTCTCAGCAGCCAGAAACATCATAACCAGACACTGGAGAGACCTGTCAGGAGTAAGCATGGACCAATGGTACCAAATAATATGGGAAACAGCCTAACTAGAAAAATTAACCAATAAGCTGAAACTGACACAGGGACAAATAGAAGAAGATGGCTTCACCCAGGTATGGCTCCCCTTTATCACATACACAGCCCAACAAGACAATGACAAAAACCCACCAACAGCATACAAATCAATATGGTTAACCTGATCCAAAACACCCACCCACCCCGCTCACACACCAAACAAAGACCACCACAGCCAACCACAAATGAACAACCAGTCCCTAGGCGAACCCCAACATCTCTCACCACCAAAGAAACACAAGCGAACAACAGAGAACCTGCACAAGCGACGCTGACAACCCCCCCCCCACATATATTAATTAAAATAGAAACATTGTCACCCTACCCCACCCCCACCCATCTCTCCCCCATTTACCTCTTTCCCCCTTTTCTTCCCAATGTCTCAACAAATGAAACTGATTTGTAAAAATGTTACGGGAGACATTGGACATATTTTTGTAAATCAAGAAAATCAATAATAATAATAATAATAATAATAATAATAATAATAATAATAATAATAGAACAGCATGTTAGATGATGGAACTATCTCGGAAGACGGGTATGCGGGGGAAACCAGTGAAATTTATAAAAATTTCACTAGAAATTGTGGATCAAGAAGATTAATTAAAAGAGGTGTGGGAAAAGGAGACAACAGGGCAAATAGATAGTCAAGGCTGGGGGGAAATATGGGAGAAACGTATGTTGAAAATGTTGTCTATAAGAATAAAAGAAAATTATTATGAATTAATCAGGAGATGGTATTAAACACCAGTCAGATTAAATCAAATAAGCAAGGAATGTTCAGTGTTATGCTGGAGGGGATGCCAGGAAACAGAGAATTATGTCCACATGTGGTGGGGGTGTTAATATGTACAATTTTTTTGGCAAAGGGTGTTTAAGGAGATAACAGAAATCACTGGGTTAAAGCCGACCAAAAGTCCAGAGGTAGCGTTATTATCAATTTACGATGGGGTGGAAGGTTCGCAGGCTATGAGGGACTCGCTCACAAATTTATTGACAGCTGCACGAATTATTACAGCTAGGAAGTGGAAAGGGCAAGCAGAAAATAAAATGGAAGAATGGTATAAAGAGGTGTGGGATACAGCTATTAATGATAAATTAACACGTGCCGTTAAGGTAAGAGGGGGAATATGCAGGAGAAATGATTTTGAGGAGAAATGGAAGGTGTTTGTAGAACTTGAACTGTTAAAACGGAAAGGGGTCAAACCATTGCTGGAGGTGTTGAAATTTTGGGAGGTTGGATAGTTACAATGGAATGGTCTCGGTGGTGGGGTGCACATTTTTTATTCTTATTTATAGATGATTATTACTTTGTCAAAATAAATAAAGGAAGGAAGGCTGTATGTGGCATAATCCCTGCTTCTGTGCCTTTAACAAGAGCTTGATGTGCGCAAGAACACCACAGCGTTCTTGGTTTCACGCCTGTCAATTTCTCCCAATCAAGACTGCTGTCAAAGCCGTGGCTACAGGTCAGCCGCATGTGCAAGTACAGGAAATAGCTGGCTTAAGTCTTTTTTATCTCTGGCAGCAAAGAGGCTAGCAAGATCCTCCTCTAGTGAATACTGGGGGATTACAGGGGAATATGACATCTTCGCCATCCCAGGCAGTAGCAATATAAAATGCTGCATTTATACCCCGCCTCTTTATCCTCAAGTCCACGAGTTCTGTTTGCACAAGCATTAACATGGCTCGGCATCGCCCATTTCATTCGCGAAGGGAATGTTCTCAAGATAAGGCTAAGCTAGACTGCGTGATGTTAGCGAAAACAGGGTGAAGAGAGTCTTCTTCCCTTTATTTCAGTGAAGCTCCAAAATGGAGAAATAAGCGAACGGAAGAACAAAACAGTGTTCTGTTATCAAAAGAATGTGGGATTCACAATATACAAAATACCCCTCCGAAGCCCCACAAACTTGCCTGATGCAATAAAAAAAAAACAATGGGAGGACAACATAGGCTACGAAATTAATCCCACCCAATGGACTAGAACAGGGGTTCCCAACAAAATTTTCTCGAGGACCCCTCATCGAGCCGCTATTGTGACAAGGACCCCCATTAATTCCTAATCCTAAATCTAATTCCTAATCTAATTTTTCCAGTAAACTTAACACTGATCTTGGAAGGGTTAGGTTCAAGGGACGCCGACGATTTAGGTTCAATGGACACTGACAAGATCGGTTCGAGAGTCACTGACTTACTTGCTTGAACATCAAATGCATTATCTTCCTCTTCATCTGTAGGCCTTTGTCGTTTTAACGAACCACTTTTTAACCAACGGTCCATTTTTAACTACGCGAACTGTAGCTTCCGCGAAAAACAACGCTTTGTTTACAAACACTACTGTTTTGCAAAGAGGCAGCGCGCGCCAGGGAGGAGGGAGGGGAATGGAGAAGACAGGGTACCTGCGCAGTAGCGCACAAATGAAGCCGACGCGCGCAAAACATCTTGGGGAGGTGAGCATTAGTAGAATGCGCGCGCTGCCTCTTTGCAAAACAGTAGTGTTTGTAAAGCGCCACCTAACGGCATACAGCAGAACTACTGCCTCTATCTAATTCTAGTTTTGCGCTAGACTCTGCTCATGCAGGAAGCGGCCAAAACCAAAAATCTGTTATCATACAAAATATATTTAATATATTTTTTATTCTAATAGCATCTTGCGGACCCCTCTGGCATAGCTCGCGGACCCCTGGGGGTCCGCGGACCACCTGTTGGGAACCACTGGACTAGAATGTGGTCCAAACCTCCCTTTAAGTAAAGATCAGCCAAAAGAAGGGAACTCACTCTGAAATTTACCTACAGATGGTACCTAATACCATGGAAACTGGCGCTAATATGCCCAGAAACCTCACCAAAATGCTGGAGAGGCGGCACTTCCACAAACACATACCTCCACATGTAGTGGGAATTCCCTAAAACCCAACTCTTCTGAACAACAGTCATACAAGAAATAAGCAAAATAACTACAAAAGGTACCATATTTTTCACTCCATAAGACACACTTTTTCCCTCCTAAAAGGGAAGGGGAAATGTTTGTGCGTCTGATGGAGTGAAGGCACTGGACGGCAGCGGGATCCCTCAAGGGGAGGGATGCCTCTGCTGCCGGAGCCATGGCTCCCAGTGGTGGCAGAGGGATGAGCAGCCAGCAGCAGCATTGATTCAGAACATTCTTTTCTTGCTTTCCTCCTCTAAAAACTAAGTGCGTCTTATGACCGGGTGCATCTTATGGAGCGAAAAATACGGTAATAGAACTCGCCCCAGAACTGGCCCTACTGAACACCTTCCAAGATAGCAACGCCCACTCATGCTATAAAGAGCTCATAACCCACCTACTCTCAGCAGCCAGATACTGGAGGGACCTGTCAGGAATAAACATGGAACACTGGTATCAGGTAGTATGGGAAACAGCCTTACTAGAAAAGCTAACCAATAGACTGAAACTGACACAGGGAGAAATAGAAGAGGGCGCCTTCACCCCGGTATGGCTCCCCTTTATCACATACACAGCCCAACAAGTCAACAACATGAACCCACCAACAGCATACGATTCAATATGGCTAACTTAACCCAACAACCCCACGCACAAACAGACCCCACTGTAGCCAACCAAAGACAATCAACTTAGGCTACCCCAACCTCTCTCACCACCAAGGAAACACAACACGCAAACCGAACGAGAACCTACCCAAGTAACGCTGACACAAAGACCCCGTGCATACACTAAGTAAAGGAACATAAGCGTTAGCACCCCACCCCCTCTCTCCTGCCCCTCCTCTTTTCTTCCCAACTCTATACAGTCATACCTAGGTTTAAGTACGCCTCGGTTTGAGTATTTTCAGTTTAAGTACTCCGCAGACCTGTCTGGAATGGGTTAATCCACTTTCCATTACTTTCAATGGGAAAGTTCACTTCAGGTTAAGTACACTTCAGGTTAAGTACAGACTTCAGGAACCAATTGAGTACTTAAACCGAGGTACCACTGTAATACAGAATGCCTGCAAAAAATAGATCTGCGCAGCTGGAGAGGAACTTGTGTCTGCTTGACTAGAAAGAAATGTCAACTAGACTATCGGGATCCTAGCTCTTCCCTCTTTTCTCATGACCAGTCTTCTCCCCAGGGAACATAGCACAGCCCTGGGCTTTTTAAAGAACAACCTCAACGCACAGATGGAAGCGACGGAAAGGTTGGAATGGCTCCACCACAAACATAAATGACACAGTAGCAAGGCAGGCTGCAATCCTGGGCAGACCAGTGGTCCATGCCCTCTTGCAGTTTTCCTCTGTAGTTTTCCCTGGCAACATCATGGCACGAGGAAACCATTTACCGAAACCCGCAGCCTGGTGGCTCGCTGGCTCAGGCTATGAAAGCCACATCGCCAAGGAGGCGAGTGCCGCAAACAATAAGGAGGAAAGCTGCTCCTGGGGAAAACGTTTTTCCTTTGACATTCCAGAAACACTTCTTCTGAACCAGCTTGTGGAACTCACGGCCACATGATGTGGTAAGGACCAATGGGCTTATAGGCAGCTTTAACTGTGAGATCCAGTTCACGTTTATTAGGGAGGGGCACCAGTTAAGTGTTACTGGATATGCTTTAAAGGCCACAGGTTCGAACTCCAGCATTCCCAGACAGGGCTGGGAGAGACATTTGCCCGAAATCCTGGAGAGCTGCTGCTAGTCAGTGGACACAGGGCTGAGCTTAGATCAGGCACCCCCAAACTGCGGCCCTCCAGATGTTTTGGCCTACAACTCCCATGATCCCTAGCTAACAGGACCAGTGGCCGGGGAAGATGGGAATTGTAGTCCAAAACATCTGGAGGGCCGAAGTTTGGGGATGCCTGGCTTAGATGGAC
Source organism: Zootoca vivipara (assembly GCF_965207765.1). Taxonomy (NCBI): domain Eukaryota; kingdom Metazoa; phylum Chordata; class Lepidosauria; order Squamata; family Lacertidae; genus Zootoca; species Zootoca vivipara. The sequence continues at coordinate 104,082,111 of NC_142584.1, forward strand.
CAAGAGTTCTGCCTTGGCAGGCCATTCCTCCCTAGAAGTTAAGTCACACTGGGTGGCATTCAGAGGAGACCCACAATGGAATTCATTAACGTAACTAAGTTAGGTCCGTTAATTTCAGTGGGTTTACTGTGTCCAGTCTGCAAGGGGACTCAACACCTGCTGTGTTTAGGATCGCAGGCTCAGAACGACGACCAATTTGTGGCAGTTAGGGTTGGCCAAGATGGCCAAGCGGAATTGCCACGTCTATTAGAAGCATACCTCTCCGCACACCAGTCGCTGGGGTGGGGGGCAGGCAGAGGTAAAACTGGGAGAGTTCTGGTGCCTTCATGTCTTACTTGTCCCAGAAGTACCCAGCCGGATATGGCAAGAAACAGGATTCTGGTCTCGACAGAGCCCTTAGTCTGATCCTGCAGGGCTTTATTTCAGAAAGAGACATGCTGCTTATCCTCTTTCAGAAAGGGAGAGATTAAATTTCCTAATCATTATTATGGCATGTGTGTATTTATAGTGAAAAGGGGTTATGTAACCCAACCTGTGTAGCAAGTCCTGGCCAGCCGTCAACTATGATGTAAAGAGAGGCTCATTCTGGAATTATGCGAGCACAGAAAGAAGAAAGGGAATTTTAAAAACAGTATTGCATTCTTTTCGCCTTGCTGCAGGGCACAAAGGGATGAAAGAATCTTGTTGAAACTATCCCTCTGCCTGCACATCAACCGAGCTAAAACAAACAGACTCTGGGAAGGGAAGGAATGTCAGGCCCGCTGAAAACGTTTCTTCCAAAAAAAGAAGAGTTTTGTTGCAGAAGGCTGGCGAGCTGGCACAGGAATCAGGGGAGAGGGGGAAGCAACGTTTTTAGCAATATGCTCTTTTAAAAATAAACATTTTTATTAGATTTTCCAATTTAAATATCTAATCCATTTTCAAATCATACAAATATCAATTAAACAAGTAATCCAAATCTTCTGCCAAATTATACAAATTTAAATTTGACTTCCCATGCTTCAGACTCAGAAAGCCTAGTCCTCTTATAGTCACTGCTTTCTAATCAATAAAATCCAGATCTTATCCAATAGTCTATTAAAATCCTTCTATCTTCTTTCCAGCCCCTGAGTTTTTCCAGCAAGCAAGTTTGAGCAAACCATATACTGTATATTTCTGTGTGAATTTATGCCTATGATTCCTCTATAAATTAGCACTGTCTCTTCGCACGCTGGTATCTTGCCAAGTCCGTCCAGAAATCGAAAAAATCCTTCTCACAGCCAGCAGCAGCCATCTTCGAGCAGTCCCCATTTAGCAATACAGTGGTACCTCGACTTACGAAGACGATCCGTTCCGCGGCCTTCTTCGTAAGTCGAAGTCTTCAGTTGTCGAAGCGCTGCTTTTGCGCATGCGCGAAGCGCAATTTCGTGCTTCTGTGCATGCGCCGGCCGCGCGCACCGCTTTGCGCAGGCGTCGGCCGCGCGCGTGGGGCACAAAGACTTCCGGGGGTGTCAACTTCGGAAGTCGAAACCTTCGGAAGTCGAATCGTTCGGTTGTCGAGGTACCACTGTATCCTTTTTAAGGCAAGCCAACAACAAATCATTTTAAATACGTCCGAAGCTGTAAACCAGCCAAGGAAGCAGGCAGATCATTAGATGACAACAGGGATGAGGGACTCTGCCGGTGTTGCTGGACTGCAAGTCCCATCATCCTTGACCAATGGCCAGGCTGGCTGGGTCTAAAGGGAGCTAGAGTCTGCCTGGAGGACTGCAAAAAGTTCCCCCATGCCTGTACTAAAGGAAGAAGCTTCAGTAGCCGCTGTGCAATATGCTGGAAAGATACTCGCCCCCTGAAGCCCAGCCCCACCAGCCCAGCCTGAGTGACTAAGTCAAATGGAAGTGACAAGACATAAAGTACTAGGGCAAATCGGCAAGGTAAAAATTAACAGCCTGCTGCATGCGATGGCATACGCTTAAGAATTCTTAACAGAAACGTGTGAAATGGCCCATTGCCTGAGAAAGAAATATGTGCAGCTAGTCCCTAAAACCAGCTTCCTCCAGGACTGTAAAGTGCTCGAAATAATGCAAGTTTTAAAGAAGAAGGGTGAGTCAGAGACCAAAAAAAAGTGTTACCTTTGTACAAGAGGCTCGTTTTTTCACACATTTGCCCATTCCTCTACCTGCTGCCCATCCAGGCAAGAAAGAAGCAGTAGCAGAATTCAAGGACAGGGCAAAAAACACTCAAGGAGGGTGCAAAGGAGGGCTGGTTCCCCACCCTTGGTTTAAAGATTATAAACATACTAGAAGCTGAATGCTGGGGTTTTCAGAGTTGCCATTTCACCCATTTCTGCTCTTGCACAATGTAGTCAGGGGAATGGGAAATGAAACACCAGCGAGCCACAATAGGCTTTCAGAATCCCTACAAAATGGTTTTCCTGGTTACAGAGTTATCCCAGTCTCCACTCTTAACATTCTAACATTAGGAAGAACTTCCTGACAGTAGGAGCTGTTCGGCAGTGGAATTTGCTACCAAGGAGTATGGTGGAGTCTCCTTCTTTGGAGGTCTTTAAGCAGAGGCTTGACAGCCATCTGTCAAGAATGCTTTGATGGTGTTTCCTGCTTGGCAGGGGGTTGGACTGGATGGCCCTTGTGGTCTCTTCCAACTCTATGATTCTTTGATTCATTCACAGCCTCTCCTTCTAAGGAAGCGCTCGGGTTTTGTCCTCCAATGGGCCGAATCGGCTGCCTAGGATCTGCATGGTTAACGCTTCTGCTCTCCTGGTGATCAAAGCCATTCTTTGTTCTTTGGCCCAGTACCAGACTGCACCCCTGGGAAGGATGTCCTCTTCTACTTTGTAAAACAGATGGCTGGTGCTACATATATAATAACATGATAAAATTATGCCAATCCTTGCTAAAATATTCCGTACCCTGCGAACCAAAGGGGCTCACTGCCCTGGGGCTCCAGAGCTGAATTAGAAGAGAATCATGCTTTGGCCCCAACCACTGGCCAGGGAAATAAGGGCCACAGAGTGTGGCATCCTCTGCCTCCCATGAAAAAGCAACACAGGTAACTACCGTAGAGTTATCAAAATTTTCAAGAGCAGGGGGTCCGAGGCTTGGATTTTGAAAATAGGGGGGGGGGTCCTCAGTAATTAGCTAATTGGGAACCACTGGATTAGATGACCTTTGAGATGCCTTCTGATTCTACAATGATTCTATGATCAGCTAGAGGATTTGGCACTTTCTGTGTGTGTGTGCTACTTTTGGGAATTATTAATGTAAGCTGCCTTGGGAGGGAGGGGGAAACAGCTGATTGAAAGGAAGAAACTCTTGAGAGTCCCATGAACTGCAAGAAGATCATACCTATCCATTCTGAAGGAAATCAACCCTGAGCGCTCACTGGAAGGACAGATCCTGAAGCTGTGAAGACTCCCTGGAAAAGACCCTGATGTTGGGAAAGATGGAGGGCACTAGGAGAAGGGGGCGACAGAGGACGAGGTGTTTGGACAGTGTTCTCGAAGCTACCAACATGAGTTTGACCAAACTGCCGGAGGCAGTGGAAAACAGAGGAGTGCCTGGCGTGCTCTGGTCCATGGGGTCATGAAGAGTCGGACATGACTAAATGACTAAACAACAGGCTGAACAAAGGTTGCCTACTCTAAACCCCTGCTCAGTGTAGGCTCTGCTTTGCAGGATGCAGCTACAGTATCCCTGACATATGACCATCCAGCCTCTACTTAAATGCCTCCAGCGAAGGAGAGTCAGCCTGCATCCCTGCCAGCTCTGGGGTCGTTCCGCCTAATGTTCAACTGAAAAAGGCTTCCTTGAAAACAAACAGATAAAAAGAAAATAATGCCACCGAAACATATTTCTAAAATCCTATTGTTAGATTCCTGTCATTCTGCATGCAGAGTTCTAATATGCCCGTGGTGGTTTGCTGATCACCCAAACACTTGCAGGCTTTCCAAAAAACAGCACCATCAGAAAATGATTTTGGCCCAGCGTCCTTATTTTAAAAACCCCAAAAGGTAATTCAGCAACCATCAGCATCGTTGCACCTGCTGTTTTAGCAACCATTAGTGCTTTTACATTTTATTGTAACTTGCGTTGAGGCGGGTCTAAAAGGAAGGGCAAAAAGTACCTTCGATACATTAATAATAACAATAATTTATTTATACCCCAGCCACTCTGGGCGGCTTCCAACAGAATATTAAAATACAATAATAAAAGCTTCCCTAAACAGGGCTGCCTTCAGATGTCTTCTAAAAGTCTGGTATTGGTTTTTCTCTTTGACATCTGGTTGGAGGGCGTTCCACAGGGTGGGTGCCACTACCGAGAAGGCCCTCTGCAAGCAGAATTCCAACCCTTTCACTCCATTCCTGGACTCTGAGACACTCTTACTTACCTTCCAAGTCCCGGACTGCAGAATCCGGGACCGGCAGCCGTGTGACACCGGATGTTGCGTCGACGTAACTTCCGGTGTCGCTTTGCCCTTCTATGGGCACCAAAAATGGCCGCTGCCGGCTTCGAAAGTCGCTTGTACGCACGTCAGGAAGTGCGTCGACGCAACTTCCAGTGTCGCTCCGCCCATCTATGGGCACCAAAAATGGCCGCCGCCGACACCGGAAGTCGCGTCTATGCACTTCCAGACATGCGTAGATGCCATTTTTGGTGCCCATAGAAGGGCAAATCGGAAAGGAAAAAATTGGCCGCTGGCAGGAGAAAATAACGGAGAAAAACGGGAGACGAAGTGATACAGGGGACCACCGGGAAAAGGTAAGTAAAATCGGGGTTTTCCCGGAGAAAACGGGGTACTTGGCACTCTTACCTGCAGTAATTTGTGCTCCAGGGTTGCCAGTTCCAGATACTGAATGTCGTCACGCGAGACTCTGTCTAAACGGTCCCGGACTTCCTTCAGTTTGAGCTGCTGGGCCTCCCAGGTTTCCCGGGATTCTCGTACAATCCCGCGAGCTACCATGAACCTTTTTTCAGCCTAGAATAGGATGGGTGGGCAAGGGAAAGATGAGTTTGCCATGTACAGGTTTGGCAGCCTAACTCACTGAAGCTGGAGTGCTTGCATCAAACAATTGTTATCCACTCTGCGCCAGAGTGTAAGAGAAAGTCAGAAAGGAGGGGAGTCGATACGGTAAAAGAAGGATGTGCTTTCTTATTTAATTAAAATGTGTTTATTTAAAGTCTCCGAGGTCTCTGATGAAACAAAAAAAAAATTCTGGCCACATGGTGGCCGTGTTTTTTTTTTAACTTTATACACCCATACAATGGGCTGCCTCATTCCAGCCAAATCTGATTACTCAATTTATTTGGCCCTTTTCCTCTTCCTTGTGCCCTTTGGACTTTTTCTTTCTTTTTCTTTTGTGTTCAGCTAGGATTAGTTGTTGGTACCCTTATTCTGTAGTAGTCTTTTTCAAAATGATTATATATTTTATGTTTTGTACAGCTCCCCGCCTCTGGGTTTATCTTCTTGTCCTGGTGCCCTTTTTGTATGTACTGCTATAAAATTCATTTTAAACATTATTAGGAATTATAGGTACCGACATTCCAAAAGATCAGAAAAGACTTTTTATGGACGGGGAAACAGCTGCTCAGATGCTATTAGCCAGGGTGGATAAAAATCAATGATTGTTTTTTTTTTTAAAAAAAATAATAAACCCGGATTTAAATCAGATTTTTTGAGCACTGGTCATGCTGGCTGAGGTCAGTGGGATCTGTGGTCCGACAACATTTGCAAGGACTACAGGTTCCCCATTCCTGAATCAAAACAACAGAATAAGAATAAAAATGCAATTTATAAAAAGCTAGAAGAGCACAGGGTTAACATTGGAATAAAAAGGTACCCAATAAAACAACCGAAAAGCTTCTAGAAGTATTAAAAAACTTAACAAGAAGCCTAAAAAAGGAAGGCAAAAGGCCATTAAGCGGGGTAGCAAGATGACTATTCTAGAAAAGGAATGCATTAGCAGCGTGGACAGGTACTGAGAAGGGCCTCTCCTTAGTCCCAGCCAGATGTATTTCAGAGAACATGCTAAATCTAAATAAGCAGGCAAGCCTGTACAGCAGAAAGGAGACCTTCAGATACATTTTATCCAATATGTACCAACGATGTTGTCATTACCTCCGTCACGTTTCCCTGGGCCTCTCGGACTTCATTAAGTCCAACAAATTCCTCGTATTTGTCCCACCAGCTCTGGGAGGTTGCAGAGATTCTCTGAACGGCGTTTCTTCCCAAAACTTTCCCAGCTTCTGATAAGCGATAAAGAACATTTGTAGCCACTTCCACAGCTGTGTTGGCTTCAGGCCTCTTGGAAGCCGGAGAGCAGTAGGCTCTCACTAAATGTAGGCGCATTTTGTGATTCCTCAGTGCAATCAATTGGTGATGTTGCATATTGTTGGCTCATGGGTGGCAACAGACACCATATGACACGTCATCAAAACTGACCATAGATTCCAGTCATGGTGGGAAATATCTGCAAGGATACAGGTGTGAAGAAGAAGGAGAAAAGCAATCACTCAGAGCCAATAAACAAATCTCTTATAGCAATGTCCCTTCGATGCAGAATGCCCATTTAGGTAAGTATTTAAATTGACTTTGCAATATTTAATTGTCACTTTCACTTCCAGGATCAGCAAGTGTTTCCCTTGAACACAGAGAATTACATGGATCCATAGCATGCTTTGAAGGTACCAAAGCAAAAACAGTCTTGCATCATAATTTTTTCTTTTGCAATTGTCCAAATGATCACCTAAACAAGGGATGGGGAACCTCCTCTTTTCCAGATGTTTGCGGGACTCCCAACACAAATCAGTCCCAGCCATCCTGGCCAATGATCAAGAATGACCAGACTGTAGTCCAGCAACAGCTGGAGGGCACTAGGTTCCCCATCCCTGGCCTAAAGATTTAAACTTCAATTCCTGGTTAATAATGGCAAATAATGCTGAATAAATTGGGCGGGGGTATAGTTTAGAGGGTTTTGTTGGCGGAGGAGTTTGTTGCTGGTATTGATATTAATTATTTGTATCTTTATTTTAGGTCTTATTTATATGTTCAGTTTGGTTGTGGGGGTTCATTAAACTGCTTTGGTAAGGTAAGGTTAACCGCATGACCCTCAGTGCAGCGGTTTCAAGGAGCTGCTCGCACTTTACCTCTTCCCTTTTGGAGAAAGAGGTGATCCCACCCCACCTGTGAAGGCAGAGGGAGCCCTGCAAATGGAGTGTGGCAGGAACAACTTGCCTTGTCTCTGACACCTCGTGGGCCAGGGACGAGGCAGCTTGTTCCTCCCTTTCAACGTCGCATTTTATCCACCAGATTGCGACTTTGAAAACCTGACATGGCCCTGCCCTACTGGCAACTCCTGCAGCCAAGCTGTTGCCCAACATATTCCCCTGCTTTCCTTTGGACCACATCAGTAGGGCCAAGAGGTCTTGTCATCTGGGCAGCTCAGGATCTCCAGACACACTGCCCAGGCTTGTACCCCAGGGAAGTCACTTTGGTGCTGCTAAGTCAGCGGTTTGACTTCACCCTGGAGGTGCACTCCATTGCTTCTTGAGGCAGATGCTAACAACAACTGCTGTAAGCCACATTGCAAACCTGAAATTTAATTACTTGAAATTTAAAAGCCTGAAGAAGTGTGCATGCACACGAAAGCTCATGCCAATGACAAACTTAGTTGGTCTCTAAGGTGCTACAAACCTAGACAGCATCTTAAAAAGCAGAGACATCACCTTGCCGACAAAGGTCCGTATAGTTAAAGCTATGGTTTTCCCAGTAGTGATGTATGGAAGTGAGAGCTGGACCATAAAGAAGGCTGATCGCCGAAGAATTGATGCTTTTGAATTATGGTGCTGGAGGAGACTCTTGAGAGTCCCATGGACTGCTAGAAGATCAAACCTATCAATTCTTAAGGAAATCAGCCCTGAGTGCTCCCTGGAAGGACAGATCGTGAAGCTGAGGCTCCAATACTTTGGCCACCTCATGAGAAGAGAAGAATCCTTGGAAAAGACCCTGATGTTGGGAAAGATTGAGGGCACTAGGAGAAGGGGACGACAGAGGACAAGATGGTTGGACAGTGTTCTCGAAGCTACGAACATGAGTTTGACCAAACTACGGGAGGCAGTGCAAGACAGGAGTGCCTGGCGTGCTATGGTCCATGGGGTCACGAAGAGTCGGACACGACTAAACGACTAAACAACAACAAAGGTGCTACAGGAAGGGATTTTTAAATTTTGTTTCTGAAATTTAATGAAAGCATTTTAAGAAGTGGCCGTCCCTGTTCCCACTTTTGAGCAGCGAGGGGACCTTTGGGTGATGGTCGGATTCCCAGCACACTCGGCACCCCCAGCAGTCGCTCTGCTCCTGCCCCGCTTTTTCCTTGGGGGCGCTGCTCCTCTCCTCTCCCCCCTCCCTCCATTCTCGCCCCACTTTTGCTGTATGGCAACAGCAGCAGTGCAGGATTTTGCTCCCGCTCCCCAACCCCCCGCACCTCTCACTCTCTCTCTCTTTCTTGCTCTCTTCTTCCAACTCCAACTCACAGTCTACCATAGGACTTGCAAATGCCGGGCAAAGGGAAGCTAGAAGACAATGACCAAGTCCGGGCGGATGTCATGTATGGGGGTCGCTGAAAATAGACGTAGAAGATCTGCGTCTGTAGAGATAGGAAAATTTTAGAGTGACACGCATCCCGAAAGACGGGTAATCGGAAGTAGTCATAGGCCGTGATTCGCTAAAGGACGCAGAGCGGTGCCACTCTACACCCTCCATATCTCCATGGTGAGAGTTTAACCTTCTAGAGGTGTTCTCTGTAGGGAATTCCATCTTTCAAACTGAACCAGTTATTCACGCTCAACTCTCCGAACGGACCGTATGATTTTTTTTTAGGCGTCGCTCTACTCTTTCCCCTTTGTCTCGCTATATCCTTCTAGACGCCGCTCTAGCCCTTTCCCCTTCTATCTCCACTTTCTCTCTAGCACTTTCGGTCTCTATGACAGAAGTGGTGGTTCCGGGCCGGGCGGAAGTGATTCCCTGCGTCATACCGGCGACTGATTGGTGCTGCCCCTTTTCCTTTCCTCCCCGGCGTCAGGGCCTTCGGGTGTCGGAACGAGCGGAGGGTCGGGGAGAAGCAAGCCAGCAAGCGAGGAGGCAGCATCATGTCGGGACGCGACGGTAATGAATCTCGGTGAACGGGCAGTGATGGCGGGAAGACTGCGGGCGGCAGTCGGCAGGGATTTGTTGGTGGGAAGACAGCGGGAGGGGGCCCCTCATAGGTTGTGGGGTTAAGCAGGGGCTAGTTGGGAGGCTCCGTAGCTTCGGGTCCCGCTGCCAACTGCGCGTCTTTTAAACAACCCAGCCAAAAATAACAGCAGCCACATCTCCTGGCAGCAGAGGGACACACACGGCAAGGGGTCTGTTAATCGGGCCCAAGCTGCCTTGGTCACAGAAAAGCCAATAAATGACATAGACCAGGCTTCTTCAACCTCGGCCTTCCAGATGTTTTGAGACTACAGTTCCCATCATCCCTGCCCACTGGTCCTGCTAGCTAGGGATCATGGGAGTTGTAGGCCAAAAATATCTGGAAGGCCGAGGTTGAGGAAGCCTGCCATAGACGGAGGAGATTCCCATAATAATCACTTGTTTATTCAGCTGAGTAAAACAGAGCGGGTGAGCCACACTCACTAGTGTGATGGTGAAGCCACTCCAAATAGCCTTTGTTCATACTTTTTATAGGCATGCTTTCCTTTCCCTTTCCCCCTTTTGAGGTTCCTTGCGCTGATCGAAACAGGACACCCTGCCTGGAGATCTTTAAGGGGAGAGTTGCCTGGCAGAGGGAGGTTTTCCTGAAAATTGCCTAGGAATGTTATCAGGTCTTCACATATTTGTGGCTCACCCTCCTAAATTCTAAAGGAGGCAGTTTTTTACAGAAACAAAATGGCATCAGTTAGGCCAGGGGTCCCCAGACTACGGCCCGCGGGCCAGATGCGGTCCGCGACGACCCCCGCCGCCCGCTGCCGCCGCTCGCTCTTACAGTGCGCAGCGCGGCGGCGAGCTTCCAAATCGGAAAAAATCGCCGAAAATCCTTTGTGCGCATGCATATGGGCCTCTCCCGACCCAGAAGAGGTCATTTCCGGTGCACTTCTGGGTCGGGGGAGGCCCATACGCATGCGCACAAGCGATTTTCGGCGATTTTTTTCGACCTGGAAGCGCGCCAGCAAGTGTGTGCGCGCATGCGCATGGGCGCGCACTCCCCCGCCCTCCAGCCCGCTGCACGCGCACTCCCCTGCCATCCGGCCCAAAGCCCGGTAAGTCTGGGGACCCCTGAGTTAGGCTAACAAAAAAACAAAACAAAAAAAGACAGGACAAGAACAGGCCTCTGTTGCTTTTCCTGAGACCCCACAATGGTATCCGCAAAATCCAAAATACTAATATCCAAAACCCCACGACCCCCCCCTTGCCTCAAGCAAAGAACAGTGGGAGCATGGCATAGGTCAGGCACCCCCAAACCTCGGCCCTCCAGATGTTTTGGACTACAGTTCCCATCTTCCCCGACCACTGGTCCTGTTAGCTAGGGATCATGGGAGTTGTAGGCCAAAACATCTGGAGGGCCGCAGTTTGGGGATAGGTTATGAAACAGGTTGATTTCTTAAGATGCCACAAGACTTTCTTCTAATCACCTGCCATTGCCCCACAGTCTGTCTCTTATCACCTCTTCTCCCGCAGGTGGCAAGAAGAAACCTTTGAAGCAGCCCAAGAAGCAAGCAAAGGAAATGGATGAGGTGAGAAATGTGTAAGGGGGTATAGAGTGAAGGAGGGGTGGTGGTGCTGTGGAGAAACTGTAATATGGGGAGGGGAAATTGTTGGTGAGTCTAATCCCTTAAAGCAGGGGTAGGCAACCTCAGGCCCGTGGGCCGGATGCGGCCCAATCGCCTTCTCAATCCGGCCCACGGATGGTCCGGGAATCAGCGTGTTTTTACATAAGTTGAATGTGTGCTTTTATTTAAAATGCATCTCTGGGTTATTTGTGGGGCATAGGAATTCGTTCATTTCCCCCCCAAAATATAGTCCGGCCCACCACATGGTCTGAAGGATGGTGGACCGGCCCACGGCTGAAAAAGGTTGCTGACCCCTGCCTTAAAGCATTATCTGAGGTCACTCCAGAATGAGCCGGCTAGGCTACTGTGTGTTTTGTGCCGACAGCTGCTTTTTGAAAGGAGTGCCCTTCTCTCCTTTCAGAAGGAAAGAAGGCGGAGTTGATTTTGACATTGTTCAGTTGTCATTGTGGATTTATAATTCCGGTTCGTTGCTGTTTCATGCTGTTACTAACAATTGTCCCAACAGGAAGACAAAGCTTTCAAGCAAAAACAGAAGGAGGAGCAGAAGAAACTGGATGAGTTGAAGGCGAAAGCGGCTGGCAAGGGCCCACTTAGTAAGTGGCTTTCTCTAAAACTGTATGCAAATGAAGAATTATCTTGAGCAGTCTGACTGCTGGGCAGACATAGACACTGGGAGGAGCTCAAGGTTAGGGAAATATGGCTAATGTGCCAAGTCTAACAGATCTAACATGGTAGGTCGTTCACTGTTTTTAGAAACCTGTGCTTACACTTGCCTGGGGAACCTGCAGTGTTTCCTATTTAATTTCATTCTCTTCCGTGCCCTCCACCCCAAAATGCCTGAAGGCACCGTTGATACTAAATAGCAAAACATGTAGCTTGCCTCATAACTCGAGTCTTTGGTATCTCAATTAACAATGGGTTTCATCCAGTGCTAGTCCTACTTAGAGTAGAACCATTGAAATTAATGGACACAACTTATTCAAAACCATTAATTTCAATAGGTCTGTATTGAGGAGGACTAGCACTAGATTCAGTCCAGTGATGACTGCCAAATTGGACAGCTTTAAAATTGTTGTTTAGTCGTGTCCGACTCTTCGTGACCCCATGGACCATAGCACGCCAGGCACTCCTGTCTTCCACTGCCTCCGCAGTTTGGTCAGACTCATGTTCATAGCTTCAAGAACATTGTCCAACCATCTCGTCCTCTGTTGTCCGCTTCTCCTAGTGCCCTCAATCTTTCCCAACATCAGGGTCTTTTCCAAGGATTCTTCTCTTCTCATGAGGTGACCAAACTATTGGAGCCTCAGCTTCAGGATCTGCCCTTCCGGTGAGCACTCAGGGCTGATTTCCTTAAGAATGGATAGGTTTGATCTTCTTGCAGTCCATGGATCTCTCAAGAGTCTCCTCCAGCACCATAAAATAAGCTTTAAAATAAAATTCATGGAGGTAAATGGTTGCTAGCAATGTTGGTTGTACTTTGTCTCCACGACTGGAGGCAGGAATGATTCTGAATACCAGTTGCTGGAACCTGCAGGCTGGGAGAGTGCTGTTGAGCTCAGGTCCTGCTTGTGGGCTTTGAGAGACAACTGGTTGGCTACTGTGAAGATAGGATGCTGGGCTAGATAGACCATTGACCTCATCCAGGCTCCTCTCTGTTTTTAATGCACTTTTTGTGGCAGTGTTCAAACAGAAGGACAAGACCACGTCTCGCTGCCATTCACTACCTTGTGCCTAATAGTTTGTATCATGCTGATGCTGAATAAATGTGTGGATTTATCATAGCCTTGGTGAAACCCAGCTGCTGCTCTCACACCCCCCCCCCCACCATAGAATACAGTTCCCTTCACAATAACTATGCTATTAGCCATCGCTGTTGTGTAATTTAAACACAGTCTTAAAAACAGTTTAAAATAAACTGCAGATGCTGACCCATCCCAGCATATGGAGGCAGGCCACTGAAGTGTCCAGAGAGACATCAAGGGCTGCCCAATATACTGTGTGTTGGGGTAGTCTATTGTTATTATTAATATTATTGCTATTTGTTGAATTTATATACAGGTGAAACTCGGAAAATTAGAATATCATCGAAAAGTGCATTTATTTCAGTAAAGCAACTTATTATTTTTCTTTTACTTTTTACAAATGCTTTCTTTTGGAAATTCCACAGTAATAAAACAAATAGTTACAATAATACAAAAATAAACATTGCTATTACATTTCATTAATTCCATTCCATTTATAATTGACCCGCCTAACGACAGATAATTACAATTACAACAAATAAAGGCTTGACATATCTTGCTGTGCATGTCATGCATCTATCTCATATATTGGTTTTACCTTTTAAGTTGCATTACTGAAATAAATGCACTTTTCAACGATATTCTAATTTTCCGACCTGGAGGTCTCAGGGCGGTTCACAGAACAAAATCAAAATATAAAACCACAAAATATATAATCAAAATACAAACAACAACCCAATACCCCCCCCAAAAAACCCCACATTTTAAAAGGGCACAGGATGTCAAATCAACCAAAGGCCTGGTTAAAAAGGGAATTTCCCTGGGGAGAGCATTCCACAGACGGGGAGCCACTGCAGAGAAGGCCCATTCTCGTGTTGCCACCCTCCGAACCTCTCGAGGAAGTCTAGCCTTGTGGTTCCAATACATGAAGAGTAGTTGGCAAGTCCTGATTAGACAGGTTGTTGTCGTTTAGTCGTGTCCGACTCTTCGTGACCGCATGGACCTGAGCACGCCAGGCACTCCTGTCTTCCACTGCCTCCCACAGTTTGGTCAAACTCATGAGAGAGATAGAGTTTCAATTAAATGTAAATGAGACAAGTGCCTTGCAGAGCTCCTAGAATCTCTTCATGCATACTGGACAGCTACCTGATTTTGCAGAGTTTAGACTGCCTTTTGACAATTTCTTTCTATGTATATGCATTGGATGAGGAGAAAAGCATTATATCCAATGTGACCCTTAGTAGGTCCAGGATGAGAGATGGACTTCTGGATTTTGCTTCCAGTACCACATGTTAACTCTCTTTCTTTCCTAAGCCTGATAGTAATGTATTTCCTTTTGCAGCTGGAGGTGGGATTAAGAAATCTGGTAAAAAGTAGCAGATTTGATGAGACTACATGGCAAGAAAAGCATTCACTCTCACTGGATGCTTGGCACTAGGATGGATTTCCAGGCTGATGTTGTGGGAAACATTGATTTGAGCACCTTTGTACATTTCGTTCAAACAAAATAAATGGCTTTTTTTTTTGTTAATGTCCGCTGAGTTTCTTTCCTTGTGTCCTTTGGTTCCTGTGGTGGGTGATCAGGAGATAAGGCAGAAGTCCTCCAGATATTAATGGACTATAGCCCTCATCATTCTGCTTCGGAGACTGTGCAGAGTATTTATATTCAGCAGCAGAATAAATAGATTTCTAATGAAGCGGCATGCAAAACAGAAAAAGAGACGACCTATTAAGGTCCTTAACTGTGTTAGAAGTGAGAGAGCTGTCAAGTCTGTGATAGCCCAGAGAACTCCAAGGAGCTGTCACAATACGAAAAATGTGAAAATGACAGGCACTTGGAAAGATGGAATTGACATGGCGGCTCACATCAGACGGCTTCAGAATGAGCTTGCACAAGTCTGGTCGGCTTCTCTGAAAACATAAGAACATAGGAAGTTGTGTTCTACTCATTGAAACCATTGGCCCACCTACCTGTACTTCATTATTGTTGACCCTGATTGATGCTGAGCTATGGCCCTTCATATCAAGCAAAGCCCCAGCTCTCTAAAGTCTCTGTGAAGATGACCAAGCGCAGGAGAAGCAAAGCTGCAGGCTTCATATCCAGCTCCGCAGGCTGCCTGAAAAAGATAAACTTGGCGATACTGTGGATGTCTTCTTCCAGTGAATTTCAGAGAGAAGGCTCTGTCATGGATCAGTGCAAAGTGGGCAGCATCACCACCAGCCCCCCCCCAACCATTTAGAGTAGGCATGGCCAAACTTGGCCCTCCAGCTGTTTTGGGACTACAATTCCCATCATCCATGACCACTGGTCCTGTTAGCTAGGGATGGGAGTTGTAGTCCCAAAACAGCTGGAGGGCCAAGTTTGGCTATGCCTGATTTCAAGGGTCTGAGATGGTTGATATTAGAGGAGACACTATTTCAGGTCCTCTTCTTTGGCGATCACTCGTAGCCGAGTAAGATTGTCTTCCATGAACACAGTCTTAACAGTGAGTCCGTAAGTGACTGTGGAGGCCAATTCTGGATCCACACATCCTTCCACACAGGGGACGTAGGGTCCTGGGTGGGAGTTGATCATGGTGAGGGTTTGCCAAACGTGCCTTCCTCTTTAACACATTTCTCCCTTTCGTCCTGAGTTCGAGCGTACTATTTCAAGTACTTGAGTCCAAAACCCTTTAGAGCAGGCACCCCCAAACTTTGGCCCTCCAGATGTTTTCGACTTCAATTCCCATCATCCCTGACCACTGGTCCTGTTAGCTAGGGATCATGGGAGTTGTAGGCCAAAACATCTGGAGGGCCTCAGTTTGGGGATGCCTGACTTAAACTGAAAGTACTCAAACCGAAGTGTACTTAAACCGAGTTTTCTCCACTTGTACTAGCACCTTGAATTGGGCCTCACCGCTCACTGGCAGCCAACGCAGCACTTTATGGTTGATTTCATTTCAGTGTATTGAGTTAGCCTTCATACTTATCAAGAGCATTTAAGATTGGCACTGCGATACTGAAGGCTCACATCTGGCTTGTTTGGAGGGGAGCGCAGCTATCGTATACCCTTGACCGAAGAACGGTACGCTCCTATCTGGGATGGTTGTCCTCTTCCACCGAGCGTGCAGCTTCTGGAGGGACACACATGGAGGAGCGAGGGAGGAAGGGGACATCAGCCGAATCAACCCTGGCGATCAATGCAGTGACAAATGTGGCAGCCAGATCGTCCTCTATAATGCTTGTTTTTGCAAGATCTTGGAAGCCTCATAGGTAGGAGATCGGTGGAAGCCCGTTGGAACAGGTTAGAAACTTTAAATTCCTAGGCATCCATTTCCAATATAATGCTTCCTGGAAATACCATTGTAAGCTTGCACTTAACGGAGCAGATACTCTAGCTCTGGCTATCACCCGATACTTCTTTAACATGGAATCAGTTTGTCCCAGCTCCACTAAAGGTCTTTAATGCCAAAGTAGCCCCAAAACTCCTGTACGGCACTCCATTATGGATTGGTGCAGTTAACCAATCGTTGGAACGCGTCTGTGCAAAATCCTGGGGCTGCCAAATTGTGTGCCACATGCAGCCATGTGTCTGGAAACTGGACAAAGGCTGCTGGAAACAATACAATAGAACAGTGTACGTCACGTGGAAACACAGGTGGCAAATATCGATGTTTCCCCTTTCTGGGCTCTGCGCCCAACCTCCCAGGCCCACAGATAAGGGTATCATCCCAGCTGGCCAATTAGTGGATATCAAAGCAAGCAATGTATGAGCTCAATGTTACAGATTCTACCAATTAGGGATGGGGTCATCTTGACGATCAACATGGCGTGAGCAGAGCGTCCGGAACAGTCCACCTTTGGTTCAACACGACCCACCTCTTCAAGATGACCCCCTAACAATCTATGCGCCCAATCTTTCGTAAGTCCCTTGGGGTCTTGGAAGAGGAGGGGAGTTGTGTGGTGAACCCTGTTCTCATCTGCAGGCACAATTTATAGCAGCGTTGCAAAACATGCAAAGGCGATTCCATAGTGATAACTACAGTGGAACCTCTACTTACAACCATAATCCGTTCCAGAGGTCCGGCCATAACTAGAAACGTACATAAGTTGAGGCACACTTTTCCATAGAAAGTAATGTAAAAGTGAATTGATCCATTCTGGATGATGAAAAACACCCCCTAAAACAGAAATTTAACGCGGATTTTACTGTCTAATGAGACCATAGATAGATCCATAAAATGAAGGCAATAATCAATGTACTGTAAAATAAATACGACAGTATTATAGATGGAAAAAAATAACATCCCCCCCCTTATGTGCACTGAGGGTGGGTGGGCTTACCTGGCTACAAGCTGGGGCTGGGGCAAGGGTCAGCAAAGAGCTAATTCACTTCGGACAGGGTCACTTTTTTTTCTTGCCAGGCCACGTTCTTCTCTGGACTTCCTCAGGTTAGTTCCTTGGCGGGGTTTGGGGCTGCAGTGGGCCCTGCTGTGCCTCTTGCAGGCGGCACCTCTTCCATAGCTTCGGGGGTGGGATGCCTTTCATCCTACTGTACCTGCACTTTTTATGATGGATATGCGGTGTTTTAGAAAAGCAGGACTTACAGCAATCCTACCAGCATGGGCGTAGCTAGTGGCGTAGCTACCTGCTCCGGCACCCAGAGCAGCGATCCGCCCACAGAGTCTGCCTGGCAGACGCAAGCCCCACGCTGCCATTCCGGGCAGCGCGGGGCGCCGAGCCACAGCATCACTTTCGGGAGAGAGACATGGCTCGGACACGCTGCAGTCCAGGCCCTGCGGTAACTGCCACCCACCGCGGTGTGCCATTTTGTTACCCCCCCTCAGGGATGACACCCGAGGCGGGCCGCACCCCCTCTTTCTACGCCTCTCGGCATAGCCAGGATTTTTGTTGGGGGCAGGCTTTGGGGAGGGGAAGAGCAGAACCTCAAAATTTGTATTGATTTGTATTTATTTTGATGGATTGGCTACGCCCATGCCTACCAAAAGCAACATCCCAAAGCTAGAGGGGCGGGACTGTGGGTTCGAGGGGGAGGATCAGCAGCGTTGGCGGAGCACGAGAATGGCATGAGTTGGGGGGCGCTGGGCTGATTCCCCCATTCCCCGCACCCCGGTCAATGCATCTCTGCGCTGCGTGGGCCAAAAGAACAGGCACGTTATAACACCCAGAAGACTACAGGTGGAGGGCTCTGCAGGGGGTTGGACTAGATGACCCCGAGGGTCCCTTCCCATCTACCAATAAACCATCCTTTGATTCTGATCTTTATTATTCCAAGGGGGAAGACAGTCATTTTCTTTCATCAAGAAAAGTACACTTCTTCCCCCCCCACCCCCCGTAACATTAAACCTCAAGATAACATTCATTCCAACATTTAGTTAATGTATTGTTACGGTTCTCGAGCAGCACAGATAACATTCATTCATTTGTGCTCTTGTCATTATTTGCCTCCCTTTTTCTGTTCTGTTCTTCCTTGCTCCCCAGTACTGGGTAAAATTTGTGTGCAACTGATTTGGATGCTGAGTTTTTAGTTGGGTGAGAAGAGGCAGGAGTGCTCTCAGATGTGCTGTTCTTGCTAAAAATGCATAGTCGAAATTGAGCCAGAGATAGCTGCAGTGGGCGGATGAAGTTCTATTTGGAGCAAAGCAACTCCCTTTGTCCTTCCGCCTGCCTTTAAGAGGGGATTAGATTCTATTGATTCCACCTTATTTCGCTTTAGCTCAGCATTTTAAGAGAAGCCTTCAGCAGAGGTGAAGGGAAAAAAAACTTTGGAAATCTGGTTATTCCAAATTGTTCTTCTTCTCTCTCTCTCTCTTTTTTTACTGCCCCCCCCCACCAGCAACTTGCTGCTTCAAAGGCTGCAAAGTTTCTCAGCTAGTTTTTTGTGATCTGCCTTTTGTTTTGTCAAGTACTGTTTTGCTTTCCAGAATATGGTTGTATTCTCAGGTGCAAGGGTTTGAAAGCAGGGCTTTCAAAACATTTATCCGTTTTTGGTTCTGATACCAACATTTACTACTATGAATGAACAATAAAGATTTTTTTTAAAAAAATGTTTTTGCCAAAACTGAGAAAGGACAAAGGTGAAGGGGCAGGCTATCCTCCCTGTTTCTCCAGCATGGTGGGGAAAGAGTACACAAGAGCATATTGGAAGACGTGGATGTATCTGTGAAAGTGTGTCATGGGAAGAGAATTTTCTGTCATTTTCTTCGAAGGCCAGACTATCATGAGATTCTGGGCTGAGTGGCAGCTGCTGGTTTTTCCTCCAGCCAGGAGCCCACAGCAGAACAAGAAGGTTGGCAGTTTGAATCCTTGGGACAGGGTGAGCTCCTGTTGCTCGGTCCCTGCTCCTGCCCACCTAGCAGTTCAAAAGCACGTCAAAGTACAAGTAGATAAATAGGTACCACTCCGGCGGGAAGGTAAACGGCATTTCCGTGCGCTGCTCTGGTTTGCCAGAAGCGGCTTAGTCATGCTGGCCACATGACTGCGGACAAACACCGGCTCCCTTGGCCTATAGAGCGAGATGAGTGCCGCAACCCCAGAGTCATCCGCGACTGGACCAAATGGTTAGGGGTCCCTTTACCTTTACCATGCCCTCCTACATTTCTCCGATGAAAATAGGGACGTCCAGAGGCAAAGTGGGACATTCCAGAATCAAATCAGAAAGCAGGATGGCTTCTGTTAATCCGGAACTGTCCCTGGAAAACAGGGACACTTGGAGGATCTGCAAAACGTTTCCCTTGAGCATGCCAAGAGCGCCTTAGGCGCCCTCTCCTCTGGGATTACGAAAGCGCGAGCTTCAGGTCTCTAATTTTAGAAATTAAACCGGGAACGGGCGGAGTGGAGGTGGTGGAGGAGGCGGAGGCGGCTCGACGGGGACGCACAGACGGGCGGAGGTGGCTGCTTGCTCTGCGGCCGCCAGAGGGCTCTTGCGGAGGCTGCTCGGCAGCGGCGGCGGCGGCTCTCCTCGTCGGCTCAGGCCTGGGGTTGCGCTTCCTAGGTCAGGGTCTGCAGCCGCTTCCTCCATTGCGAGCCCGGAGAAGTCGGTGCGCCGCTTGGAGAGGGAAGGCGCCTTTTGCGCACGCGGCGCTCCGGAGAAGCCACCCGGGGACCCCCAGAGCCGCGCCGGGTGGGTGCTGGGGGTGACCCCCACCCGTGCGGTGGAGGCAAGCCGAAGAGCCTCCCTCCGAGGGGGTTCCCGCGCGTGTGACCCCCGAAAGCGACGCGGTTTGTTGCTGCCACTCTGGTCCCCCTTTGACTTGGGCACCCAAGGAGGGAGAATCTCCCACTGGCAGGTTAGCGGCCACGGCAGCGGGTGCGCGGGTGGGTTAAAAAGGGGTGTCAGCGGGTGGGGTGGGGGCGGGAGGAGGGGGACAAACGCCGGAGGAGCCCACTGCCTCAAGTCGATGCAGCGAGGGCAGCTAGCTTGGAAAGCGGTCCACTCCGAAGTCAGTCTGCGTCCGAGGGCCTCGCGCCCTGGTGACGCTTGCTTTTAACATCGCAGTGCAATTTTGTGCACGTCGTCTGTTAAAAAGAAGAGACTTGACGACGGCCAGGTCAGCGTGCATGGGGTGTAGCTTGAGCGCGATTCTCTGCTCGTCTGCACAGGCTTGGCAACTGTGGCGCAGATAAGCCTGGTGGCCCCTCGGGGCATGCTGCTGTCGAGATGGTTTTATAGAATTGTAGGGTTGGAAGAGTCATCTAATGCACCCCCCTGCCATCCAGGAAACTCAGTGCTAATCCATGACAGATGCCCATCCAACCTCTGCTTAAAATCCTCCAAGGAAGGAGAGGGAGACTGCTCACGAGTAGGTACAGAATAGCCCTCTTGCCGTGGATGCTGTGCGCATCAAGGCGTCCCAAGGGAGACTGCTCCACTGTCAGAAAGTTCTTCCTGATGTTTAGTACTTGAAGAAGCAACTCTCCCTATCCCAGCCTCCCTCTTCGCTCTCTCTTCAGGGGTAGTCTTCTAGTCCCATTATGGGAGGAGATTCATCAAGTGGCCTTCCCTGGAGGAGTGCCCCCCCTCCATTTATTGTAGGCCCGCCCCCCTCAGGTACTGATTGGGCTGACTTTACACTTTGGTCCCACCTGAGAACATTACTGAAACAATAAGCTGAATTGTTAAATTGTGATACCGCCTGCATGTTTTTTTCAAGGCGGTTTTGGAATCGTGAGGGGCGCGTTTGCGTCAGTACTGATATTTCCGCTTGCTCCCATTGTTTTGTGAATTGTATTGTTCGGTGGTTTTATACGCAACTCACCCTGGGGTTGTTACTGGATGAAAGGAAGGCTAGAAATATTGGTAAATGAATCTGGAGCCGTGTTCAGGCATTATACTCACGAGTAGGTACAGAATAGCCCCCTTGCCGTGGATGCTGTGTGCTGTGCCCATCAAAATGTCCCATCTTCTGGTATTCACAGTATGCAAACATCTGCATGTGCCAAAACCCTGCAGATGTTGCGCTGTGTGCATGGATGTTGGGGGGAGAGTGTTTAATCAGCATGCATGATGTCAGAACTTCGGCTACACAGAGTAACTCCTGCAAGCTGCTTGCGTTGTTGACTTATTTGTGAGCATAACTCCTGGAATAGGACTAGGGAGCAGTAGTTATTCTGTCTTAGTTAACCTGGAATTAAAAAGTGTCATGCATCTGGCTTCATATGAGTGAACTTGTGTAAGCATTTCATGCTGCAAGTCTGGGTATGTTTAGTTTTTATTATCGGAGCATTTATTTTTCCGCCGCTTGAATGTAATAAAACTTCAACGTGGTTTGCAGAAAGAACGAAACGATAAAATTGCCAGTATGAAACAGTTAGAAACAAACAATTTAAAACATTTTTTTAAAAATTGAAATGGACAATAAGCTAAAAACACGTGTCATTTACTTGGAAATGAAGCTGCAAGCTGCGTACACACACGCACACACATGCGCTACTTGTAAGGAATATTCTTTCCCTCAATGAATTCTGGGTGCGGTAGTTTACCCCTCGCAGAGTTACAATGCTCAGCGACCCTTAACAAACTACAGTGCCCAGAATTCATCAGCAGGGGGAAATGTCATTTGTAATTTAAAGGTATAGTGTATACACAACCCTACCTGGCCCTCGGTGTTATAGATGCATCGCAGTGTGGGGAATGTGTCCTGCGGTGGGAGCATATGGTTGATAAAAGCAACCACCAGGCCAGGGCCAACTTTGTGATATAAACCGATTTGGACTCTCTGATCATCATCTGACGACCTCCTTTATGTGCCTCCTCCACGTGAGGTCCAGATGGTGGCAACAAGAGAAGGAGCCTTTCTTGCAGCGACTTCCTGTTTGTGGAATGCTCTCCCCAGGAAGGTTCGGCTGGCGTCTTCATTATAGATATTTAGGTACCTGGCGGAAACATTCCTCTTCAACTAGGCCTTTGGCTGATTCGTATTCTACAGCCTTTTAAATGTGTTTTTTAAAAATGAATGAATGTGTTTTGGGAGGTGTTTTTATTACTGTTTTGCTTTTATTTTATGCTTTTATCTTGTATTTTCATCTTGTGAACCACCCTGAGATCTTCCAGGCGAAGGGCAGTGTATAAATTTAATTAATAATGATCATTATCAGATGGGGAAACCCACCCAGTTTGACTTTTGCTGCATTGCAGAGGCGTGGGATCACATCTCGGTGGAGCAGCTCCGATCTGGGTATGACTACAGGCTTAGTCAATACATGCTCAAACTAAGAAAACTCTGAATATAAGAAATTGGATATGTAAATGTATCAAAGCCACATGAGAGAACCTTTTGAAATAAGAACTTGAGCATTGTGGCCTAAGCCAAGATAAGTGGTTTCATACGAATTTGAACGTATTAAACATAGCAGAAAGCAGAAGGAGAAACTACTGAAGAAGCCCGTCATATGGGCGAAGCAGGTGAAAAACGCCAGCAGCCTGTCTATTATTGACACTTCGTTCGACCTGCTGCCACTTTGCTGACCGCTACATAGCCTCAAAGACCATAAAGACTGGTTTGCCTTTCGGTATTTATTTGTATATGCTATTTGCTTGACGTTTGGTTTTGGCTTCTGTGTCAGTGTTTGTATATGGTTCTCTTATTGTTTTCTTTTTGTACTAATAATATTTGATTGAAACTTGATTGAATCTTGTGCCCTTGCGTGCTGCTTGTATTGTATTGGACTGATCTGGGTACGAGCAGAGAAGGTCTCTAAATCTGTGTCAATATGCATAACATGAGCATTCATCATAAGTGACCCTGACTGATATTTTATTATGATGCTTCTGCAGGTATAGGGAGTCACGCGGAGGAGGATACAGTGCCATGGAAGGTGATTTGCAAAGCCCCTTCCTCTGAAAGCCCCACGAGATGCTGACACCCAGTCCCGAGGGCAGCCAGCCCCGCGAGAGCAACAGCAAGACTAGAGGAGGGGAAGAGGGGATGCCTCCTCGCACGCGGCCCGCCGCGAAAGCCGCCCAAGGCATCCGCAAACGCAAGGACTTTGTGGTGTGCCAGCAGGGGGCTCCGGCGGAGGAGAAGCCCAACATCTGCATCGAGTGCGGGAAGACTTTCAGCCAGAACTCGAGCCTGGTCAACCACCGGCGCACGCACTCCGACGAGAAGCCGTACAAATGCCCCGACTGCGGGAAAAGCTTCGGGGTGAGCTCCAGCCTCAACCGGCACCAGAGGATCCACACGGGGGAGAAGCCCTACAAGTGCGGCGAGTGCGGCAAGCGCTTCAACGACAAGTCCAACCTGACCCAGCACCGGCGCATCCACACGGGCGAGAAACCCTACAAATGCATCGACTGCGGCAAGAGCTTCAGCCGCAGCTCCCACAAGAAGCACCACCTGCGCCACCCGCCGGGGAAGAAGCTGGGCAAGGGGGGCCCTGCCGTCGCCGCCCAGGCGGACGGCGCCTGCACAGCCAGCGCCAAGCCCAAGCCCAGGAGGAAGGTGGAGGTGCTGAATACCTGCACCGAGTGCTGGCAGAGCTTCAGCCAGAACGCCGACCTCATCAAGCACATGCGCATCCACACCGGGGAGAAGCCCTACCAGTGCAGCGTCTGCGAGAAGAGCTTCAGCGTCAGCTCCAACCTCTTCCGGCACCAGCGGATCCACACGGGCGAGAAGCCCTACGTGTGCTCCAGCTGCGGGAAGAGGTTCACCGACAAGTCCACCCTGGTGCAGCACCAGAGGATCCACACCGGGGAGAAGCCCTACGCCTGCCGGTTTTGCGGCAAGAGCTTCAGCCACAGCTCCCACCACAAGAGACACGAGAAGATCCACAAGGCGGACTACCCGATACTGGCCTACTCCGCCCCCCTGAGCTAGCAGCTCGCCGTAGGGCAGAGCTTTCCAAACCGTGCGTCGCGGCACGTTAAGTTTGTCGGCCGCGGTGCGCAGGCGTGTCGCCACAGACGCTCCCCACGCTCCCATCCTCTCGGGGATGGAAATCGGGTCCGTTTAACCTCCGGTTTGCTAGTAGAACTGAATTACCGCGTCACGAAATGACACCTGTCTGGAAAGTGTGTCACCAACGTGAAAAGTTTGGAAAGCTTTGCCGTGGGGGAGGGGGGGAAGGGCGTTCTCTGCTGGGGAATCTGTTTTCAGAAGCACACAAGCCCCTTTAGAAATGGAATGGGAATGGAACAGGAGGGGAGGGGATCCCCCTAGACATGTCACCGATTACCAGCTCATCAGTACATCAGCTGGCGATTTTGGGATCAATTCCGCTTCTTGAGATCTAGATACGTCTAGCCTTCCATCCCAAACATAACTGCCAAGTTCCTGCCTGAAAAATAAGGGATCGGACCGGAAGTAGCAGACCGCAAGTAGCGCTGCCACCATTTTGGAACTGGGCGGAGCATGCTCAGAGGTGACTTTTGATGCTGCTGTGCCCAGTTCCAAAATGGCCACCACACCAGAAGTCGCGCTGCAGCCATTTTGGAACTGGGCAGAGCAGCATCAAAAGTCGCTTCTGAGCATGCTCCGCCCAGTTCCAAAATGGCTGCCACACCAGAATAAACCGGGAAAAAACAAAAAAATCCATTTTTTCGGCTGGGAGCAGCTGGAAAAACGGGGGTTTCCTGGGGAATACAGGAGACTTGGCAGCTATGATCCCAAAGGGGACATTTCTGGGCTAAACGGCAAAAGCGTATGGCAATGATTTTTCTCGATGGCTCTGCTCCAGAGTGCAAGTGGGAGTGGGGTTGCATATTTTAAAGACCTCCACGTTAATCAAATGCCCTGCTCATTTTTTATTATTATAAAAAGCACATTAGGGACACCAGGCAAGGTTCCTGGATCAGGCCGATGGCCCATCTATTCAGTATCCTGTTCTCACTGTGGCCTGCCCAGGTGTCTGTGAGCAAGCCATTCTCCCAACCTGGGTTCCCCAGCCCCTAGTATTCAGAGGCAGAATGCCTCTCTGAGAGTGGAGGTAGAGCCTGGGCATTTTGGCTAGTAGCCAAAGAGTAGCAGCGACAACCTTTTCCTCTGATGTGCTGGTTTTCTGCAAACGGAAGGGTTTCAAAGGAATGCGGGAGGATATGCAAAAATGTGACAACCCCCCTCCCACACACACCTGCAGTCTAAAGTGGTCCAGTCTGTGAAGAACTGTTTGGCATGAGTTTGCCAGACATATAGATCAACTCTTGGTCTCAGCGCAGAGTCTCAACCTTTTCCTCCAGAACCGGTTCTGGCGGTGAAACAACCTCACTTAAAAAACAGATCTCTTACAGTGAGCATCTCTGCTGAAGCCTTTGCTGGTTTTGGCTAAGCTCAAAAGCTTCCTGCTATAGACAATAAAAAAGAGCAACTCTTCTTAGAGTGACACAGAGACTGTGATTCTGCTTTTTAGACTTTGAAACCTCTTGCCACTTTTCCCAGCGTAGTTTTCAAAGTAGGGAGGGGGCCCTTTGATCCCACCAATCCAAGACTTACGCATCCGATGAGGAGGCCTGAAACCGTGCTCTGAAAAGCTTCCCGGAAAAGGCAAGGTTTTGATCTACCTGTTCTTTGGAGAATATTGTTAGTTATATCAGGACATTGTGTGCTCTGCATAGTTTATAAATGTCATTCAAAGCCTATCAGGTGTGATGAAGCTGACCCTTTTGCTCTCCACAAAATAGAGCGCTGCAGTGTACGGGTTAAAGGTAAAGGGACCCCTGACCATTAGGTCCAGTCGTGGACGACTCTGGGGTTGCGGCGCTCATCTCGCTTTACTGGCCGAGGGAGCCAGCGTAGTTTCCGGGTCATGTGGCCAGCATGACAAAGCCGCTTCTGGCGAACCAGAACACTGTTTACCTTCCTGCCGGAGTGGTACCTATTTATCTACTTGCACTTTGATGTGCTTTCGAACTGCTAGGTGGCCAGGAGCATGGATTCAAACCGCTGATCTTCTGATTGGCAAACCTGCGTCCCTTGTATCTTGTCACCTGGTTCCCTTTAGTGTCCTTTCCACCAATATGCTCCACTCATCCTCTTAAGCACTTACCATACCTCAGTTATTTCGCCACCCCCTTTCTTCAAAAGCATAGTTGCGACAGTTTTTTTTCAGCTCCAGTGAACATGCCAGCAGGGTATAATAGGGCTGGAGGAACTTTTGTCTCTCTTCGTATTTAATTTGCATGCAATTAACATAATGTGCATAAAAACAACAAGCAGAGGATGCTCGTTAATAGGTTTAGTTGGATGTTGCACTTCTTCCCTTGCGCTGCCGATTAAGTTTCCGGCGTCGGGCCTCCGAGATTCTTTGCAGACAATCAGTACTTAGCGGCGGTCTCCGTTTTTACACTGCCACTTGGTTTAGCGTTGGGTTTATTAAATTTTATGTATCGCGACCCTCTTACATAAAGTCCCGAAGTGATTTACAACCAAGTAAAAAGTGCCACGATAAAATCGCATGATAATAAAATGTAATCGGAAGCAGGTTTAACAATAGAGCATCGCCATATCATCGGCTTGGCCCAAATGTCTGGGAGAACAAAAATGCTCTTGCCTGCTGCTGAAACGATGGCAAGGTTGGCACCGAGAGGGCCTGTTCTCTCATAGCCACCCTCTGGACCTCCCTTGGAAATGACATGCAGAATGACCTCCGATTATGATCTCAGGGTCTGGGCAGGTTCATAGAAAGGAGGGGGTCCTTTAGATATAGGGGACGACTTGGGCTTTAGAGGCCAAAACCAGCATTTTGAACTGAGCCTGGAAACAAGTGAGCCTTGGTGAAAAGTGAGAGAATAACAAAAAGGCACGGCAGATTATTTCCCCTGTTTTAGCCGGACTGAAGCTGCAAGAGTCATGGATGGCACACCCAGTATTGTTGGACTCAGACTCCCATCAGCCCCAGCCAACATGGCCAATTGTCAGGAGTGATGGGAGGTGATGCCCAGCAACATCTTGGGGGGGGGGCACAGCTTCCTCATGCCTGCAGCAAGGAGGATTATTGCAAGCAGAACCCCTACGCTCCATCTGCAGCCGTGCTTTGCAATTCAGCATCCCCAAAGGACAAGTGGTCAGTAAGTAATGTCTGTAGGCCAGGCACCCCCAAACTTCGGCCCTCCAGATGTTTTGGACTACAATTCCCATCTTCCCCGACCACTGGTCCTGTTAGCTAGGGATCATGGGAGTTGTAGGCCAAAACATCTGGAGGGCCGCAGTTTGGGGATGCCTGCTGTAGGCTTTAAACTTGAAGATTTTTTTAAAAAACTATTCTACTGCCCTGTCTATAAATCTACTTTGTTTTTTTTTAGGGCTTGTATTCTGCCTTGTACAGTGGTACCTCGGTTTAAGTACACAATTGGTTCCGGAAGTCCGTACTTAACCTGAAGCGTACTTAACCTGAAGCGAACTTTCCCATTGAAAGTAATGGAAAGTGGATTAATCCGTTCCAGACGGGTCCGCGGAGTACTTAAACTGAAAGTACTCAAACCGAAGCGTACTTAAACCGAGTTATGACTGTATTTTAATGCACTGGCGTATAGACACGAGTGCAAATGCTGCCATCAAGTACAAGGGCTGTGAACTAACAGTGGGCGGTGTTAGTGGTATACTCACAGGGGCCACAAGGTGGCGCTGTGGAGGGAGGCTTGGCCATTTTTGTGTGGGAAACTAAAGTTCTGTTGTTTTGCCTCCTCAATGGAGTTGCCGCTCGTGGTAAACTCTATGGCAGGCATGTACAGCATTTATTGGGGTTTGTTCCAGCGGGCCTGATCAATGGTTTTCTTTTAACCATTTATCCTTCCTCCATAATTAGCCAGTGCTTATATGTTTTACTCAGGCATTCATATAGGAATTTCTATAAGAAGAGACCCTTCTGTGGCAATAAATTTCCAATAAATTTTACCTTTGACCTTTTTTTGGTTCATGCCTTATGTGCCCATATGTAGCAACCAAGCAGCTGGCATTTCCCATGCAGCATCAAAAAATAAAATAAAATAAATGGCCTCATGCATTTTGGGTTTTAGACCAGCTGTAAGAAAATCAATGATAAGACCAACACCCCCCGCCACATTTTGCTGTTTTTAAATTTAGCTATACATTTTAGATTAAGAGACTGCTATGAATCAGCCGTTTGACACGATGAAATAATTTCTCTAAAATTATGAAGGCAGTGTGAACTGTTTTTGTTTTTTTAAGGAGACCTCCTATTCCATTCACAGAGCTGCAGTTCCCAAGGATCCCTAGGAAGGGGGATTGGCCCATAAACCTCTGGGAATTGTAGCGCTGTGAGGGGGGTCTCAGCATCCTGAACAAACTAGCACTCCCAGGAACTTTAGGGGAAACCATGACTGTTGCAAATGGTATAATGCTGTTTTAAATATATAGTGCAAATGGGCCCTTACTTTCAGTAACCAACACTATGTGTCGGACAAATTTTCCTCTGAGCTGTTTTCTCCATGAGTATACTTATTTATTAAAAGGTGGAAACTTCAAATAAAATACTGTAAAAATACATGGAGCTGGTTTATTTTCCAATCTAGCTCAGATTTCTAAGAATCCAAGGTAAGGAGCTTTAGGTTTCGCCATAAATCGAATAGGTATTTTTTTAAAAAATAAACAAGCTTATGATCCTTGGAGAATGTCGTTGTCATACTTTTTTGCGACTTGTTGAACTCCATTCATCTCAATAGATGACAAGCTAGAGTGTGGTCCAGAAGAGGTTGGCCAGAGGTTGACCAGAATTAGGAGAGAGGCCTGGAGACCAAGTCCTATGATGAAGGGTTGAAAGAACTGTGAATGTGCAGCTTGGAGAAGAGAAGATTGAGGGGAGACCTGATAGTTGTCTTTAAATATCCAAAGGGGTATTATTATTATTATACGTATTGAATTCCTCCCTATACATTTCAACCACATTCTTGCCTCCAAAGGTTCCTTGGAATGATAGTTTGTTAAGAAGGCTGGGAATTGTAGTTCTGTGAGGGGAAAACTATGGGGATAGTTAAATTCTCCAAGTATCTAACATGGCTTGCTTGGGACAGAGTGGGGGGGGAGGACAAACCTTCTGCATATCAATGTCCTTAATCTAACAAACGAGTGGATTTTGCCTGGCCCAGGGATAGCAGAAAGTTTCTGGATAAACCTAGAAATTGTAATTAGCTGTTAAGGGTTTTACACTCAAAACCACATACACCTGCTTTTCTCCCCACAAGGGAATGAGAGAGCATGATTTTGAGTGTGTGTGTGTGTGTGGGGAGCCATTATGAGTTTGATTTTAAAAACAGGCCTTACGTAAAAGGTACCTGCAACTACATGTCTTGTGAAATTATCGGCCTGTGAAGAACTCAAAACCTACAGTGGAAGCTGCAGCCCATTGGGACCGGTAGAGTGAAATGCAGGGTGGGAGGCCAACAGCAGGTGGAGCTAGAGACAACAATGGATGGAGCCAGAGCCAAAGACAGGCAAACTCAACTGATTCTAGATCTATTTCCCCCCTCCTGTAGAGTTCAACAAAACTGAGATGGAGGATGAAGATTTTGACAGCCAAGTAAGTAAGAAGGCAGGGAAGTAGGGGTTGGCTAAGGGCAGATTGAGGTTGGTGGGGCAGTGCCCTAAGAGACCAGCATCCACAGCAAAGTGAATTGTCAACAAAATGGTAGAAGAGGAGTCAATGTGTATGTGTTTGTGTGAAGGTGGGGGAGGAATCCTGATTTCACATATACACCAGTGGAATCTGAAATTGGCCATTATCAATACCTAGTAAAGGAATCTTGCAGTAAACAGATTCAGTAAACACTCCTTTGTTTTGGAAATCCTCTTGAGGAATAAAAGGGACTGGGAGCCCTGAGGGAAGGCAATTTTTTAGTGGACAACTGGCCTGTTGCAATATTGCTCCTCCATTCAAAGTCTCCCAATGTGGCATTCATTTGTTCCCCGCTTTCTTCACCAGGGTAGGAGAATCTGTAGCCCCTGAAAGTTGTTGGACTCTGGCTCCCATCATCCCTGATCACTGGGCCATATTCGAGGACCATCAGGTTCCCCGTCCCAGATCTGTTGTATTCAAGGCAGCTGGCAGCTACTGTATACAAAAGGATAAACAACACAAGGAAAATAAATAAATGGCAAAGTCCTTAAAAAGGCTAAAATGCACACTGTTCACTGACAAAGCTACCAATCGCACCTTTATTGAGATGCTGTTTAGATTTTGAGTGTGCCACTACTGAAAAGGCCCTGTCACAAGTATCCACCCTCCATACATCTGCTGGTACATGTTTCTGCAAGTAACATAAAGTTTGACCTGTGGAGAGAATCAATCAACCTCTTGCTAATTTGTCATTTGAGTGGCAGATGCCAAAAATGTGTAAGAACCCAGTGGCCCATCTAGCCCAGCATCCGGTTTTCACAGTGGTCAACTGGATGCCTGTGGGGAACCACCAATCAGGTTCTGAGCACAAGAGCACTTTCCCTTCCTGTGGTTTTCCAGCAACTGGTATTCAGAACCATTGCTGCCTCTGACCTTTGAGGCAGAGCATGGACCATTGATAGCCCACTCTTCCTATTAATTTTTCTAATCCTCTTTTGGAGCCACCCAAATTGGCCGCCATCGGTGCCTCCTGGGGCAATGAGTTCCGCAGTTTAACTACCAGTATGCGCTGTGTGAAGAAGTACTTTATTTTATCTTCCAGCCATAGACATTTCTAGAATCACAGACTTGTAGACTTGGAAGGGACCCCGAGGGTCAACCCCCTTATGGGGATCGAACCTGCAACCTCGGAATTATCAGCACCACACACTAACCAGCTGAGCTATCCTGCCACTGGACGTTCAAGAGTTCCAGTGTGATGAGAGAGGGTGAGAAGCATTTCTCTCTCCACTTTCCCCATGCCACGCGTGTAATCTTATAAACTTCTATCATGTGTGAGCAGATAGCATCTGGAGTGATGAAAGCAGTTGGAGCCGGA
This sequence comes from Zootoca vivipara, assembly GCF_965207765.1. NCBI lineage: Eukaryota > Metazoa > Chordata > Lepidosauria > Squamata > Lacertidae > Zootoca > Zootoca vivipara. The sequence continues at coordinate 104,113,064 of NC_142584.1, forward strand.
GGCCTTTGACGTCTTGAACGGAAGGTGGGAAGGAGGAGAGGAGAAGTGCAAGGCGCTGTAAGGAGATCGTTGGTGCAAAGGAGACTAGGTGAAAAAGGAGACAGGGCGCCTGCACCCTTAATAGTTGTGTGGGAGGTGCAGGAGTCCTGCTGCTTTTTGCATCTGCCATGCATCTGAAGACCAGTTGCTGGAATCCACGGGAAGGACCTTGAGCTCACGTTCAGCTCGTTGGTTTCCTGTTGGCATCTGGTTTGTGAGGTCAGGATGCCGGACTATAGATGGGCCACTGGCCTGATCCAGCCGGGCTGTTCTTATACACACACGCCGGCTGCTCACGTCCCAGCCAGCCTTTGGCCCTCTTCCTCAGGCCACGCGATGACAGTTGAGCGCAAAGAGAGGCTTGCATTCACCTTTCCAAAAGCAGCAACAGCAGGGCGCTTCACGCCCCAGCAGTTCCTGCGGCGGGAGAATGTCTGCAGGGAGGGAGCGAAGAGGCAGGGAAAGGAACGTGGCGCAACAGCCGCCGCCGCCGCGTCCCCTACGAGGAAAGGCGCCACGGACCATCGCTGCCAAGGCTGCGCCCACTAGGGGGCTCTGGCATCGCCGGCGCCAGGCTCCTTTCTTTGTCTGGTCGGGTCAGCCTTCCAGCATTGAGTTTCCTGGGTCAGAGGTAGCTGCTGGCGGTGCTGCTGTTGCTGCTGCTGCTGGAAGCGGCCTCCTCCTGCTCCGCTCCTTCTCCCTCCCGCGCCTCCTCCTCTCCGCCTCCTCCGGCTCTTCTTCCATTGTGGACGCGGAGCCCGCGCTCGGCTGCAGCCGCTCCTGGGGGGCGCGCGGGTGGGACCCCCCAGTTCGCGATGCTCCTGCAGGCGCCTTAGGCGAAGCGGGGAGAGGCGAGGCGCACCCGGCGCGGGCAGGATCTGGAGCAGACCTCTCAGCCATCGCGCCCCGAGCCCAGGAGCCCATTGAACTGGCCGCACAAAAGGCGCCCTCTCCGATTCTGGCCGACGCGGGACAGGGGGGTGGGGGTGGGGGGTCCCGCCGCCGTCGCCGCCACCTTTGCCGATCCCCCGCCACCACCGCCGCCGCCAGCATGAGCTCTGGCTTCCTTGATCGCAAGGTAGGGATGAGCAAAACCCGCCACCCCACCCCAGAGATTAAAGCAGGGCGACGGGGCGTGTATAGGGGGTCCCCCCAGATCGCTCGGGTCTGCTTCTCACCTCGCGCCTTCTCGGGCGCCGGCAGCAGCCGCGGGCCGGACAGAAGCGTTGATCCGGACCGCTGGACTAGAAACCAGCCCCCGGGCACTGGCCGCTCTCCTGCAGCCGCCTCCGGCCTGGCTACCAGCGCACGGACGGTGAGCGCATCCCGATGAACTGCAGCTCGAATTCGCATGGGGTGGGGGCGGCTGATCTCTGGGGTGGCGGTGGTAGCGGGGAGTCGAGGGGCGAGAGTGGGCCTGAGCATGTGCAGAGTGCGCTTCCGCCACGCATTGCTCGTCGTGTTCCCAGGGACACCCCGGTTCCTGCTCCGCCGCGCGCAAAATACAGGCAAACGGTGGAATTGTTGCGGGTGGCAGGCCTGCCTGCGGTTTGAGTTTGGAATATGACATGCACGTGCGAGGGGCAGCGTGTGTGTTTATAAATGGCTTTAACTTTCACAAACAATGATGCTGTTTGCGTTTATTTTGTGCTGAGGAGTCTCTTCCCCGAGAACAGATGGCAGCATATGGAGGGGCCTTGAGTAAACCATCCTCTCCCTCCCTCCCTCTCTTTCTCTCTCTCCTGTGTTTTGGATTAGATCTCCTGAGACATTAACTGCTTGGGGGAAAGGTTGAGGAATAATGCAGATGATGGTTGGTAGTGGAAGATCACTGTGGAGCTAAGGGCAGGCCAAGCCTTTTCTCCTACGGTATTAAGGGCCATCCAAGATTCCAAAATCAAAATGTCACAAATAAGGCTGGCTCTGGAAGTGTGGCGCCTAGCTTCAAGCCAAATTCAGAAGCTGGCAGCCTGGGAGCTGTGTCCTGCCTCTTTCCCCAAGCTGCCTCCAGTATCTGCTGCTTCTGCCCGCTGTCCTCCCCCCTCTCTCTTCAGAGATCAGCAAGGCACAGTGCGCAACACTGAAATGCACCCTGAGTCCTTTGTGCCATTGCAGTCAACTCCACTGTATGGAGTGCTGCTGCTGGGCTGGGCAACTGGGTCAGGAGTGCCCAGTGATGCTGGCATGCAATGGATTTGGTTGCACAGCACCCCAATTTGTGTGCCATTTCCAGGATTCTTCTGAGCCTTTTCAATGGCACAAATGACTTGGGGGTTGGAGGCGGGGGATTCCAAGTTAGCGTGCCTCTCCTTCCTGGCCCTAAGGACTAGAAATTTGCTTCCGAAAGGAATTCAGAATTCCAAAGGAAGTGAACAGCGAAGCCAGTGCCACAATCTGCAGCTTTTCTATACTTCTGTGTAATCGTGGCACGCAGATGTCCTGCAGCTGTACATAAGTTGGCTATACGATCTTCAAAACCCGTTTTGGGGTCCTATAGTTTATTTGCTTTGCTAAATTCCTGATCTCCCTTCCCCCGTGATGCCACTAGCAATCGGCCAAAGTAGTTTTTTGCCCACCTGCAGTTGAGAGTCAGTTCCTGCATTACTCTTTGATTATATGTCATATAATGACACATATAAAGTATATTGGAATCACCTGCTCTGGGCTTACATTTGGATTACTGGGGGTGGGATTAAAAGGGTTGACCCTTTGCTACTGTGAGCATTGCCTCCCGTCCTTAAAAGAGCAACACGTTTGGTTTCCTGCTAGGTGAGAGGAAGTGACGCTATGAGCCACATGGAGGAGAACTTCAGCCCTGAGGAGGCTCGGTCGCAGCTGGTGACGAAGCGTAAGCTCCTTAAAATGCTGAGTTTAAGTCCCGGGCGCAGCCAAGCGTGCGGAACCGAAGTGCGGGAGAAGAAAATCCCTTCGATGACGTGGCCGGTGAAACCGGTGCACGCCATTAAGAAACGCAAGGTCTTCTTGGTGCACCGGGGCACCCAGACCGAGGAGATCCCCGACATTTGCGTCGAGTGCGGGAAGGTCTTCATCCAGAACTCGAGCCTGATCGACCCCTGGCCGCTGCAGCCCGACGACAAACCCCACAAGTGCTCCGAATGCGGGAAGAGCTTCGCCGTGCGCTCCAGCCTGAACCGGCACCAGCGGATCCACACGGGGGAGAAGCCCTACATCTGCCTCGACTGCGGCAAGAGGTTCAACGACAAGTCCAACCTCACGCAGCACCAGAGGATTCACACGGGCGAGAAGCCCTACGAGTGCATCGATTGCGGCAAAAGCTACAGCCGCAGCTCCCACAAGAAGAAGCACTTGCGGGACTCGGCCGAGGAGGAGCAGCAGCAGCAGGAGCCCTGCGCCCCGCAGGCAGGCGGCGCGGACTCCGCCGGCGAGAAGCCTAAGGCCAAGCAGAAGCCGGAGGTGTTGAATACCTGCACCGAGTGCCTGCGCAGCTTCAACCACAACGCCGACCTCATCAAGCACATGCGCATCCACACCGGGGAGAAGCCCTACAAGTGCAACATCTGCGAGAAGAGCTTCAACGTCAGCTCCAACCTCTTCCGGCACCAGCGGATCCACACGGGCGAGAAGCCCTACGTGTGCTCCGAGTGCGGGAATTGTTTCACCGACAAGTCCACCCTGGTGCAGCACCACCGCATCCACACCGGGGAGAAGCCCTACGCCTGCCGGTTTTGCGGCAAGTGCTTCAGCCACAGCTCCCACCACAAGAGACACGAGAAGATCCACAACAGAGAGAACCCCTTGTTCGCCTACCCCATCCCGCTGTTTTAACAGGGTCGCCCTTGCAGCCGGAGCGGGTAGATAGGGAACTCTGTGCCTCGGGAAACTTAACCAGTGGGTTTTTGTTGTCGTTTAAAGAAAGAGCGCAGGAACCGTCTTAAAAGATTTCGCCAGTCTGACTTCAAACACCATCGCAAGGTTTCCCACTCGTGGCAGGTACTGGATATCAATGCCATAGTTTATAGGATCTTCAGTAAGATAGGCTACAGTGAATGCTCAAAATCTGGTTGGCTCCGGTGCGAATGTCAATAATCCTAGATAAATTTGGTGCTTTTCTGAAAACATCCCCGCTTTGGGGATATAAACCGTTGAAAAGCAGGCAGATTTATGTGGCTGTCAGAATTAGCGGCTGTTCCCTCGGGCTGTCAGAAAATGTATTAGGTCGTCAACGTTCAGTATCAACAAACAGGAATATTGTGAGTTCTTAGGAATATTGCATGTGACCCTCCTGCAGCCCTTGCTCATGTGCCTTCAAGATGTTTTGAGCGACTCGCATGGAAGCTGTCCGAAAACATCTGGAGGGCAGCACGTTGGCAAAGTATGCGCTTTAGTTTTATTAAAGGCACTATAGGACTATTTATTGATATCCAGTAACTGCGAGCGAACCTTCAGGTGGTTTTTGTTGCTTTGGCTCACTGGGCCGAAACCTTTAGTTTCTTCTAACTACCTACACAAACCAGGCCGCAGGTCCTTTTGAAGAGAAGACTCCTCGTCTCTATGCAAAGACTCTGAGTGATGGAGAATCTGCCCTTAGGAAGGTAATGCTGGTCGCAAATTAACCTCAGTAGCCTTTTGCTTCAGGGCTCCACTTTCTCGGGTGGTAGCTCCCAGCCACTGGATCACACTGTATTTTTGTCCACTAAATCAGGAGGGCCCCAAAGCATAGCTGCCAAGTTATCCCTTTTTTAAAGGGAAATTCCCTTATGCTGAATAGGCTTCCTCGCGAGAAAAGGGAAAACTTGGCAGCTATGCCCCAAAGTTGGTAGGAATCACGTAGGTTTCTACAGAGGACCCATTTGACAGTTGACTCTCTGGTAAGCTCAAATAGGTTTGAAGTTCTCTTGAGGCCTCTGTAACAAGAAGGCACATTTCCCAGGCCTCGGGGTTTCCCCCCCCCTGCCCTTTGCTGCTCATTCTCCACAGTGTGGCTGCGACAAATGGACATCTGGTGGCAGAAGAACCACGTGACAGGAAGACAAATTTGTGCTGTGGCACTTTAAGAGACGAAGGGGTTTGTTGTGGCAGCAGACACCATCGGAGGCTCACACAGTGGGCTGGAAAAGGTGGAGGTGGTGTGTTTATCTGTGTGTGGTTTTGTGCGTGTGTATGTATATATATATATAGATACACATGTACATGCACACACAAGTTGAAAAACCAAATTAAACAAGGACTGAAAGTAGCGCAACGTGCTCGGATTAGTGGACCACTGAAAGGTATGAGCGCAACACCGTATGAAAGGGAAGGCCGTCTTGCTTCCTTAGAGAGCTAGCCCCGCCTGTAATCCTTATTCAAGCCCTGAGAAACCTCAAATCAGGTTTGTTGACGGATTCCAGCCCCTGTTTGGTTTTAGTGTACCGCAGCCCGACGGACAGAGTTGGAGGGGTCCAGGATGGCTGCAGTGGTTTCCCTGTATGTTCCCATTTTGTCATGTCCCGAACGGTGTTCCCGCCTGTTCTGATCCAGCCAGTGCAGTGGTCCCCTCTCCCCCTACCCAGGTGGGAGAAGAAGTTATTTGAATCTCAGCTCATCCATGGACCAAGTGGGCAGAGTCGCCACCTCCGTGCCTCTGCTCCTCCTCTGTTTCAAAAGGAAAGAAAAACGAAACACGCAAAACTTGAGGATTTAGGGAAGCTCCTTAAACTGGGTAGTCGCGATGGTTAACTATCGAGAAGAAAGGCAAAATGTCGCGATCCGCCCTGCGCTTTAAAGAGAAGCGGGGGCTGTCAAATCTAGATCTAACAGAGGTAGCCTGATACGAAACTGTAAAAGTAACACAAGGGGGGGGGGAGTTTGGAATTAGCTGTCCATAGAAGACTGTTTGCTATATCCAAGTAATTTTTGTGGTTAGCCTTTATCCTTTCTGTAGGTGAACCTTTATGAAAATGTTTGTTATTTAATCGAGTGTCTGATAGGAAACCTAACCTTTGACCTATTGTAGCAGTTGATTCTACAGGTTAATTAAACACTTTGTACAATTGGCGCTCTTTTTTTTTTTTTTGGCCATCCTGAATGAGATGGAGAAGGGACAGTTGTCGTCCCCAAAATACAGGGGGAAACAAGAAAACAAGTCAGCATTTCTCAATCACCCGTTAAGTGCTGCATTCTGTCTGAATCCATTATTTGTTTCTGTTGTATGAGTTTTTTGAATTCCAGAAGGCAAACTCTTGGTTAATATAGAGGCATTTAGAAAATTCCCACTATTATTTGTAGGGTTGGGTTTTTTTTGCGGGGTGTGTGTGTATGTCCATTCATAAGAAGAGACCTGCTAAATCAGACCAATGGCGCCTCTAGACCAGCATCCTGTTCTCCGATTGGCCAACCCAGATGTCTATGAGAAGCCTATGAGAATCAGGGCCTGAGCATATGAACTCTTCACTACCTGGGATTCCCAGCATACTGCCTCGGACAGAGCAGGGAGAAAAAGGTAGGAGCCAGTGACTAGTAGCCTTAGCAATGAATTTGTCCACCAGTTAACTCTGTGCTGTGTCTTTCGTCCGTCCCGAATCTGCCAATCTCGGCTTCATTTAATGTTCTGGCATCACGAGAGAAGGAGAAACTCTGTTCTCCACCCGCTTTGTCTGCACTGTGCATAATCTTGCAAACTTCGATCGCAGCTCCTCTTACTCGTCTCTAAAACAGACTTAGGTTTCGTTAAGTTTTCCTCCATCCTCTTGATCGTTTGAGTTGCCGTTTCCTGAGCCTTTTCCAACGCTACAATATTCTTTTTGAGGTGAGGTGACCAGAACGGTACACAGTATTCTAAGTGCAATGGAATACAGTGGTACCTCGGTTTATGAACACAATTGGTTCCGGAAGTCTGTTCATAAACTGAAGCGTTCATAAACTGAAGCGAACTTTCCCATTAAAAGTAATGGAAAGTGGATTAAACTGTTCCAGACGGTCCGCGGAGTACTTAAACTGAAGCGTTCATAAACTGAAGCGAACTTTCCCATTGAAAGTAATGGAAAGTGGATTAATTCGTTCTAGATGGGATCTGCGGAGTACTCAACCTGAAGCGTACTTAACCCGAAGCATGGGTGTAATTGATTCCGGAAGTCTGTTCATAAACTGAAGCGTTCATAAACTGATGCGACCTTTCCCATTGAAAATAATGGAAAGTGAATTAATCCGTTCCAGATGGGTCCACAGCGTTCATAAACCGAAAATTCGTAAACCGAGGTGTTCATAAACCGAGGTTCCACTGTAGTCATATCATGACGCCATAGTGGTAGTTTTCTTTTCTTTTTGCAGTGATCCCTAGCACAGAATTCACGTTTTTCACAGCTGTCACACGCTGGATCGACATCACTAAACTTTCCGCTCACTAAAGTCTCACTCTTGGTCATTCCCTGGCAGTTCAGACCCCATGAGGATTTATGTTTAATTTAGACTTGTTGCCCCAATGTATATCACTTGTTTACATCAATTTGCATTCGTCATTTTGCTGCCCATTCACTCAGCTTGGAGAGATCTTTTTGGAGCTCTTCATTAATCTGATACTATCAGCCGGCTTGGCTACCACATCCCTAACTAAATTACCAACAAGTTAAAAGTCACAGGTCCCAATACCAATCCTTGGGAGACTTCACTTTCTACGTAATATTTTTAAAAATTTTTTATAGGCCACCCATCTGACTGGGTCGCCCCAGCCACTCTGAGTGGCTCCCAACAAAATATTGAAAACACAATTTTTAAAAAACCTTCCCTGTACAGGGCTGCCTTCAGATGTCTTCTAAAAGTCAGATAGTTATTTACTTGCTTGACATCTGATGGGAGGACGTTCCACAGGGCGGGCGCCACTACCGAGAAGGCCCTCTGCCTGGTTCCCTGCAACTTCACTTTTTGCAATGGGGGAACCGCCAGAAGGCCCTTGGTGCTGGACCTCAGTGTCTGGGCTGAACAATGGGTGTGGAGACGCTCCTTCAGGTATACTGGGCCAGGGCCGTTTAGGGCTTTAAAGGTCAGCACCAACATTTTGAATTGTGCTCGGAAACATACATTCTTCACTGGGAGAACTTGCATTAATCCCAACTCTCTGCTTCCTGTTTTCCAACCAGTTACTGATCTTACCAGGGGTCGTCGTCCTCTTTCCCATGACTGCTAAGCTCACTTGGCGCCAGGAGTCTTTGGTGAGGTACTTTGTCAAAAGCTTTCCCAAAGCCTTAAGTGCAAAATGTCAACTAGATCACCCCTATACAGTCATACCTCAGGTTGCAGATGCTTCAGGTTGCGTCTTTTCAGGTTGCGTCCTGCGCTGAACCCGGAAGTACCCAAATGAGTTACTTCCGGGTTTTGGCGCTCAAGCATCAGCAGAAGCGCTAAATTGCGCTATGTGCAGAAGCTCCAAATCGTGACCCGCCGTGCGCAGATGTGCCACTGCGGGTTGCGAACGTGCATCTCGCACGGATCACGTTCGCAACCCGAGCGTCCACTGTAATACTGTCCACCGGTTTTCCTGGGTGTACGGTTATAACCAGCTGTTGGCACAACTCCCCTATTGAAAGTATTTCTCAAAAATAATCCCTGCAGAGTTGTGTTAGTACACGGCACATTTTAGAATCGGGCCACAGTAATCCGTCTGTCAAGGTTTCGATCCTGCGTTCATCCAAAGGTTCATTTGCAAGTTGCAGTAACTCTGCAACAGTCCTGATTCATTCACTCCTTCAGGCTTATCATGGCCACTAAGTGTAGATAGCTTTCTGTTTTTTAAGGGTTTTAGAGAAATTAATGGAGGAAAGTTCTGTCAAGGGCTATTAGCCACTACCGTAACTTCCATATACTGAGGTCCTATATCCCTTGCAGCACCAAACAAGCAGAAGGATGGCCATCGCCCATCATAGCCGCCTATTGGATGCTTTAGTTGTGATTGGACGAGGGGGGTTGGACTAGATGACCCTTGGTGTCCCTTCCAACTCTACAATTCTATGATAATGAACTTCATGGGGGCCTCTGGGAGGGCATGATGGCAGAGGAGTGTTGACTTAGATGAGCTTTTGCGTCTGAACCAGCAAGGCAATCCTTTATGCTCTTGTGTTCAGCCAAGTGGATTATTTGTTTCCCCAGGATTCTCACAAAGTGCAGACCTGGTCTTTCAAAGCTTTAAGTGACGAATATGGGCGGAATATGTTGCCCAGGCTCCCATTATGTTTTGTTGCTATTCTGTGCCTGTGTTCCTGCCCACTTTCATCAAGATTATATTTACCAATAGACCCTCTGCCCCGTTTCTAAATGCAAGGATTTCCCCATTTTTTGATGATAGGCACAGCACAACACACCAAAAAGCTCCCCTCACCTGCCTCCTCAATGAATTAAATGGGGATGTTGCTCAGATGGGATCTCACAAGTATGCTTTGTGGAGGATCTGGGGCTCTGAATTAGGGTGTGTGTGTGTGTGTGAGAGAGAGAGAGAAATTTCACCCCCCCATCCTGTTACAGCAGTTTATTTAGAGCACATCAATGTGTATATGTAATTCACCCCCCCCCCCTTTTTAAAATAAATAGGTGATGTGGTGTCATGATTTTAAAGCAAGCCTCGCTGTTGGAAGTGAGTGGAGAGTTCTAATAATCGACATAGTATCTAAGCATTTCCCTGGTGAATGAAATTTTAATTAAAAAATAAACAAACTGAGGTTTGCTCTTGTGCAATGTGCCTTTTTGTACCCGTTTTATCATTTGTGTGTGTGTGAATCCCTCGGTCAGTCGTGTTGTTAATGGCTCACTTCTCCATTTATTTTAAACATGGTTGAAATAGGAAGCATCAACTCTCCTAAAGAGGAACGCGAAATCCTACTTCTCACCTGAGTATGTAGGTGTCACTTTTTCTTTTCCCTGGAGGGCTGTTTTTGTTTTGCTTTATATTTAATTTTGCTGCAGCGGGAGATTGGAGATTGGCCTCCCAGCTTTCCTTTCTTGCTAGGTCCTCCTGTTTGCTCCCTTTCCCTGTCTGCTTTGGGGTATGGTGGAAGCCCTGATGGCTATAGCAGCAGGACGAAGCAAGAAAACAGGGTGTTCTGATGGCCTCATCTGCTACATCTAGTGTGGGGAACCTGCGGCCCTCCAGATGTTGCTGGACTACAACTCCCATCATCCCACGCTTGCTGAGGCTGATGGCGCTTGTCGTTCAGCTGCGTCTGATGGGCCAGAGCTTCCACACGCCTGCATTATAGCAACACCTCCACACTTGCAAGCCAACAGTTCTGCCTAGGTAGATATCTCCACCAGGGCCGTCCCTAAGCCGGGTGGTGCAAGGCGCCAGGGCGCCTGACCATCAGGGGCGCCGAACGCTGGTGTCTGCCTCCGCGCGCCTCTGCTGTTGAGCGGCTTCAGGCAGCTCTCCAGAGGCGCGCGGGGAGCGCTGGCCTGGGGCCGCCTGAACAGCTGAGAGGCGCAGCACGGTGGCCCCAGGCTCGCGCTCCCCGCACGCTTCCGGAGCTTCGTGCGGGGAGCGGGAGCCTGGGGCTGCCTCCTCCGCGCCTCTCAGCTCCTCGCGCGCCCCTCCTGCCCGCCTCACTCACGGGGGGCGTCGGAGGGATCTTGGCACCAGGGTGCCAGATATGGTTAAGGCGGCCCTGATCTCCACCGTGATGATGAGACAGGATTTTTTTTTTTTGCATGAGCGTTTGGGGCTATGTTTTCATACAACGTGTGAGGCGGCGCTTCTGTAAACAAAGCATAGGCTGGACAATATCAAGTAGAAACATATCTCAATAACTTTTTGCAGGAGCATGTCTTAATTGTTTGCCTTTCCCCATGAGGGTGCCATCCATGATAATAGAAGCTAAATGGAAATAAGAGAGTTATGTGTACATAGCCTGAATTATAACAATAATTTATTATTTATACCCCAGCCACTCTGGGTGGCTCCCAGCAGAATATTAAAACCACGATAAAACATCAACCATTAAAAACTTCCCTAAACAGGGCTGCCTTCAGATGTCTTCTAACAGTCAGACAGTTGTTTATTTCCTTGACATCTGATGGGAGGGCGGGCCACCACCGAGAAGGCCCTCTGCCTGGTTCCCTGTAACTTTGCTTCTCGCAGTGAGGTAACCGCCAGAAGGCCCTCGGAGCTGGACCTCAGTGTCTGGGCTGAATGATGGGGGTGGAGACGCTCCTTCAAGGTATACCAATCGCTTTCCTGCCAAGATCCTTCACAAGATAGGCTTCAGCACCCAATGCCTTTGTTGTCAGAAGGACCGACATCTCAAAGACATAATGGTTTGTGCACACGTCTGCATCTGTACAATTGCTCCTTCCTGTGTGTTGTGCAGCTCATACGCAGTCAAAAAAATTAATCTTGGGTCCCCTGCAATAGCAAACGGGTTGGCCTTTGTGCATGCAACCCTTTACAAGAGGTGGCTAGTGTTTGGCTGGAACAAGCTCCTGTTCCCGCAGATGGGAGCAGCTTGTGTCCTGCATGTCAACAGCTGTGTAGTGTGGCCTGCCAAGTGCTTGGGGAGCTGGCCGGCGGGCTGTGTGGGTCATAATAAGTTCTGCAAGCTTTCCCAAGGGTTGCTGTTTCAGTCTTGAGCAAAGAGGTCTGGCACTCCAGGTACCTGAGTTAGGTGAGCCAGAATCTGTCAGGTTTGGCCATGTACTGTAGAGCCAGGGGTGGGGTGGGGGAACCTGTGGCCCTCCAGATGTTGGGACTTCAAATCCTATCAGCCCTATATCCGGCACGGCCAATGGTCAGTGATGATGGGGGGGGGGGGTAAAAGTCCAGCAATGCATGGAATGCCGCAGGTTCCCTACAGGGCTAAAGTGTGTCAACAAAACTCTAGCTTATCAAAGAACTGTGACGTATGGGATTTTTCGCATGTTTTGAGATATTCAAATCAAGCACATTTCTAATGAACTGACAAAGTTGCTACATTTGGGTGGTATCTAGCTAACGTGTCCTATCAACGCAAGGATTTAAGCCCCCCCATTTTACCAGAATATCTTACTTATTTTATTTTTATAAACAAATTTGATTTTCCAGATTAGAATTTACATTCGCATAACAACATAATATATACATATAAGCGAGATTCCAAAGAAACTCCTGGACTTCCCTCTTCTCCTTTGTGGGGTCTTATTGTTAATCCTTTCCTTCCGCATCTTTTATAATACAGTAATCCAACTTTTTAATATCTCCGTTATGTCCAAAGCTCATCGCTACACTACAAGTGTTATTCCAACCCCACTAACGATTTTAACTGTTTACAATGGCTTTTAAGATAAACTATAAATTCCCCCCATTCCTTATTAAAGTTTTGGTCTAGTCAGAATATCTTAAGGACTTAAGGAAATCATTGCTGGGTCAGGCCAAAGGTTCACCTCAGCCAGAATCCTGTATCTCACAGTGGCCAATCCAGGGCTTCTGTGGAACGCACAAACATCCACTTAATCTGTTAATGTTACCTCTGCTAATCTTCGGAGGGCCAGGAAAGTAAACAGGACTAGAGGAGAGGGCCAGTGTCTGAGGATGGAATCCAGGTGGATGGTATTTATTTTGAGCCGGACAGTGGTTGTGTGTACACACCCCATGTATTTAAAGCACACAGACACCTCACGAAACCTAGGAGCGATAGTTCACACCTCAAGGAGCTGCAATTCTCAGGACCCTTAACAAACCATAGTCCCCATTAATATTTTTGGGGTGGGGTGACATGCTTTAAATGTACGGGTGAAACTCGGAAAATTAGAATATCATCGAAAAGTGCATTTATTTCAGTAAAGCAACTTACTGTTTTTTATTTTTATTTTACTTTACAAATGCTTTCTTTTGGAAATTCCACAGTAATAAAACAAATAGTTACAATAATACAAAAATAAACAAAAATAAAGATCGCTATTACATTTCGTTAATTACTACATTCCATTCATAATTGACCCGCCTAACGGCAAATAATTACAATTACAACAAATAAAGGCTCGACATATCTTGCTTTGCATGTCGTGCATCTATCTCATATATTGGTTTCACCTTTTAAGTTGCATCATTGAAATAAATGCACTTTTCGACGGTATTCTAATTTTCCGAGTTTCACCTGTATGCAGCCTGAGTTTGTATAACAGGGCAGCTCCTTACAGTTCACAGCTCAGGCCTGCTTTCAATGCAAACGCCGACATGTTTTTTTTAAAAATAAACAAATGAAATAAAAAACCCGTCCTCCCTGCGTTCTCATCGTCGCATATGGCTGCAGCTCCAGCATAGCGTATTCTCAGCATTCAGGCCCCTGCATGCTAAAATTGTCCAAACAAAACCAGTGACCCTGTTTAAATGTGATAAGAAGCATGTGGATCCCTGAAACGGCCTTAAAACACACAGGCTGTGCTTGATGTTGCTGTGTTGTAAACCAGGCCTCATCATTAGGGCCGCCTTGTCTCTTGGTTTGGCCTGTTAAGCTGCTGTAGCTTCTAGCCTCTGCCACAAATACCCAGCATTTCCTGGCTCCATCCAGAGCTCTGCTAAGATTCTGCTTCTGTTGTTTCCCCCCCCAGGTTGAATTTACTTTGGGGGAGGTGGTCGCAAAAAAGGGAGGGGAGAGAATAATTCCTTATTTGCCACCAGAGGGCCTTGGCTATTGCTGAGGGAGGGCTTCACTCTCTCTTTCTCTCTCCTTAACGGCTTCTCAAAGATTTGAGCTTCCTGGGTCAGAAGAAAATGCTGCAGTTGCTTCCTTCACGAAATCATAGAATTGTAGAGTTGGAAGGGAAGGATCATCTAGTCCAACCCAATGCAACGCAGGGATTGAACCTGCGACCTTGGTGTTATCAGCACCATGCTCTAATCCAGGGGTTCCCAACAAAATTTTCTCGGGGACCCCTCATCGAGCCGCTATTGTGACAAGGACCCCCATTAATTCCTAATCCTAAAATTAAAAAGTGAGAGCCAAATTAAGAATCTTTTTATATTTTATATTTATACGTTTTTTAGTTACAACAGAGTACTCCATCAGTATACAGTTAGTTTTAATTTTCAGTTCTTAATGAGATGAGTTAAATCTGCCCTTTGAGTCCATTATTTCTGAAATATTAGGTTCCAAACTTGAAACTTTCACTCTGAAATCCGACCGCATGTCGAGCCGATTCCTATATTTGCTTTTCATGAAACACATGGAAGAAAATGCTTGCTTTGTTTACAAACACTACTGTTTTGCAAAGAGGCACCGCGCGCCAGGGAGGAGGGAGGGGAATGGAGAAGACAGGGTACCTGCGCAGTAGCGCACAAATGAAGCCAACGCGCGCAAAGCATCTTGGGGAGGTGAGCGTTAGTAGAATGTGCGCGCTGCCTCTTTGCAAAACAGACTCTGCGCTAGACTCTGCTCATGCAGGAAGCGGCCAAAACAAAAAATCTGTTATCATATGAAATATATTTAATATATTTTTTATTCTAATAGCATCTTGCGGACCCCTCTGGCATAGATCGCAGACCCCTGGGGGTCCGCGGACCACCTGCTGGGAACCACTGCTCTAATCAACTGAGCTACGGACCTGTCTGGAACGGATTAATCCACTTTCCATTACTTTCAATGGGAAAGTTCACTTCAGGTTAAGTACGCTTCAGGTTAAGTACGGACTTCCAGAACCAATTGTGTTTGTAAACTGAGGTATCACTGTATCTATTTCCTCAGTAGTTTCCTCCTGGGGCAGTGGAGGAGAAGCCACACACAGTGGAGGTGGGGGAGGTGGTTGAGTGCCCATAGCTGGAACAACCAGCATCTCTCAAGGCAGCCATGAATTTCTGAGCGAGAAAATCTGGGTAACCCACGACCAAACAAATACTTGGGGTTAGGTCAGGGTGCAAGCCGCATTTCCTTAGGGAAGCGGGTCTAGCTCAGCAGTCCTGGTATCATGTAGTCTTCAACTGCTGGGTTAGGACCTGCTAGTGGGTCGCGGTGGCCTTATCCAAGTTGGTTTGCAACAGGAGCACTACCCAGCATGCAAAACATACAACGAAAGATTAAGAGAGGGGTCCCCAAATGCATGTTTGGTGGGTCTGAAAGCAGGGCCATCTTAAGCTCATCCAGCGCCCTGGCACTAAGGTCCCTCCAGCGCCCCCCTCCAGAGCCCCTCCAAGGACCCGGGAGTGCCAAGCGGACCGCGGCAGCAGCGGGAGGCCACCTCCGAGGACTCCGCGCTGCGCCTCCTCGTTTCTCCAGCGCTGGGTTCCGCTCAGTCAAGCTTCGCCACCAGCGCGTGCACCGCGGGACCAGCAAGAGCTGCTTGGGCGCTGTGCTGGGGAAACGAGAAGGAGGCGCAGCGCGGAGTCCTCGGAGAAGGAGAGAGACGCGGTGCAGCCTCTCAGCTCGTGGAGCGCAGTCCTGGCCAGATCGCCAGAACCCTGCGCTCACTTA
Organism: Zootoca vivipara; assembly: GCF_965207765.1. Lineage (NCBI taxonomy): Eukaryota > Metazoa > Chordata > Lepidosauria > Squamata > Lacertidae > Zootoca > Zootoca vivipara. Next base: position 104,128,483 of record NC_142584.1, read on the forward strand.
GCGCCCTTCCAGCGCCCGGCGCCGTGGTTCTCCGCGCCACTAGCCTCTATGGCTAGGATGGGCCTGTCTGAAAGCACTGAAGACACCTGCAACAGAACTGCCTCTTCAAGAGAGGGAAACGCTCAGGTACGGATTGCACCACTGTACTTTCTTGGGCAGGGGGTCAGCAAACTTTTTCAGCAGGGGGCCGGTCCACTGTCCCTCAGACCTTGTGGGGGGCCGGACTATATTTTGAAAAAAATATATGAATGAATTCCTATGCCCCACAAATAACACAGATGCATTTTAAATAAAAGGACACATTCTACTCATGTAAAAACACCAGGCAGGCCCCACAAATAACCCAGAGATGCATTTTAAAAATCTACTCATGTAAAAACATGCTGATTCCCGGACCATCCGCGGGCCGGATTTAGAATGCGATTGGGCCACATCCGGCCCCCGGACCTTAGTTTGGGGACCCAGAAACTGGACTGTGTGCGGGCACTGTTTGGAAGCATCTGCGGCTGCATACACACGCCATACGTTCAAATCCCATCTCCCCACAAAAAAAACTGTTTACACTACAATTCCCAGTACTATAGTTCCCAGGGCTCTTGAGGAGACGCGGGGAACGCGCTTCAGACGTCGCGGCGCGCCCGCAGCAGCTGAATGAATGGGGCGAGGTATCCACAGCTACGGCCACCAGATGGCTCTCGCTATTGCAGACGCCCGCCGTCCCGCTCTCCTTCCTTGCTTTCTCCACTCTCGCTTTTGAGGTGGGGCTTCCCAGGTTAGGCGATTATGCTGCTTCCTGTCACCACTCCTCCGCCACACGGCGACCCCCAAACCCGAGCTACGCCTCCGCTTCGGATGGAAGCGATCGCGCGCGCAGGGGAGGAGGAGGAGGAGGAGAAGCCTTGATCTCGCCGCCGCACCTGCGCTGCGCCGAGGCGCCGCTGCGCTCCTGGATGCCCGGGCCAAGGAACAAGGCGCAGCCCCGATCGCCTGCCTTCTTCCACCCCAGCCCCCTGCGGGATCGATGGCTGGAGGATCGCTGCCTCTGCAGGGCTCTCCCCCGGAGGTTTCCTTCCGCGAGCTCCAGGCACCGATCCGCTGACGGCGCCTGCAAAAGGGGCCCGCCCACATCAGGACGGGAGAAAGCGAAAAGACATCCCAGAAAGCGAAAGCCACGCCTAGTCCCTTTCGACCGGTTAACGTCCCTCTGTCCTTTCGTGGAGGCTGTCAGAGTAAGCGCGGCTTCTCTCTCCCCGTCTGGGCTGCGCCTCATTCGCAACAGTGTGCAGAATGCAGAGAGAAAGGCACCTCTCTGCTCTGTCCCTCCCGAGGCGCAGCGTCTCCTTCAGGCCCATAGAGGGTCGCTGTGCCTTTAAGAGTTGCACGGAGGGCAGAATTCCGTCAGGTGCAGCTTTCCCGGCACGCGGGAGCAGCTGGTGCATCTTCTGCGGGGCTGTTAAAGAGGCATGAAATATCCAAAACAAGGCAGGAGCCTCTTCCGGGCCTGGGTAACCTGCACAGAAGTGGCAGCCCTGGCAGTGGCTTGGACCAGATGGCCTGGGGTCTTAAGGAGGGGGAAGAGTTGGTTGATCGCTGCCACCAGTTTTATTTTTTCCCTTTCAAAGCCCCTCTGTCTTTTACAGTTCCTGTGAAGGGCAGGTGTCAAAGCAGATGAATGCCATACCTCAGAGCATATACTTGCATGCAGATGGCCCCAGCTTCAATCCCCAGGTAGGGCTGGGAAAGACTGGGAGACTCTGGAGAGCCGCCTGCCAGTCAGAGTAGACAATACGGAGCTAGAATGGACCAATGGAATAAGATAGTTTCCTACTATGTGGCAGAAAATTGTGCCCATTGGATTTCTCCCTGACATGCAACCACAGAATGTACAGGAGCTGGATTTTTTTTTTTTGGTGTGCTCATTTAAATAAAAGGGGTAACCTTCCTATAAATGTCCAGTAAGGTCAAAGTGGGAAAGGCTTGGCTAAAGCTCGAGAAAAGACAGACTGTTTTAAGGTGCAGATGTGAGCAACCTGTGGCCCATTAGATGTTGTGGGACCTCAGCTCTCATCATTCCTTTTTTTGTTTTTGTTTTCATTTATTTAATTACACTTTTCAAGTTTATACCGGTAGATTTCACTAATTTTATACATTTCACTAATTTTACAATCATTTTGACATTTCAAATCTTGACTTCCTTCCCCCTCTTTCTGCGGTTCCTTAAATTTGTTTTTTAATAGCTTCTGCACATCCAAATTAACTTAATCCACTCATTTATTCATCTTCTTTAAATATATACTCTTATGGAACGGCAGGTTATTACAATAATCCTACCAATGTTTTTATCTGTTTATAATTTATCAGAAAATATTCAATAAACCATTTCCATTCTTTTGCAAAAAAATATATAAATGTTATCTTGATTTCTTAGGCTTCCGGTAAGTTTCGCCATTTCTGCATATTCCATAGGTTTTCGTATCCATTCTTCCTTTTGCTGGGACTTCTGCTTCTTTCCATTTTTGGGCGAGTAACATTCTTGCCGCTGTAGTAGCATACATGAATAAGTTTCTATACATTTTAACTAGCTCTGTCCCTATAACTCCCATTGTTCCTAACACCATTGATAACTGCTGGCTGCTGGGAGATGGGGTGCCAGAACATCTTTTTTTCCTTTTCTTTTAATTTACGGTATTCATTTTATAAGAAACTACAACAAACAAATAACATTTCTAACAAACAAAAAATGAACAAAATAGTACAAACAAACTAATAATTTTTTTAAAAAATTCATTAAAAAATATTTCTTATATAAATCTTATTTTCTTTCACATCTCAAATGACTTCCCTCATTCCCTGCTTTCTGACTTTCATTATAATACAGTACATTTTTAGCGGTTTATTCTCCATCATTTAAAAACCAAATCTTAATTTAAATATTCCATATTCTATTAACCAAATATTTAAATTCTACGATTGCTAACACTACTTCAAAATCTTATTTTAATGCTTATAGCCTATAAAATCTCCACGAAGGAAATACTTTTCTAAATATTGCAATATTTTTTCAAATATATTTTATTTCCGCCCCCAATCTTCTTCCACCGTCTCTTCCTTCTGGTCACGTAGTCTCCCAGTCATTTCGGTGAGTTCCATAAAGTCTGGGGGTCCCAGAACATCTAGAGGGCAGCAGGTTCTCCATCCCTGATGCGAGCCATAAGTAACATGTGAACAGCTCTCTCTCTCTCTCTCTTTATCTGAACAGGTGATGGAACGACAAGGCGGGCTCTAGGAGGACACTGTTTCGTTCCAGTGAAACCTAAGTGAGATGCCTCCCAAAAGATCAAAAGGGAAAACACCTCAGACCTCAGGTCAGAATAGGCGGCCGAAGGGTCGGCGGCCGTCGGATGACCAGGAGCAGAGCCGCCTCCTGTTGGAGGGAAAGGGGGCTGGCCCCCCTGATAAAAAGGCGAGGAAGCGCAAAGGCCTCGCTGCCCCGCAGAGGACCTGCTCCGGAGAGAACCCCAACATCTGCACCGAGTGCGGGCAGACCTTTGCGCAGAGCTCGGACCTGATCAACCACCAGAGGATCCACACGGGGGAGAAGCCCTACAGGTGCCTGGACTGCGGGAAGATGTTCAGCGTCAGCTCCAACCTGAGCCGGCACCAGAGGATCCACACGGGCGAGAAGCCGTACCTGTGCTCCGAGTGCGGGAAAAGCTTCACCGACAAGTCGACCTTGGTCCAGCACGTCCGGACGCACACCGGGGAGAAGCCCTACCAGTGCATCGACTGCGGGAAGACGTTCAGCCGCAGCTCCCACCACAAGCGCCACCTGAAGAGCCCGCCGGGCAAGAAGCCGGGCAAATGCAGCCACCCGGAGGGCTCCCCCGCCAACAAGGCCTCGCCTCCCGGCAAAGCCAAGAAGGCCAGGGCCTCGAGGAAGCAGAACTCCCCCTTTGAAATCCCCCACACATGCGCCGAGTGCTGGCAGAGCTTCAACCAGACGTCGGACCTGGTCAAGCACATGCGCATCCACACCGGGGAGAAGCCCTTTGAGTGCAACCATTGCGGGAAGTGCTTCAACGTCAGCTCCAACCTGATCCGCCACAAGAGGATCCACACGGGCGAGAAGCCCTACACCTGCTCCGACTGCGGGAAGAGCTTCACCGACAAGTCCACCCTCACCCAACACAACCGCATCCACACGGGCGAGAAGCCCTACACCTGCACATACTGCGGGAAAAGCTTCAGTCGCAGCTCTCACCACAAGAGGCACCAGCGGATTCACGCCGGAGAGAACCCCGTCTCTTTCCTGCCCCTGTGGCCTTACCCTAACCAAATGTACTGACGGTGACTCTAACTATGCCTGCGTGTCGTTTACATAGCTGCCAAGTTCCGGATTGAAAAATCCAGGACCAGCAGCGGCGCGGCACCGGAAGTCACTTCTGTGCGATTTCCGGACATGCATAGAAGCAACTTCTGGCACTGCGGCCATTTTGGAAATGGGCAGAGCGGTGCCAGAAGTCGCTTCTATGCACTTCCAGACATGTGTAGAAGCAACTTCTGGCACTGCGGCCATTTTGGAAATGGGCAGAGCGGTGCCAGAAGTCGCTTCTATGTTTTGGAAATGGGCAGAGTGGTGCCAGAAGTCGCTTCTATGCCTTTCCAGACATGCGTAGAAGCAACTTCTGGCGCTGCGGCCATTTTGGAAATGGGCAGAGCGGCACCGGAAGTCGCTTCTACGCACTTCCGGACATGCGTAGAAGCGACTTCCGATGCCAGCACCACCCGATTTCCGGTGCCCATACATGGGCAGAGCGGCACCAGAAACATGACTGCCGGCAGGAGCTGCTTTCCGGGGGATTTACGGGATATAAATCCATTCGGGAGACCAGCGGGAAACGGTAAGAAAATACGGGGGTTTCCCGGGGAAAACGGGGTACTTGGCAGCTATGGTCGTTTAACGCAGACAAAATTTTTTTGGGGGGGATCTCTAGGCCGGCTGCACCCCAACTGTGACCTCGCAACATCAACACTTCCCTGTTTTTTGATATCGCCTTCACTTGTTCCTGCAGTGGTTCGAGGCGGATCACTAGACCCACCCTGGCCTGCCAAGCTGATCCCTGACATTCCACAAGAGCACCAAGAGCGAACTTCAACCCCCAGCTCTCCCAACTCAAAAATCTGTCTCAAGTAATTTGGTGGATGTGATTGGAGCTCATTCATAAGGGCTTTTCTTTCATACTTCTCTTTTGCAAAGGGCCACCTGCTATCGGGTCCTTTCTTTAAGTACCCTTTTTTATTTAATATCAACCAAGATGTGCAGGTTATAGGTTTTTTTTAATATAAAAAACTCAGTTAATAGCAATATTATTGCAATGTAATAAAGAAGTCATGATGCATGTGGTTTTCATATTTATAACCAGTGTTACAGTCCTGAACAGGCAGCATCTTGTTGGTGAGCTTATTAAGAGCGTAGGAAGTAGATGAAGAATTTCTGCAAAGCGGTTCACTTACAATGCCCTCTTACATGTGTCTTTCCCCCACCCCAATAGAACTCAATGGGACTTACTCTGTGCAAAGTGTGGGTTAACATTGCTGCTTTAATGCTTAAGTGGCTTTGAGTTGTTGGCCTCCATCTGTCTCGAGAGGCAATGGAGTCCACCTCCGGGGGGTGAAGTCAAACAGCTGTCTTAGCAGCACCAAAGTGGCTGCCTGGAGGCACAAGCCTGAGCAGTGTGTCTGGAGGCCCTGGGCTGCCCAGACAACAAGACTCCCAATCTCTTGTCCTCGCTGATGTGCTCCAAAGGAAAGCAGAGCAATATGTTGGGCAATAGCTTGGCTGCAGGCAGCGGTGGAGCAAGCCGATCGGGCACCTGGGGCGCATAGGTGCCAAGTTCCGGATTGAAAAATCCGGGATCAGCAGCGCCGCGGCACCGGACGTCGCTTCTATGCACTTCCGGATATGCATAGAAGCGACTTCTGGCACTGTGGACATTTTGGAAATGGGCACAGCGGCATTGGAAGTCGCTTCTACACATGGCCGCCGGCAGGAGCTCCGTAATCTGGGCGGAATGCGGGGTATTTTGCCATTCGGGACACCTGTGGAAAACGGTAAGAAAACACGGGGGTTTCCCGGGGAAACGGGGTACTTGGCAGCTATGCTGGGGTGGCGTGTGTTCCCTGTGCCCAGGGGTGGGGCCAGCTGCTCGCGGGGGCAGGGCCTGACGGGGCAGGATGCTCCACGGGGCCTCCAAGGATTCTGCCTGCCTCCTCCCACTCAGCCACCCTACAGCTGGGGGGGAGGCAGCGGGAAGACCGTTTGGGGCAGCGCAGAGCCTCCAGGCACCCAAGCCACCGCGTCACTCCCAGGAGAGACGCGTGGCTCGGGCGCGCTGCAGGCCCTGCGGTGAGTGCCACCTGGCATTTCGTCACCCCCCCTCAGTGGTGACACCCGGGGTGGCCCGCCCCCACCGCACTCCCCTTCCTCCGCCCCTGGCTGCAGGAGTGGCTGGAAAGTAGGCGCCATCCAGTGTCTCCGCTCTAGATTTGTTTAGGGTTTACTCCTTAGCCTTTTCTTCTTCTGAAGATGTCCCACAAGAGGTTTAGGATCAGAGTTTTCCTTCTCCTAGAAGGGCTACCTTCACAAGAGGTTTAGGATCAGAGTTTTCCTTCTCCTAGAAGGGCTACCTTCTCGGGTTGATGAGCCCCGTCTGCCCCTCACTTCCTTTTACAGCATGTGAAGAAACCGCCTTCCTGACCGTTGGGCCCACTCTTGGTCTCGTCTGCTCAATCTGTCAGAGCCTTGTCTTTGCCTGCAGGGGAAGTCCCTCAGCGCCTCGGCCTGAGGGCTACCTTGCGGGTGGGGCAGACACAGGGTGTGGCACACGCCAGAGCTGGTGCCCTTGCCTTCCAATATCTACTGCCTGAGGCAGCTGCCTCCGTCTGCCTACTGTAGGCTTGGCCCTGTTTCGCTCTTATGTGGATAGAGGGGGCAGGGAGAGATGTGCTGGGGTGTGTAAGTGTATAAAACTGCTGTTTGCATGGCTGAAATGCGGCCTGTTAAACATTTACTTCCCCACCCACTCTTTCCTCTGCTCCTGCCTCTGCGGAGATGGCCCGTGGAGGAAGAAAAAGAAGAGTTTGGATTTGATATCCCGCTTTATCACCACCTGAAGGAGTCTCAAAGCGGCTAACATTCTCCTTTCCCTCCCCCCCCCAACAAACACTCTGTGAGGTGAATGGGGCTGAGAGACTTCAGAGAAGTGGGACTAGCCCAAGGTCACCCAGCAGCTGCATGTGGAGGAGCGGAGGAGCGAACCCGGTTCCCCAGATTACGAGTCTACCGCTCTTAACCACTACACCACACTGGCCTCCTGAGGGAATGCCACCCTCAGGCCGAAAAAGCCCCCTTCCCCACTTGCCACCTGAGCAGGAACAAAAGGAATTGAGAAGAAATGGCTGCATGGTTTTTTTTTTTTTTTTTTGGGGGGGGGACACATTGGAGTGGAACCGAAAGAGGATAAAATTTGAGTTTTGTGCTGTATTTGTTGGGCCACCATCAAACTGCTGAGGAAAGTTTGTTCCTTCTAATCCGGTCTTTGCAGAGCATTTGCTATTGTGGAAATAGCACCGTGTTCCTCAGCTATAGCAACAGAAGATGCCCCACAGCAATAAGGTGAGCTAACGGGGAGTGGGTGAGGGGGTAGGAAATAGGTGGTTTTTTTTAAATAAAAAAAACACCCTTCCTTGTGCAAAGTTTCATGAGTATGGGAATTCGCCTGGAATAGAGATGATGGTCTGGCCAGTAGATTCTCCCTCTGTAAGGTTCAGGCTGCACACCTTCCCAAGCGAGAACTGCTTTATTATTAAGATTTCCTGGGCAAACATCAGAGTGACCCCAATAAATAAATAAAAAATAAAACCAGATGATTGTGATTAGAATATCTGTTGTCCCCTTGGGATCTGGCATCTCCTTATTTATTTTTACCTCCATTATTGGAGCACAAACTTTCATCATCATCATTTTTTAAAGAGTCTGCAAAGCAAATGCAGATACCACCGCTGGATCTCCCCTCCAGGAGTGTTTCCGGCTTCCTACCCTATCTTATCCCATTATCCCATTACTGTTTTGCCTGGCCAGTTCTCCACTGGAGCATATTGAAATGTTTAGCCTGGAGAGGAGAAGGTTAAGGGGTGATATGATAGCCATGTTCAAATATATAAAAGGATGTCATATAGAGGAGGGAGAAAGGTTGTTTTCTGCTGCTCCAGAGAAGCGGACACGGAGCAATGGATTCAAACTACAAGAAAGAAGATTCCACCTCAACATTAGGAAGAACTTCCTGACAGTAAGAGCTGTTCGGCAGTGGAATTTGCTGCCAAGGAGTGTGGTGGAGTCTCCTTCTTTGGAGGTCTTTAAGCAGAGGCTTGACAGGCATATGTCAAGAATGCTTTGATGGTGTTTCCTGCTTGGCAGGGGGTTGGACTGGATGGCCCTTGTGGTCTCTTCCAACTCTATGATTCTAGGGCCTCGGAAATGTAAGTTGTCCCTTGGTCCCTCTGCCACCAGCAGGGTCATATTCATGTCATTGTTCATTGAATTTCTATTCCACCTTTCTGCCAAGGAGCTCAAGGCGGTGGACCCAGTTCTCCTTCTCCCCACTATCCTCACAACAACCCTGTGAGGTAGGCTAGGCTGAGAGGCAGTGACTGGTCCAAGGTTACCCAGAGAGCTTCATGGCAGAGTGGGGATTTGAACCCCAGTCTCCCAGGTCCTAGTATGACACACTAACAGTTACCCCACACTGCCTTTCGTAATCAACTTGTTGGCCATATACATGGTACAATCTCTGGTTACCAGAATGCTCTCATGTACACACAAAGTGTAGAATTCATTACTGCTTGTCTCGTTGAGGAAGCTTCCAGTTAAACACCATTTAAAAGGGGCTACAAACATCTTTTTTCTTTTTCAAATTGAAACAAATGAACAAAAAGTGAAGAGTCTCCAAAATGGAAAGATGCAGCAGATCACCGGATAGGGTGATCAAACCTGTGTTTTGCAGAATAACGTTTATTTAAACGAGTACTTCCTGGATGTCTCTTGTGTTTGTGGAACTCCTTAGGGACGTCATTATGCCACAAGAGATGAAGCTCGCTGGAGTATATTCAGTGCTTCCCACCAGTACAAAACATCTGTATTAAACCATGCAGAATAGGGGCGAGGGAACTCTGGCCCATGGGCCAAGATGGGGTCAAATCTGGCTCATGAGGCTATTTCCCCCAAGCCAAACCCACTGGTTGATCTGCTGATGTTTCCAAGGAACATTAGGTGATGAGCGTGGGACAGAGTTAAATCTTGCTGGGTGATGCTCGGCCAGCATGTTTCTGCGGGGAACACACTGGCAAAGCAGACCCCTTCAGAGAGCAGAACTGAACCTTCACCAGCTAGTGAGTGGAGAGTTCATTGCTGCTAAGTGCTAAGTGTTTTCTCTGGGGAACGTCCTAGTGGACTCCTCACCCCAGGTGGGCAGGAGCATCTGCCTAGCTCTGCCACTAAGCACCGGATCCAAGCGGTAAAGGTATGCCCCCCCCCCATTTCTCCAGGGACATAGTTTGGTGTTTGAATGGAACGACTCTGGAGTTGCGGCACTCATCTCGCTTTACTGGCAAGGGAGCCGATGTACAGCTTCCTGGTCACGTGGCCAGCATGACTAAGCCACTTCTGGCGAACCAGAGCAGCACACGGAAACGCCGTTTACCTTCCTGCTGCAGTGGTACCTATTTATCTACCGGTACTTGCACTTTGACATGCTTTCGAACTGCCAGGTTGGCAGGAGCAGGGACTGAACAACGGGAGCTCACCCCATTGCGGGGATTCGAACCGCCAACCTTCTTATCAGCAAGCCCTAGGCTCTGTGGTTTAACCCACAGCGCCACCTGCGTTGATGGCTACATTAATCCAAAAGCATAGCTCTGAATTCCAGTGGCTGGATATCGCAGGAATCATGGAATTGTAAAATGGGAAGGGACCCTGAGCATCATCTAGCCCAACGTCTGGCAATGCAGGAATCTCAACATGCGTTCTCCCATCCAGTTTGAAACCATACCAGACCCTGCTTAGCGTTGCAAATGCACTAGTGGCTTTATCGCTGCACCAGGAGAGAGTTCTCTTGCGCTTGGGTCCTGCTTGCAGGATCCCCTCCGGAATCTGGTTGGACACTGAGGGGAGCAGGATGCTGGACTAGACAAGCCACTGGCCTGATCCAGTGTTGCTCTTCTTATCTCCTTTTTCCCCTTTATCATTTGCTATCTCAGCCACTTCTTCTGCTGTTCCCCAACCTGCAACGGCCGATGGGGAGACTCTGAGCCCCAGGACCATTTCAGCATGCAGGGCAAACAGCTGTGTGATGGAAGAGAAGCGCCCTGAGATTCATTCGCTTGCTTAACCCCAGATCCCTTACAGCCTTTCCTGCACAGTTTAGAGCACATTTGAGAGAAACCCTAGTTTTGCAACAAATGAGGATTCCCTCCTTCCCCTCCTCACACCCACCTCGGGATCTGTCCAGCAGAAGCCACTTCTTGAAGCGGACATAGAAGGGTGGGGGACTTCTTGACCCAGGAAGTTCAATTCTTGATATCCTGGTCAAGGGAAAAGGAGAGAGAGAAAGGGACATAGAGTGTGGTCTCCCCACTTTTCCCTCCCATCATCAATAACCAGAGACCTCTAGTGGTCACACGGTTGGGAAAAACCATTTCTCCCCCACCCGACAGCACCATGCACAACTCTTTCCACCAGCGTAGACCAGAGATGGTCTTATTATACGAAGTTATTTATCTTTATTTTTTTATTTTATTTTTACATTGACTGGTTTATTACACCTCTACCTGATAATGCCATTGGTGTTTGAACCTGGGATTCAACTATCTGACTTTTAGAAGACATCTGAAGGCAGCCCTGTTTAGGGAAGCTTTTAATATTTGATGAATTATTGTATTTTAATATTTTGCTGGAAGCCGCCCAGAGTGGCTGGGGAAACCCAGCCAGATGGGCGGGGTAATAGTAGTATTAGTATTAGTATTAGTAATAATAATAATAATAATAATAATAATAATAATAATAATAATTCTGCAGGCCAAGCAGATGTGGAATCTGGGGCTTAATCTAGCTCACGTTTCAATGCTCTCCAACTTAACTTTCTATACCAGTGTTCAGTCCGGCAAGATGCGAAGGAAAAATGTGTGCCTCTGAGCATGTGCAGATGGTTCTTGGGGTATCTGCAAATGCAGCTTCAGATAAGAATGGCAGAGCTTCCCACCAGGCTTAAGCATGAACACTATCTATCCCCCCCCCCAAAAAAAATTAACAATGGGGTGAACCACCTTTACCTGTTGCTCTGGGTGCTGAAGAATTCTGTGTAACAGGAAAGTGTGCATATTCCGAGAGAAACTGCCCTAGTAAAAGAAATGTACCTATGCCTTTGATCCAGTTATAATAATACCGGTAATAATAAAACAGGGGCAGGAAAGTGACTAGGGATCAGGTAGAGTCACTCAAATTTTTCCTCATTTAATGGTCTCTGTGAACGCAGAAATGAAGATGTGGCTAAAGTCTGAATTCAGTGGAGATTGCTCTTTCCACAAAAGCATGTGTAACTCGTGAGATCTGCAGCATTATTGGCTGAATGAAGGATTTTGGCACACAGCAGAGATGGGGATCTTATGGTCCTCTTATGGCTGGGGATTTGGAGCCTAACGACAACTGCAGGCCTGGATAGTCCCCGTCCCTGCAGAATACAAAATTCAGGATAAGCAGATCAAGAAAAAAAAAGACAGTGTCTGCAGCCTGTGTTTGTTCAGATGATAACCATATTGCTGTTGTGGTTTATTTATATATTGCTTTTAGGTCCAAAGTCCCCCAAAGTGGTGAAGAGCATACTAACAGAAAATAAGTATACAGTCAAACCTCGGTTGCCAAACGTAATCTATTCCAGAAACCCGTTCAGCTTCCAAAATGTTCAACAACCAAGGCGTGGCTTCCGATTGGCTGCAGGAGCTTAATGTGCTCGAGCGGAAGCCACGTCGGACGTTTGGCTTCCGAAAAATGTTTGGAAACCGGAACGCTTTTTCCTGCATTGTTTCAGACTTTTCCCTGTACTGTTTCAGACATGTGGTTTATATGTGTATGTGTTTTGCTTGGTACGTTTATTTTATATCTTAGACCTTATAATTCTCATAACAGGAGAAACCCAAAGGGGTTACTTCCCTTTGGTGTCTCTCCTTTCAGGACCACCCAGTTGTGGCTGACGCACCATCAATAGTGGCCTCCAAAGAAATACTTTTCCCCGCTGCTGTGTTGTGGATACAGGATCGTGGAGTTACGGGGAAGAGAAGCTGACACAAGGCCGTCCTTGCGATGCTTGTGGTGTCGGCAGATGGCTCGCTATTATCTTGCAGGAAATGCTGTAGCCTGGGGATTGTTTTCTATCCTCTAGTGCAGACTCTCAGAAGATGCTTTAATTGCCATCACTGTTCCCAGAAGGGGCACCCTGTAATTTCTGACACCCTGGTAGAACACCCTCTAATTTTTAAAGCGCGGCATCATTTGTTCTGCCATCGAGTTATACACTGTCTTCCACCCCCAATATTCATAGCTACAGCCCCTTTCCCAATTATCCTGTTTTGTTTAATTAACCTAATGACTTGAATGCTGAACTGATTAACTGGGCGTTCGCCATACAAGTTTGCTGAACAGGCTTTGTTAACTTCACGTTTGCAGACTCAAAAACAACAAGTTAACCACACATCCATAAATGAAAATGAAGGTGACCACAAGAAGAAGCTCAAGAGTGGAGTCTTAGCTCCACCCCATAATATCAGGAGATAATCTGTAGTAGTCGACTAGGTTTTACTCAGAGTAGAGCTGTTGAAATCGATAAGACCTAATTTAGTCATGCTCATTAATTTCAATGGATTGGCTCTGAGCAAAAGCTGGAGCCCACCTGGACTATACATTTAAAGCAATGTTATACCACTTTAAACAGTCATGGTGTCCCCCAAAGTACTGTTGCATGATACCCCGATCTCTGAGCGGTGCAGAATTCCAGGGGTTCCAGGCGCTTAGCCAGTGTTTTGTTTCCTTGGAATGAGGGAGAGTGAAGAGTGCAGTGCCTAAATGATTCATGGTTTATTTACACATATATACAATCTGAGCCTACGATGGAGGGGCTCACAGCATTACCACCCCAAGAGGGTCTTGATTCTCCCATAGTCACAGTCAAAATCAGGCATTGCTCTGTCTCTCAGCTGCCCAGCCTGCAGCCTCTAGCTTCCAGCTTGCATGCACAACTCACCTCTTTGTTTTTCAAGATCTGTTTTTTTGTCCAGGGTGCTGAGAGATTCCATACTGGTAGCGTTTGGAGTTGAATGCCTGCAGAATCTGAACGGAAACAGAATCCCTGTTGCGGGAGCCAGGGGCGCCTTAAGTGTATCGGGCGCCATGGTGCAATGATCCTTCCGGCGCCCCTCGCACTCCGCCAGGCAGGGCCAGGCACAGCGGGCAGCTGAAGGGCGCAGCGTGACAGGCAGGGACGCTGCCCGCTGTGCTCCGCCTCTGTCTGCACGGTCGGAGCGGCACTGCAGTCCAGGGAGCCCTAGCTGCCACCCCGACAGAAGGTTTGCCGACAGAGCATTGTGGGGCAGCGCCCGCCCACACTCCTTCAAGTCACAGCGAGCACAGACAGCGCTGCTTCAGGATGAGAACAGAAACTGTGCTCTGGCAGCGTGGCGGCAGCAGGAGGCCCCATTAGCTAAAGTGGTCTTCAGGTTAAGAACAGTTTCAGGTTAAGAGCGGACCTCCGGAACGAATTAAGTTCTGAACCAGAGGTACCACTGTACCTATTAGAGCCATAAATTACCATATACAGTGGTACCTCGCAAGACGAATGCCTCGCGCAACGAAAAACTCGCAAGACGAAAGCGTTTTGCGATCTTTTTGTTGACTCGCAAGATGAATTTTTCTACGGCCGTGCTTCGCAAGGCGATTTTGGGGGGCATTTTTTTTGTTTTGATTTGTTTACATTGGAAAACCGCAAGACGAAATTTTCGCAATACAAAACAACTCGTGGAACAAATTAATTTCGTCTTGTGAGGCACCCCTGTAGCATATATTCAACACACAAAAAAGCAACGATTTGTTGTTGACAAAGGACAGCTGGACATATAACGGGTCCTATTACCTTCAGTAGCTTAGGGCCTCATCAAACCTAAATCCGGCCCTACACCCCCCACCCCACCCCCCACCCATTATGTAAAAAGAAAACAAGGACATGCAAATGTAGACTATGAATGACAACAATCTATCTGGGAGAAGTTTATAATATTATGCCAGGCGTGCAGAAAAGCGGATAGAGGAAAGTTTTTCTGCCCCTCTCATAACACTAGATCTTGTGAACACCAATGAAGCTGGAAGATTGATTCAAAGTCAAAAGAAGATTCTGTTGGAAGACTCAGGACACGTAAAAGTAAATACTTCTTTATGCAGCATACAGTTTACTATGGAACTTGCTCCCACAGGAGGTAGGGATAGCCGTGAATCTGGATGACTTTAAAAGAGGATTCAACATATTCAGGGAGGAGAGGGCTTTGAGCCATCATGGCTAGGCTCTGCCTCCACATTTGAGACACCTGCTGTATCTGTGGTTCCCCACGCAGGGAACTTGGACGCACTCCAGCCCTGCTCTGCTAAAACATCTTCTGGTTTCCCTTTGTTTTGACTTCATGGGTGCATTTCCTGCTAACGCTTATCCTCTAATGCCAAGGTCTCAAGGAGGGGTGGCGGAGGTGGTAAACTGAGATCAAGCGATGCTCCTCCCTCATCTCTCTTCACTTTGGCAGTTCATTCCCGGCTGGAAGCACTTAATTCTTCGTCCTGCGGCAATACTTTTTCTCCGAAGTAGAAAAATAATCACCTGGACGTCTCCGCTGAGCATCTACTACGAAAAGGTAACCAGAGCATCTTTAATTTGTTTGCATTTGTGTGTGTAGACCACCCCCAAATAAATTCAGACAAGACTCAAATTTTTGGTTGGGTTTTTGGCAGAATTTAGGCCACAACTTTATTGATTACAATCAAGTGAGTGGTTGCATAGGCTCTGGTTCGACTAGCTCCATGCACCCTTGCAGGCAGCGCTGACCCAGGGCACACCATAAGTCAGCCTTGGGTGAACACCAGGCAAAGTGGAAGGTGGGGTCAAGCCAGTACACCAGCCAGCATCCCCCCCCTGGACTCCAGCTCAGGGCACAACCCCTCACAGGGCTGACCAACCAATGAGTCCCAGGATTCCTTAACGCAGACATCCCCAAACTTTGGCCCTCCAGATGTTTTGGACTACAATTCCCATCATCCCTGACCACTGGTCCTCTTAGCTAGGGATCATGGGAATTGTAGGCAAAAACATCTGGAGGGCCGCAGTCTGGGGATGCCTGCCTTAATGGAATACCCATCGCATAGGGATGGCCAGACTGCTCTGCCACCCCTATCACCTGAACCAGAGCCTATATCCGCAACCTTACAAGTTGTGACGATTTGCTACGCGGCAGGCGAAACCCAAATGGCACCAGCCAATCAGCCAAGCTCCTGCCATGCCCCTGTCCCAATGACACATGACACAGGCCGGCATAGCAAGGTCAAGCACAAGCCCTAAATAGAGGGAGAGGTGGGTGGGTGTTCCGATGCACTGGCCCCAAAGAGGAAGCTCAGGGACACGTGCATGGGCTTAAATAGAGGTCCCTCAATGGACTTCAGCTGACATCCCATTGGTCTAATTGCACCCAGCAGTGAGGGACCTCCAATAGGGTGTTGTGGCCATCCAAACGTTCCCACCCACCACACAGGTCTGGTTGCCAGGTCACACCGCAACACATGACCTCTTGTTAGGGAGGACCCGATTTCTTAGAAACAGGGTTTGGGAAAAGAAAGAAACAGCTGAGTCCAGGAACTGTCTAATGATTGGTAACTGGTAAGTTTTGCAGGTTGAAATTCTAGGATAGTTAGCAGGCAGGAGCTCATTCCAGAAACAATCCCTGGAGGTAACTTTGCAAGCCACAAAGCAACAGTTTAGCACACCTCTCTGTTTCATGAGGTCAGTGTGAGCAAGTGAAATGTTGAGGGCTAGTAACTTGCAGGCTTTTTTTTTTTGCTAAGTTACAGTAGACCCCAGACCAGGGTGGATTTGATTTAAATCAAATCACGATTTAAATCACTAATCAGTAAGACTTGATTTAAATCACTAGTAAGAAAGACTTGATTTAAACCATTTTTTCTACAGAAAGACTCATTCTTGTTGGTATAATCTTAACATTTACAACCAGATGAAGGTTTCATTTTTGGAATAATAAATTTTCAGAGTAGTTTTTACAGTGATATCAAAAATTACTGATTTGGTTATACTATTAGATACAATGACAGGTAATTATGAAATTATTTGGACAACTTTTCTGCTGGACTTTATTGGAAGGAGATAAATGATCATTTCCTTAATAAGAATTTAAAGAATTTATTTAACTAAAACAATAATATTATAGCATATTTCTCCATGTTTGTTAACTGATGTGGTTAAACAATATATTTTTTAAACAAACTAAGTACACATGAAAAACTTAAAACAAATCTTTATTTCCTGATGAATAGCCTTTGGACTATAATGTAACTTAAATAGGAAACTATCTTTAGAAAGATTTTTCCTTCAAAAGCATTTTATTTAAAAAATCCAATTTAAATAAAAATTTTGATTTACATTTTTTAAAAATCCAGTTTAAATTTAAAAAATCCAATTTTTATTTTTTATTTTTTAAAAATCATCGATTTTTATCCACCCTGCACCAGGCGGTGGCTGAATGCATCTGAATGCACAGAGAACACACTGACAGACAGGCAAACCACTTTCCCAACTATATAGCACAGGCATAGGCAAACTGCGGCCCTCCAGATGTTTGGGACTACAATTCCCATCATCCCTAGCTAACAGGACCAGTGGTCAGGGATTATGGGAATTGTAGTCCCAAATATCTGGAGGGCTGGAGTTTGCCTATGCCTGATATAGCAGATACATACATGGGATGTGCTTCAAGAGGCGCTGTTTCCCCCTCAATGAATGTGGATGCTGGATAGAATCACAGAATTGTGGAGTTGCAAGGGACCCTGAGGATGATCTGGTCCAGCCCCCTGCAACGCAAGAGTACCCAGCTGTCCCATATGGGGATCGAACCTGTGACCTTGGTGTCATCAGCACGACGCTCTAACCAACTGAGCTGCAAGGTTTCCCTGAAGCATCAACTGATTTTTTTTAAAAAATGAAATAAATAAAATAAATTAAGGGCAGCTATGCATGTCACACTGGTGTAAGAGCAACATATCGGGGAGGGGGAATCTGTGGCTATATAGAGTCCGTTCCCCCATCAGTCCCAGTCAGCATGGCCAATATATGCTTTAATGTACCTCTATTATCTTCTCATCCCAACAATAACAATTCTATAGGTTTCCAAGATGGGAGGAGGACAAGGATCAAAGCTGCCTCCAGAAGATCTGTATGGTAAATATCAGTTCTTTCACAGAATCACAGAACTGTAGAATTGGAAGGGTCCCGAGGGTCATCTAGTCCAACCCCCTGCAATGGCAGGAATCTCAGCTAAACCATCCGTGACAGATGACCATCCAACCTCTGCTTAGAAACCTCCAAAGAAGGAGGGCTTTCCAAGGGAGTTGAACAGATGTTACCATCAGAGAGTTATTCCTGATGTTTAGTCAGAATCTCCTTTGCTATGTTTATATGTGGCCATTGACCTGGATCCTGTATATCAAGAGTAGGGAACTTTGGGTCCTCCATATATTGTTGGACGGCAATTCCCAGCAGCCTCAGCAAGCATGACCAGTGGCTAACGATTAAGAGACTTGTGGTTCAGTAGCATTTAGAGGGCCAAAGATCCCGCACACTTGCTGTATATCTAAGTCAGCTTGCTCTCCTCTGGTGTGCCGCAGGACTCTGTCCCATCACCAGTGTTAGTGGTGTTTGGGACTACAATTCCCATCATCCCTAGCTAACAGGACCAGTGGTCAGGGATGATGGGAATTGTAGCCCCAAATATCTGGAGGTATCACCCATCACCTATCAGTCCAGTTTCCATCACTTGTTATGTTGCCATTATAGTTCTCAAAAAAGCCTACGGTTTATGTTCTGATGAATGGATATTGGAGGTGGGTGCAATGGCATTTGCTGCTGGGGTTAAAAACAAGAAATCTCTGTGTGGATGGAGCATCCCTAAAGAGGTAGCAACTATTGCAGGAGGACGTGAAAACCATGCCACTCCCCTTGCAAGTTCTGTCTACATGTATCCAGGAAATGGAATACAGTGGTACCTCGGAAGTTGAACGGAATCCGTTCTGGAATTCCATTCGACTTCCAAAACGTTCGGAAACAAAGGCATGGCTTCTGATTGGCTGCAGGAAGCCCTTGCAGCCAATCGGAAGTCACAGAAGTCACCTCAGACGTTCGGGTTCCAAAGAACACTCACTTCCGGGTTTGTGGTGTTCAGGAGCCAAAATGTTTGACTCGCAAGGCGTTTGGGATCCAAGGTGTGGTTGTACCCTTGTTAGATCAGATCAAAATCCTGTTTGCTCCAGCGCTATCTCACTGTTTCCTTCTCTCACTTCTTCCCTTTTTCTGCCGGACTTGTAGGACTTTCTCGACTGAATTTTCCACGTTTGTTCTTAGATTATCCATGGGCCGGATGCGATAAGAAATCAATGCCGATAGACTTGACAGAGTTTAAGGAGCTGGATGCCTATGCACAGAAGGTTTGCTGTCTCTTATTGTGATATATTCCCAGTGTGGAATAATAGTCCCGCAAAGAATCTGCTAGGATGCTCAGGTTTTTAATGTGCATTTGGAATTTGAGAGTACTTTCAAGTAGCCACTCCTGATAAAGGTAACCAGGACCGCTGACCATTAGGTCCAGTCGCAGACGACTCTGGGGTTGCGCCGCTCATCTCGCTTTACTGGCCGAGGGAGCCGGCGTACAGCTTCCGGGGTCATGTGGCCAGCATGACTAAGCCACTCCTGGTGAACCAGAGCAGTGCACAGAAACGCCGTTTACCTTCCCGCTGTAGCGGTACCTATTTATCTACTTGTACTTTGACGTGCTTTTGAACTGCTAGGTCAGGCGTCCCCAAACTGCGGCCCTCCAGATGTTTTGGCCTACAACTCCCATGATCCCTAGCTAAGAGGACCAGTGGTCAGGGATGATGGGAATTGTAGTCCAGAACATCTGGAGGGCCGAAGTTTGGGGATGCCTGTCCTAGGTTGAAAGGAGCTGGGACCGAGCAATGGGAGCTCACCCTGTCGCAGGGATTCGAACCGCCGACCTTCTGATTGGCAAGCCCTAGGCTCTGTGGTTTAACCCTACCAAATCTATCTCCCTTTTGTGAAACAGGTGAATGTCAAGGATACTGTGGAAAACCTGGTGAGCGTCTTGCTCCAAAAAGCCCACAGTGACCTGGAGAAAGTCCGAGCCATTTGGGTGTGGATTTGCCATCATATAGGTAGGTGGAGGTGCCACCTTTTGCATCCTGGCGTTCTTTTGCCTCTGACAATTGCGCACAAGTCCCCATCCCTTACCTAATTGTAGATAAAAGTCAGTGCTCTACAACACAAGCAGCAAAGCTGTGTGTTGGTAGTTAGGTAAAGGTAAAGGGACCCCTGACCATTAGGTCCAGTTGTGACCGACTCTGGGGTTGCGCGCTCATCTCGCATTATTGGCCGAGGGAGCCGGCGTATAGCTTCCAGGTCATGTGGCCAGCATGACAAAGCCGCTTCTGGCAAACCAGAGCAGCACATGGAAACGCCGTTTACCTTCCCGCTGTAGCGGTTCCTATTTATCTACTTGCATTTTGACGTGCTTTCAAACTGCTAGGTTGGCAGGAGCTGGGACCGAGCAACGGGAGCTCACCCCGTCACAGGGATTCGAACCGCCGACCTTCTGATCAGCAAGCCCTAGGCTCAGTGGTTTAACCACAGCGCCACCTGGGTCCCTTGTGTTGGTAGTTGCTGCTGCTTTTATTTGGATAATCTGCAGAGTCAGTTAGGCTTCTATACACCATGCCTTTAAAGCACATTCAAAGCACATTCTTTCCCCTCAAAGAATTATGGTCACTGTGGTTTGTTAAGGGTAGCTGGCAATTGTAACTCTGTGAGGGGTAAACTACAGTGCCCAGAATGCTTTGAGGGAAAGAACGTGCTTCAGATGTGCTTTAAAGGTATAGATGAAGATGCAATGAAATAGCTTTCCAATAACCCTCCACCTGGACTACGTTGCTTCAGCTGTTTTTTTAATACCTGTTATCCCTGCCACACCCACACCAAGTGTGACTGTTGCAGCCCCTTTTTCATTGTGCATTGCAAACTTTGGGGTGACATTTCACAAATGTCTTTATTTCTCCAGAATATGATGCGGAAGGCTGCCATGACAGAGAGAAGCTGTCTTTGAAGCCATCCGATGTCCTTCAGTCAGGAAAGACTATTTGCGCTGGATATGCTCTACTCTTTGCAAAGATGTGCAGGTAACACTTTCGGCCTCAGCCATCATGGCAAACAGGTGTTACTTGGCAGGGACGGTGGGAGATCTGGAGAGCCACAGGTTCCCCACCCCAGCACCAAACTATGAATGCTCCTGAAGCAAATTTTGATCTGTCACTTGATAGCTCAGTTGGTTAGAGCAGGGCCATCTTAAGCACATCGGGCGCCCGGGTGCCGTGGTGTGATGATCGCTACGGCGCCCCCCGCCCCGTTTCTCACCGCAGCGGCGGGCGGGCAGGCGCAGCCGCAAGGCACCCCCCTGATGGCCCGGCGCCCTGCGCCACCCGGGCTTGCCTTAGAGTTGGCCCTGGGTTAGAGCATGGTGCTGAAAACAGGTTGCAGGTTTGTTCGCTGCATGGTAGGGCTGCCATATGCTTGAAATTTCCCAGACATAGCCAGGATTCATCCATCGAAAATGGCGTCCAGGTGAATTTTTGGGAAGTGGTCTGGGGAAACCCGGTTGCATGGTAGCCCATTTCGGAAGTGTTGATTATTTGGAGATTTTCCCAAAAAAGCTGAACAACTTTGCCCCCTCCCCCAAAGCTCATCAACCCTACCATATGGGGCAGCTGCATATTCCTGGACTAGAAGAAAGCACCCCCCCCACACACACACAATCACTGGAAATCCTGCTTGGTCCCTCCCCACCAAACACTGTGTGTAAATTTTAAAACCCCTTTCGTGCTGCCTTAAAAGCATCAGCTCCGTTTCTCTCTCCCTCTTTTCAAAATATAAGCCGAGATCTTCGGTGCGCCTGATTCTGCTTGTAACATGAATTTATACACCAGCGCACACCAGTTGCACACCAGTGCAACATACAAACTATCGTGCCTTTATAGCAGGAGTGTGAGGACCTTGGGCCTTCTAGACGTTGCTTAGTCCCATCAGCCCTAGAAAGTTTGACTAATGGCAACGTCCGGAGAGCCAAATACCTGTGATATGCAAATGAACGAGAGAGGCTGCAGCCACAATTGGGGCTGTTAGCACTTAGAGCCGTGGCTTTTCTGCAAAGGAAAGTAGTGGTCCCGGGGCGGAACTTTAACATAATTCTGTTTTCTCCATAAAAATCCCCCCTCTCCACATCTCTGATGTGGAACAAAATGAAGGATGGCCATTCCAGTCCAAAAAATAAAAAAGCACTGAAATCAACCAGCCCCCTTGGCAACAATGGTATTCCTGAATACCGTTCTTTTCCCTTCAGTATTGCAGGGATACGGTGTGAGTATTTGGTCGGCAGATCAAAGAGGATGAAGAAGCACGCCTGGAATGCTGTTCACCTTGGTGGAAAGTGGCATCTTCTGGACTGCACGTGGGGAAGACGCAAGAACCTTGGCAGGTATAATAATAATAATAATAATAATAATAATAATAATAATAATAATAATAATAATAATAATAAATTATTTATACCCCGCCCATCTGGCTGGGTTCCCCCCCCCCACCGCCACTCTGGGCGGCTTCCAACAAACATTAAAATACATTAAAATATCACAGATTAAAAACTTCCCTAAACAGGGCTGCCTTTAGGTATTTTCTTTTTTATATATAATAATTTTTATTAATTTTCAAAAAATGACAACAACACACAAAACACATAGAAAATACAACAAAATAGAAAAATAGGAAAGAAACAAAAAGCAGGAAAACAAAAAACAAAAATATTCCTTTTTTCAAGTCCCATTGTCTATTAGGACCCCCTCGGGTTCCCTTCAACTGCGGTTCATTTAACAATTACATTTTAGCAATTTCTATACATTTCACTCACATTGTCAAAACTTATTTTACTCTTTCATTTAACATACTTCGTTCCTTCCACCGCTTCTTTCAATCCCAGTGTTTTTCAACTACTGTTCCGCGGCACACTAGTGTGCCGCGAGATGCTGCCTGGTGTGCCATGGGAGAATTACTTTATATATAGTCAATATAGGCACAGAGTTAAATTTTTTAACATTTTCTACTGGTGGTGTGCCTCCTGATTTTTTTCATGAAACATGTGTGCCTTTGCCCAAAAAAGGTTGAAAAACACTGTATCCTAATTCTATTCTCAAAATGTAACTTTACCGTGTTTTTTCAAATATAATTTAAAGTCTTTCCATTCTTCTTCCGTCACCTCTTCTCCCCTGCCTTTAGGTATTTTCTAAATGTCAGGTAGTTGTTTATCTCTCTGACCTCTGATGGGAGGGCGTTCCACAGGGTGGGTGCCACTACCGAGAAGGGCCTCTGCCTGGTTCCCTGTAGCTTTGCTTCTCGCAGTGAGGGAAGGCCCTCGGTGCTGGATCTCAGTGGGTGAGAAGAGAAGTTGTAGGTGCTTGAAACCAGGAGCTGGTTTCCAAACCTTTCATAGCCCAGAGAGGTGGGGGAAAGTGTGAGCCTGAGACTCACTTTGGTTCATTCTCAGCAATGCCAAACTGTGGTTTCACTTGCCACCTGAACTGGGCCTGTAAGCATTCTAACGCTGCTCCTTGTCCTTTTGCAGATGCAACGACTTCTACTTCCTTACGCATCCTGCTCTGTTTGTTGAGGATCACTTCCCGGATAACCCCAAATGGCTGCTTCTCAAACAGAGGGTGACATGTGCAGCCGCTGCATTTCTTTTCAAAAGAAATATGCAAAATTAAGTAAATTGGAAATCCCCAGATAATTTTCCGATGCTCTTGAAGAAAAGCCCTGTGCTTTGCTGGATCATAGGTCAACGAATAGGTGAAAGAAGAAACACTCTGGGCTTTTGATAGGGACCTTTTTACTCTTTAAAATCAAGGTGTGTTTGTACTGTACAATTTGCTGCCCTCTTCGACTTGTAAATCTTGCTGTCTTATCATCCTTTCATTTTCATTTCATGCAATAAACCAATTTTTCTTTCTTCCTCCTGTGTATGAACTTATTGAGGCACAACAATAAGGATAAGCATGGATTCATAACAGACACATGTTTAACTCCAGTAAAAGGAGTGTGGTGGAGTCTCCTTCTTTGGAGGTCTTTAAGCAGAAGCTTGACAGGCATATGTCAAGAATGCTTTGATGGTGTTTCCTGCTTGGCAGGGGGTTGGACTGGATGGCCCTTGTGGTCTCTTCCAACTCTATGATTCTATGATCTGTGCTGGTTGAGAACCGTAATAATAAATTAACTACATTGGCTCCCAGTACGTTTCCGAGCACAATTCAAAGTGTTGGTGCTGACCTTTAAAGCCCTAAATGGCCTCGGCCTGTATACCTGAAGGAGCGTCTCCACCCCCATTTTCCAACCCGGACACTGAGGTCCAGCACCGAGGGCCTTCTGGGAGTTCCCTCACTGCGCGAAGTAAGGTTACAGGGAACCAGACCTTCTCAGGGCCTTCTCAGTAGTGGCACCCACCCTGTGGAACGCCCTCCAATCAGATGTCAAAGAAATAAACAACTATCTGACCTTTAGAAGACATCCGAAGGCAGCCCTGTTTAAGGAAGTTTTTAATGTTTGATGTTTTATTGTGTTTTTAATATTCTGTTGGGAGCCGCCCAGAGTGGCTGGGGAAACCCAGCCAGCTGGGCGGGGTATAAATAATAAATGATGATGATGATGATGATGATGATTAAGAAGTCAGCAGGGGAATATCCACCCCTCCTCACATTTTTTAAATGGCTTCTGTATTTGGGTAATATTCTTACCTTTGATATATCTATATCTATATCTATGGGGTATATACAATGGTACCTCGACTTACGAATTTAATGCGTTCCGAACGCACATTAGAATCCCATAGGAATGCATTGGGAGAAAAAATTCCTAAGTCAAAGCAACCCCATCTAAAAATTCGTAAGTCGAAAAAATCGCATCCAAGTTGGCAGACGGAGCTCTGTTCGTAAGTAGAAACATTCGTAAGTAGAGTTATTCGTAAGTCGAGGTTGTTGTTTAGTCGTTTAGTCATGTCCGACTCTTCGTGACCCCAAGGACCAGAGCACGCCAGGCACTCCTGTCTTGCACTGCCTCCTGCAGTTTGGTCAGACTCATGTTCGTAGCTTCGAGAACACTGTCCAACCATCTCGTCCTCTGTCGTCTCCTTCTCCTTGTGCCCTCAATCTTTCCCAACATCAGGGTCTTTTCCAGGGAGTCTTCTCTTCTCATGAGGTGGCCAAAGTATTGGAGCCTCAGCTTCACGATCTGTCCTTCCAGTGAGCGCTCAGGGCTGATTTCCTTCAGAATGGATAGGTTTGATCTTCTTGCAGTCCATGGGACTCTCAAGAGTCTCCTCCAGCACCAGAATTCAAAAGCATCAATTCTTCGGCGATCAGCCTTCTTTATGGTCCAGCTCTCACTTCCATACATCACTACTGGGAAAACCATAGCTTTAACTATACGGCCCCTTCATGGATCAATGCCTTGTCGTGGCGAAGGGGCTTGAATAACTCAGAGAAGCTATGAGCTATGCCATGCAGGGCCACCCAAGATGGACAGGTCATAGTGGAGAGTTTTGACTAAACGTGATCCACCTGGAGAAGGAACTGGCAAGCCACTCCAGTATCCCTGCCAAGAAAACTCCATGGACAAAGACAACAGGCATATAAAGTCGAGGTACCACTGTATATTGCTCTTTCTTACCTTCAAGAGCTTTTCCCCCAAAAGGAAATTGAGCAAGATAAAATTTTGCTTCTTTTAAGAGATCAAAGGTGCTTATATTTTCCCAAAGAAGGTTTATTTTTGTGTTAAAGACCCACATGACATTTTTTGAATTTTGCTTGAATGGCAAATTCACGTGGGGAGGCCTTAAGAACACGGTTGTTTTCAAAGGCACATTTCAGAAGTATTGGGTGCTTGTTTCCTGTGGCAAGGCAAGAAACCTAAGGTCACATTTTGTATCTTTAGCGCAGGGATGGGGAACGTCCGACCCCTGGGAAAATCTTGCCCCCCCTTCAACATTTGGCCTATGAGACTATTCTTGGCAAGCCATGGCCAACCCCCCCCCCACTACACCTGCTGTGATGCAGGTATGGGTGGGGCTTGACTGATAGCTGCTTTGTGCAGCTCCCAAAGCATCTGACAGCCTGCTGGTTGTTAGGGGCCTCTGAAGGAATGCAGAAAGCAGGGACCCATTGCTAAGCAGGATTGCTCCCCCTTCATATCAGCTGATCTAAACGGAGAACAAGCCTGGTGTGTACGGCTGACCCATGGCACTCCTGGCAGAGAACTCTCTGGTGTGCCAAAACTAAGCAAGATTTTGTCCCCACCCCACATTAGGAGAGGCGGAGATCCCTCTTGGTGCTAGCAGAGAGATTGGGCATGCCAGGCTCCCTGCAGGGAGATCTCAGGCACTCCTGAACTGAGCCCTAAAGAGGAAGGAGAAAGAAGTTTCTTCTGTTCCCCTTAAAGCTCAATCTTGCTGTGTTCTTAAAGAGAGAGGTGGAAACTCCCAAAGGCTTCTCCCCCACTCCTGTTATGCCTGATCTAATTGCAATTCTAAAAGGTCCTTATAGTCCTTTTCCCTCTTCCCTTTTAAGTCTTACGGAAGGCGGGTGGTGCTGAACTCACTCTTGGGCTTGCCAATCGGAAGTTTGGAGGTGAGCTCCCGTTGCTCTGTCCCAGCTCCTGCCAACCTAGCAGTTCGAAAGCATGCCAGTGCAAGTAGATAAATAGGTACAGCTGCGGCGGGCAGGTGAACGGCATTTATGTGCGCTCTGGTTTCCATCACGGTGTTCCGTTGCGCCAGAAGTGGTTTAGTCATGCTGGCCACATGACCTGGAAAGCTGTCTGTGGACAAACGCCCGCTCCTTGGCCTGAAAGCGAGATGAGCGCCGCAACCCCAGAGTTGCCTTTGACTGGAATTAACCGTCCAGAGGTCCTTTACCTTTACCTTTTACCTTATGGAAGTGAAAGGAATTTTGACCCACAGACAGATGTTGATAAGGATCTAGAACACAGAACCAAAAAGATGCCCCATCCCTGCTGTAATTAATTAAGCCTATAAGGTATCTAATTACTAAATATATCAGCTCATAATTATAATTAGTGTTATTGGTCGCCCTAAGCCATGGGTAGGCAAACTAAGGCCTGGGTCCGGATCCGGCCCAATCGCTTTCTAAATCTGGCCCACGGAGGGTCCGGGAATCGGTGTGTTTTTACATGAGTAGAATGTGTCCTTTGATTTAAAATGCATCTCTGGGTTATTTGTGGGGCATAGGAATTCGTTCATTTTTTTTGTTCAAAATATAGTCCGGCCCCCCACAAGGTCTGAAGGACAGTGGACTGGCCCCCTGCTGAAAAAGTTTGCTGAACCCTGGAAGCTCATCTGAGTTGGTTCATAACCTAACCTAACCTAACATATTGCCCAAACAAAATAAAAAAAAAAATCCTTCCAGTAGCACCTTAGAGATCAACTGAAGAAGTGTGCATGCACACGAAAACTAATACCTATGACAAATTTAGTTGGTCTCTAAGGTGCTACTCGAAGGATTTTTTTTATTTTGTTTTGACTGCGTCAGACCAACACGGCTACCTACCTGTAACTAACATATTGTGATTGCCTCCAATTTGGATGGTATTAATAGTTGTTGTTGTTTAGTCATTTAGTCGTGTCCGACTCTTCGTGACCCCATGGACCATAGCACGCCAGGCACTCCTGTCTTGCACTGCCTCCCGCAGTTTGGTCAAACTCATGTTCGTAGCTTCAAGAACACTGTCCAACCATCTCGTCCTCTGTCGTCCCCTTCTCCTAGTACTTTGGCCACCTCATGAGAAGAGAAGAATCCTTGGAAAAGACCCTGATGTTGGAAAAGATTGAGGGCACTAGGAGAAGGGGACGACAGAGGTATTAATAGAAGGTTAGGCAAATTCATGGAGAAGAGAGCTGTCCATGGCTACAAGCCAAGGAGGCAGCAATGCCTCTGAATACCAGCTGCTGGAAATCACAGGAGGGGAGAGGGCTCTTGTGCTCGGATCCTGCTTGCTGCTATCCCACGGGCCACTGTGAGAACAAGATGCTGTTCTTATGGAGGAGAGGAAATGAGCAACCGAGACACCTGCCGTATCTGTGGTCCCCCACGCAGGGAGCTTGGACACACTCCAGCTAAAAACATCTTATGATTTCCGTTTGTTTTCACTTCCCGGGTGCTATTCCTGCTATCCTCTACCCAATGCCAAGGTCTCAAGGAGGGGGGTTGGTGGTGGCAACCTCAGATCAAACCATGCTCTCCCCTCACCCTCACTTTGGCACTTTGCTCCTGGCTGGAAGCGCTTAATTGTTCGTCCTGCGGCAATACTTTTTCTCCAAAGCAGAAAAATAACCACCCGGACGTCTCCGCTCAGCATCTGCACCCCAAAAAGGTAACCAGGGCATTTTAATTTGCTTCCATTTCTTAGAAAGAGGGTTTGGGAAACTCAACAACCGACTGGGGTTGGGAACTGTCTAATTACTAGTAACTAGTAAAATTTGAAGACTGGGATTCTAGGCAGGAGCTGATTTCAGGCACAGACCGGGGGGGGGGGACAACCACCTTGTAACAACCCAGTGGAAAAGGGGTTGACGCTTACACAATTTTTTTTTAAAAAAGCAGACTTCTGACTGTAACTAAAACAAATCTCTTGTCTTATTAATGTACAAAACTTAATAGGATCATTAAATGATATTTGAGTGTACGGTGTAGAACTTACACTGATGTTATATAGTAAATGGAATTCGTGGGAATTAATACAAAATAAAATATCTGAAAGTAAGGCACCTTATACCGTACATGATTAAATTCATAGGCGATTTGGCATTTTTTCATGACGTTGACTAGCAAAACCATCGTTTTCAAGACACAAGCCTAGTAAATCTGGAACTAATACCTGGTGATCTGATAAAATCGAGAGCCTTTACTTGGACTTCGTTATTTTAACTCACGCGCAACTCCTCATTCTACATGCCTGTTTTATCGTTGTGTTTTTCATCTTCTGAATTTCACCTGTTACAACTGTCCTCTCTGTTTGGGACTGAACTAGGGATCTTCTGCTCTGCCACTAAGCTACAAACCTTTCCCTAAAGGCAGAATTCAGTGCAGTGTCTGAGGCTCAGACGACAACACGATGCTCAGGCAATTGCCTTCCCCTCTGCAACATCCTTTTTTGTACCTAAAGTAGCCACAGGAAACCAGCAGTCCAAAGACCAGCACCAGGGTGAAGAAAAGTGAAGCTTTTCAACTCATTTCACAGTTATTCTACACTCACACCCGCACCCACATTTATTTCTGGGGTGTGTTGTTGTTTTTTGGCCTCATAGGGGCAATTATAGATGCACTTGTTATCTACTCCCCTACGGATTGAAGAGCATCAAGGGGGTCGTTTTGAGTAGGGAAACTGCCAGGAGAGAAAGGGTTAAGAAGGACCTCTCTCTAGACCTGCCCTAGAAAGTCCCTACTCCGCATCTGCTTGGGGTTTATAAGAAGGGGGGGAAACATAGGGGGGAAATGACATGGGAATGAACATGAGGTGTTTCTAGGGCCCCTCCTGCACAAATGAAGAAACCCCATTTTGCAGCTTCTGCTTGCAGGGTGTTTCCACTCCTAGGGATGGTGCCGTAAGATTTCAGGCCACCTTCCATTGCCATCTTGTGGCCAATAGGAAGAAAAATAGGTGTTTGGGTGCTGCTTTGTTTAAAAAGAAGTACAGTGGTACCTTGGTTCTCAAACGCCATGGTACTCAAACAACTTGGAACCCAAACACTGCAAACCCAGAAATAAGTGTTCTGGTTTGCGAACTTTTTTCAGAAGCCCAACGTGCTCCGTTTTGAGTGTTACACTTCCGTTTTAAGTTCCACACTTCCGTTTCGAGTGTTAGGCTGAGGTCTGTCTGTTTTTGCTATTTATTTTGTGTTTTGTTTTGGGGGCTCTTTTTGTTTTGTTTTTGTGACTGTGCGGAACCCAGTTCAGCTACTGATTGATTGATTGTGTGTGTGTGTGACCGCAGTACATTGTTTATTGCTTTCATTTTATGGATCAATGATCTCGTTAGATAGTAAAATTCATGTTAAATTGCCGTTTTAGGGGTTGTTTTTAAAAGTCTGGAATGGATTAATCCATTTTGCATTACTTTCTATGGGAAAGCGCGCCTTGGTTTTGGAACGGACTTCCGGAACGGATTAAGTTGGAGAACCAAGGTACCACTGTATT
Source organism: Zootoca vivipara (assembly GCF_965207765.1). Lineage (NCBI taxonomy): Eukaryota > Metazoa > Chordata > Lepidosauria > Squamata > Lacertidae > Zootoca > Zootoca vivipara. The sequence goes on from NC_142584.1 coordinate 104,158,223, forward strand.
CATTCATTTTTGTAAATGGCTTTGATATTTACCTTTACAGTCAAGCGGTATATAAACTTCATAAACCCAATTAATAAAAATGGATATGCTCCAGGATGGGGGGGGGTGAAATATACTCGGAGTCGAGAGTGAATTTCATGCTCTTTATTCAGCTCGTAGTCATCAAGGAGAAGAAGAGAAGAATGCCCCTTTCCCAAAACCATCTGCTTATATACATTATTTACACAATGGGCGTTGCGTGATTGGCTACTTCAGGGCTACACCCAGTATACCTGAAGGAGTGTCTCCACCCCCATCGTTCTGCCCGGACACTGAGGTCCAGTGCCGAGGGCCTTCTGGCGGTTCCCTCGTTGCGAGAAGCCAAGTTGCAGGGAACCAGGCAGAGGGCCTTCTCGGTAGTGGCGCCCGCCCTGCGGAACACTCTCCCATCAGATGTCAAAGAGAACAACAGCTATCAGATTTTTAGAAGACATCTGAAGGCAGCCATGTTTAGAGAGGCGTTTAATCTTTAATCGATTATTTTATTCTTCTGTTGGAAGCTGCCCAGAGTGGCTGGGGAAACCCAGCCAGATGGGCGGGGTATAAATAAATTATTATTATTATTATTATTATTATTATTATTATTATTATTATTATTACTATTATTATTATTAATGCTTTAATGTGCATCTTGCCTCATCCCCAAAGTAGCAATTTTGTAGGCTTTCCAGGAGGAGGAGAAAGATCAATGGCGCTTAAGAAAAAATATCTGTACGGTAAATATAACTTCTTTGTTATGGCTATATATGGCTATATATTAGGTGTGGGGAACGTTCCGCCCTCCAGATGTTGTTAGACTACAAATGCCAACAGCCTCAGTGAGAATGACCAGTCGCGAGGAATGATGGGAGTTGTATATCATAGTAGTAGAGAAAGCAGTTTTCATGAGAGCCCTTCCACACCTCTTGAGATGTTCTGGGAACAAGGCTTGCATGGTGAAAATTAGATGCACCGTAGATTTACCAAGGCCGGCCCTAATGTTAGGCAGTGAGAGGGCCATCTCGGGCGGGTAGAGGGAAGAGAAAGCACATCCTTGCATACTATGCTGTTTGCCCTATGTCCAACTAGGTTAGCCTGCTCTCCTCAGGTATGGTAAAGGATTCTGTCCCATCACCACTGTGAAATGGGGTTTCTATATGTGGCATGTGGGCAGGTACATTTTGTCCATCACCTCAAGCAGCCCTGTTTGTGTCACTGTTACACTATCATGATTTAAAAAAAATCCTTCCAGTAGCACCTTAGAGACCAACTAAGTATGTCATTGATTGGTATGAGCTTTCGTGTGCATGCACACTTCTTCAGATACACTGAAACAGAAGTCACCAGACCCTTATATATAGTGAGAGGGTGGGGAGGGGCATTACTCAGAAGGGTGGTGGGAATGGGTGATTGGCTGATAGGAGTGGTAAACCTGTGGACGACTGACAACTGCAATTGGTCTTACAGGAAAAAAGCAAGAGCTAAAAATAGCTTTATCATGTATAATGAGATAAGAATCCAGTGTCTCCTATTCAGACCGGTCTCTCTGTGGGTTTACGTTTGGTTGTTGTTGTTTAGTCGTTTAGTCGTGTCTGACTCTTCGTGACCCCATGGACCATAGCACGCCAGGCACTCCTGTCTTCCACTGCCTCCCGCAGTTTGGTCAAACTCATGTTCGTAGCTTCGAGAACACTGTCCAACCATCTTGTCCTCTGTCGTCCCCTTCTCCTACGTTTGGTAATAAGTTGCAATTCAGCAACTTCTCTTTCCAGTCTATTTCTGAAATTCTTTTGTAATAGGACAGCTACTTTGAGATCTTGTATAGAATGTCCTGGGAGACTGAAGTGTTCTCCTGCTGGTTTCTCTGTCTTGTGATTCCTGATGTCAGATTTATGTCCATTTATCCTTTGACGTAGGGTTTGGCCTGTTTGTCCAATATAGAGAGCTAAAGGGCCCTGTTGGCATTTGATGGCATACACAATGTTTGAAGATGAGCAATTAAATAGTCCTGAGATGGTATGTTTCTAAGGTGTCTCTAAGGTGCTACTGGAAGGATTTTTTATATTTTGTTTCGACTACGTCAGACCAACACAGCTTCCTACCAGTAACTAGAGGTTTGGTTGTGAGGTGCAAACCACACCACTCCCTTTGGTAGATTTGCCTACTCTAAAACCGCCCTATGAGAACAGATCAAAACCAACGTCTTCCATGTGTCTTCCTAGATTATCCTTGGGATGAATCCAATGAGAAATCGATAGAAATAGACTTGACGCAGTTCGAGGAACTCGATGCCTATGCAAGGAAGGTATGCTGTCTCTTACTGTGATGTATTTACAAGTGGAGTAATAGTTCTGCAAAGAATCTGCTAGGATGCCAATTAGGTTTTTTTTTTAATTGTGACGGTTCCCTCACTGCAAGAAGCGAAGTTACAGGGAACCAGGCGGAGGGCCTTCTCGGTGGTGGCGCCCGCCCTGTGGAATGCCCTCCCATAAGATGTCAAGGAAATAAGCAACCACCTGACTTTTAGAAGACACTTGGAGGCTGTCACGGTCCAGTCGGCGGGCGGTTGTAGCCCTGACTGAGGACGTCAGGACCAGAGGCAAGATGGTGATGTAGAAGCAGGAACAGGTGCAGGGCTGAGGGTCCAGCAGCAGGCAGTCGCAGGGTAGAGGCGAAGGTCTGGGAGTCAAGGAGCAAGGCGTCGGCAAGGCAAAGGTCCAAGGGTTGAGGATCAAGGCGTCGGCAAGGCAGAGGTCCAAGGGTCGAGGATCAAGTTGTCAGCAAGGCGAGGGTCCACGGAGCAAGGTGTCAGCAAGGCGAGGGTCCACGGAGCAAGGCGTTGGCGAGGCAGGGGTCCAAGGAACAAGGCGCCGGCAAGGGTCCAAGGGTCGAGGATCAAGGTGTCAGCAAGGCAAGAGTCCAAGGAGCAAGGAGCAAGAGGCCAGAGGTAACCAGGCAGGGATAGCATTGCTGTGGCAAAGAGCTGAAAGGAAATGCTGAGCTTTTATCCCTCCCAGCTCCTGCCACCAGGTGCAGTGAGGTATCAAGTGGCCTCACCTGAGCGACCACTCCTTGCCTCTCCAGCACAAGCTGAGGTCTTCACCTGAGTGGCCACTCCTTGCTTCTCCAGCACAAGCTGAGGCAGACCCCAGTCCTGCAAAGCACTACAGGCCCCAGAGCCTGACTCCTGCCCATTCTCCTGACAGAGGCAGGCCTGTTTAGGGAAGTTTTTAATGTTGGATGTTTTATCGTGTTTTTAATATTTTGTTGGGAGCCACCCAGAATGGCTGGGGAAACACGGATGGGAGGGGTATAAATAAATGATGATGATGATGATAATGTATCCAGGAGTACCTCTAACTATGTCCTAACTCAGGCACATCCAACAGGTAGATCGTGATCTACCGGTAGATCACTGGACGTCTGTGGTAGATCACTGGTAGATCACTGGCTCTCCCCAAAGAAGCTCAACAACTTTGACTCCCCTGAAAAAAGCTCAACATTTTTCATTTTTGCCCTGCACCCCAAAGAAACGGGCCTTCCTCCTTCCTAAAAAAAGGCTCAACAATTTTGACCTGAACCCCCCAAAAGGGGGTAGATCACCGCCAGTTTTTAACTCTGTGAGTAGATCGGAGTCTCTTGGGAGTTGGCCACCCCTGCGGTATTCAGGGGTGCAACCCCATCCAGAATAGGAAACCTGTCAATTTCTGGAATATGTGAACAACCCACCAAGATACTCCATCGCCCCAATAAACTCAGTTTATTGTCCCCCAGCCAGTCCACCACTGCATCCCGACACTGACCCACACTAAATGCTACCATACCAAATCTCTTTCCCTTTTGTGAAACAGGTAAATGTCAAGGATAGCGTGGAAAACCTGGTGAGTGTCTTGCTCCAAAAAGCCCACAGTGACCTGGAGAAAGTCAGAGCCATTTGGATGTGGATTTGCCATCATATAGGTGATTTGTTACACAATAAACTTTTGTTATTTCATTAAGGAGAAATAAGTACGTTCATTGACTTGATTGAACCCTCGGATCTTCTGAACATTTGTAACTCTTGCAGACCCTTGTTCACTATGCGTTTCATGCTTTGGGGTGATGTTTCACAAATGTGTTTATTTCTCCAGAATATGATATGGAAGCCTTCTATGACGGAGCCAAGAGGGCTTCAGAGGCAGCAGATGTCCTACAGTCAGGAAAAGGAATTTGTACAGGATATTGTGGCCTCTTCAAAGAAATGTGCAGGTGACTCCTTTCACTCCTGGGAGTGACGCGGTGGCTTGGGTGCTCGCAGGCTCTGCGCTGCCCCAAACAGTCTGCCCGCTGCCTCCCTCACAGCTGTAGGGTGGCTGAGTTGGAGGAGGCAGGGCAGACTCCTCGGAGGCCCTGTGGAGTGTCCTGCCCCGGCTGGCCCCGCCCCATGGGTGGCTGGCCCCGCCCCATGGGTGGCTGGCCCCGCTCCTTGGACACAGGGAATGCACACCGCCCCAGGCGCCCGATCGGCTTTGCTCTGCCGCTGCCCAGGCGACACTCAAAATAATTCTATTTTCTCCATCAAAATCCCACAATTGTTGTTGTTGTTTAGTCGTTTAGTCGTGTCCGACTCTTCATGACCCCATGGACCACAGCACGCCAGGCACTCCTGTCTTGCACTGCCTCCCACAGTTTGGTCAAACTCATGTTCAATGCACATCCCTAATGAGGCAGACCGGAGAAGACAGAACAAGTGCGAAAGGCAATGAGCTGGCAAGGCTTCTTGTTTGCTGCTTCTGAAAGCAGCAAGGTGAAGGAGGACCTTGTTCAGAAAGAAAATCAGTGAAAGCAGCCACAGTCCCTTGATGACAATGCTGTTCCTGAATACCTTTCTTTCTTTCTCAGTCTTGCAGGGATACAGTGCAAGACGTTGTCGGGCTACTGCATAGGGTATGGATACAAAGCAGAAGAGGTCATTGCGGAAAATAACAGCCATGTCTGGAGCACTGTGCATCTCGATGGAAGGTGGCACCTTTTGGACAGTACGTGGGGAAGCGGCTCTGTGGATGACAAGGGCAACTTCACTTTCAGGTATGTTGTTAGGCAGAAAGCCCAGCGATAGTGTGGGACACAACAAAGGCATAGCTTGATTCTGTTGCGTCTAGAGAACTCCCCCCCCCCTTGGACCACATCTCAGAGTTGGTGATTTGACAGCCACAGGGCTGACTATTATATTCTGGTGTGGCTAGAATTAAGCCATTGGCATGGCGTGTCATGGTGGGAGGGAGATTATGTAAACTCCTCCAACCATCCATTTATCCTCTTGAGTGGTTCTGGAGTGTTACGTTTACCTTGGGGATCCTGGAAGCTGGGTTGTTGTTTGTCAACCTAGTGCTGTGTTGGACTACAACTCCCACTGTCCCTAGCTGGGTCTGATGGGATTTAGAGTTTGGCAACATCTAGAGCGAATCAGATCAAGGAAGGGTCATACAGACCTTTAACTAACGTTAGCCATGGTTTGTTTAAACAAGCTAGATCAGGCATAGGCAACATTGGCTTTCCAGATGTTTTGGAACTACACCTCCCACGATCCCTGACCACTGGCCCTGTTAGCTAGGGATCATGGGAGTTGTAGTCCCAAAACATCTGGAGAGCCAAGGTTGCCTATGCCTGAGCTAGATAGATCAGCTATTGTTTGAAGATGGCTTGTCAAACCATAGTTAACATAAAGCAATGTTTGTCAGATTTGGGTAAGACAACAAACTTTGGTTAATCTAAACTAGGAGGTCATTTCCAAACTCTTTGCAGGTGGGCAGGGATGGAGGGGGGGCGGGAAGAGTGTGAGCCTGTGGCCCGCTATGGCTCATTCTCAACATGCTAAATCAGGCATCCCCAAACTGCGGCCCTCCAGATGTTTTGGCCTACAACTCCCATGATCCCTAGCTAAGAGGACCAGTGGTCAGGCACGATGGGAATTGTAGTCCAAAACATCTGGAGAGCCGAAGTTTGGGGATGCCTGTGCTAAATTATAGTTCTACTTGAAATCTGAATTGGGCATGTAAATATTCCATACTCATTCTTTGACAGCTTTGCCTGCTTCACCCCGGTTCTGATTTCAGAAATGTTATGAAAGACTGCATGACCCCCACGGTCTTCTTTTGCAGATACAATGAGTTTTACTTCTTTACCCACCCTGCTCTGTTTATTGAGGATCACTTCCCAGATGACCCCAGATGGCAGCTTCTGAAACAGACATTAAGGCTGAAGGGGGACGGATGTGATGGCTAAAATATGCCTGAGTTTCATTCAGTAGGACTGACTGCCTGGAACATCCACAGAAACATCACCTGCTGAAACATGTAAAATTGACTAGATAGACTGGGTCTATCCAGAACACAGTTGCATTGGCAATCAGTCTCACGTTTTTCAAAAGGGAAGGACTGCGTCACACAAGCCAATACCCTAACAAAACAGGAGCACTGGGGGAAATCTGTGTATTTGGCAAGTTAATGTTTTTAGAGACAATTGCACTTATGACACACACACACACACACACACACACACACAAAATTTAAATAATTCTATATATATATAGGGGTCCTTAAATAAAAGGACACATTCTACTCATGTAAAAACATGCTGATTCCCAGACCGTCCGCAGGCCGGATTTAGAAGGCGATTGGGCCGCATCCGGCCCCCGGGCCTTAGTTTGGGGTCTCCTGGCCTAGAGCTTGCTGATCAGAAGGTCGGCAGTTCGAATCCCCACGACGGGGTGAGCACCCGTTGCTCGGTCCCAGCTCCTGCCAACCTAGCAGTTCGAAAGCACATTAAAGTGCGAGTAGATAAATAGGGACCGCTCCGGCGGGAAGGTAAACGGTGTTTCCATGCGCTGCTCTGGTTCGCCAGAAGCGGCTTTGTCATGCTGGCCACATGACCCGGAAGCTGTCTGCGGACAAATGCTGGCTCCCTCAGCCTATAGAGCGAGGTGAGCACCGCAACCCCAGAGTCGGTCACGACTGGACCTAATGGTCAGGGGTCCCTTTACCTTTATACACACACACACACACACCCCGATATATAGAAACCTTGATGTCAAACCAAAGTGACCTTAGCAGCCGCTTGCCAACCAGAACAGAATAATTACATTAGTGTACTGTTTGTATGTTGCTTAGAGAGGGCTAAGAAGCAATCAAGATTGCTTTCGGCAATTCACATTCACTGCTAATGTGGACTTTTGCTACTTTAATATGTGGAAACTTTGAGCCTGTGCTGGTGGTGGATGTCCCCATATATGTGAAGAGGACAGTATTGAGGACAAACTTTGTTTTGGGATGACGTTCTAAGATCCCGTGTGATAGAACTTTATTTCCACCTCCTTCCTCCTGCCTTGCCCCACCCTCTGGCCCTAGGCGTCCTCATAAGGGAGCTGGTTCTGGAGGGAGAAATGTGAGGGGAGAGACTTTGTCCAGCAAGGCCTCCTTCCAACTGCCTCGCTCCACCTTCTAGTCCCTTGCTTCTCAATTTGTATTGTATTATGTACTGTGGCGTGCCGTTGTTTTATTGATTATAGTTTAGAAATTATTTATTGTAACTGTTGAGTGGATTTCTGCTTAACCTTTATATGTTGATATTATTTTATACTATTCTAATGATGGTTAAAGGTTACTTTTTGATGCGGGTTGCTTATTTTAAAGTTTTGTTTTATTATCACATTTTTGTATTGCATTAGATTGTTATAAGATGTACATTTTCTGTTTCTTCAGCTTGTAAACCGCCTTGAGTATTGTAAGTTAGAAAGACATACAAATTTAAAATGATGATGATGACGATGATTTTTCGTTCCATGTGTCATATTAAGGCCCATTTTTGGAGAAGGAATTTGGGAAGGCAATTTGAAGGAGAAGGCCCATGGGAAGAGAAGACCAATTTGGAGAAAGGTCACAATGTGAAGAAAGGCCAACAATCCGGGGAAGACTTAAACAGCAGAAATCCAAAGAGGCATCTCCTTCTCTAGGGCATCACCTTTCCCAATTTTTGCTTGTTATACTGTAAGGATCCATAGCCCAGTTCTTTTGTGTGAGTACACCCCCTGCCCCTTTCCACCCCCCTTTTTCAGGGTTTCTCTTCACAAGGAAGAAAATATCCTAAGTTGTGTAACATTTGGTTAGGAAATAAAGATTTGAACTTTTATTTTTTGTCTGCTTGGTTATCCTGGTGTCTTGAAATCCACTTTGGGTACAGAGAATATGCTGACTCATTTGGGTCGCTTATAAAAACAGTGTTTGCAAAACAAAGCAGCGACTGGGTCCGTGTCCGCTTCTCTGGAGCAGCAGAAAACAACCTTTTCCCCTCCTCCATATGACATCCTTTCATATATTTGAACATGGCTATCATATCACCCCTTAACCTTCTCTTCTCCAGGCTAAACATACCCAGCTCCCATAGCCGTTCCTCATAAGGCATCGTTTCCAGGCCTTTGACCATTTTGGTTGCCCTCTTCTGGACACGTTCCAGCTTGTCAGTACCGTTCTTGAACTGTGGTGCCCAGAACTGGACACAGTACTGCAGGTGAGGTCTGACCAGAGCAGAATACAGTGGTACTATTACTTCCCTAGATCTAGATGCCCCTATTCAAAACTATTGTGAGGCAAAGTAAGAGTCCATCAGTTCCTGAGGTAAAATTTTGGGGGTGGGGAATGTCTGACCTCTGAGCACATCTTGCCCCCTCCCAGAGTCTTCCCCATTTGGTCCATGAGGCTATTCTCACATCAGGTAAGGGGTGAGGCTTGACTGATAGGACATGGCTTTCCAAAACTGCTTTGCACAGCCCTCAAAGCATGGGACTTGTTGTCAGGAGCCTCTGAAGAAATGCAGAAACCAGAGACCCATTGCTAAGCAGGATGGCTCCCCCTTCATATCAACACAGAACATCCCGTTCAGTTGGGCTGAGCAGCCATGGCACTCCTGGCATAGAGCTCTATGGTGAGCAGAAACACAGTACTAAGTAGAATTGCCCATCCCTTCAGGAGAGGGGGCGATCCTTCTGAGCACTAAAAAAGGAGGGAGAATTTTCTTCCCTTCCCTGTGAAGCGCAAGCTTGCTGAGCTCTTAATGAGAGAGATGGGGGCTCCCAAAGTCTTCCCCTCCTTCCTGTTAAGCCTGATCTCACTGCACTAAAAGGGCGAGACTCTCCAAAACTGTAGTGATATTAGGCTTGATAGTCCTCTTTCCTCCTAACTTTTAAGCCTGATTTCTCTTTGTTGGTAGTGAAAGGGATTTTGACAGGGGGCAGTCCGGTCAAATTTGACCCAATAAGGATCTGGCACCTGAAGTCAAAAGGTTTCTCACCTATTCAGCCTAGCTGGAGAAAGCCAGCTTGAAGAAGCTGGTAGAAGCTTCTAGATCAGGCATCCCCAAACTGCGGCCCTCCAGATGTTTTGGCCTACAACTCCCATGATCCCTAGCTAACAGGACCAGTGGTCGGGGAAGATGGGAATTGTAGTCCAAAACATCTGGAGGGCCAAAGTTTGGGGATGCCTGTTCTAGATGCTTCAAGAAATAGGGTGGAGGCCTGGCAGCAAAATATAAATTCTATCAAGGCAGATGTGTCTGATAGCTAACCTAAAAAAAGCATCCAATTACTAAATATATATTCTAAAAACATTAACTTACGACCACCAAGCCCCCTGTCTGACTTGTCTTTAAGATTTTAAGATTGTTGAGGGCAAGCACCTGCCTTGTGTGTTGTTGTTGTTGTTGTTGTTGTTTTTTAAAAAAAACTCTGTAAGATGCCTACATTGATGGTATAGTACAAATAATAGGCCTGATCAGATTCTCAGGGAAGAAAATAGGACTGTCCTAAAAAGAGGCTTTCATGATACACATGACAAAACATTTATGCTATATGAGTTGCGCATTGTATTGTTACATTGGTCATAATAAATGTTGACTGTAAAACACATTTCACAGAGCATCACATCACTTTTTTTTTAATGCTAAGAAACTCAAAGGAAAGAGTTAAAACGTGAAGGTTTTTTCTTCTTTGCTGAGGGAGAAAAAAGTGTTTTGTGACCAACTTAACACACACAACCAATGTTAAGTTTTATTGTATTAAGCTCATTGGATTTTCATATAATTTCTTGTCAGTTAACAAAACGAGGAAATCAAACTATCAACAAATAAACGTCCATTAGTCTGTTTTCTTAGAGACATATTTAACTAAACTTTAGGGCAAAATAGATAAATTCTGAGTCATCCGGATGTCATGCTTCTGACTGCTTTACTTATGTATAAAACGTCATTAAAAAAACACAACCTTGCCAGATAATGAAACTGTGAAAGTTTATCTTTAAAATGATACAGAACATGTTCACTCTGCATGAAAATTGGGGGGTGGGGAAGAGTGTCTCTGCATTGACATTTTCATGGAACGGTGCAATTCTTTTTGTTCCCCTAAATAAACATGACTGTCTGAAAATATAGTGGAGTTAAAAGCAGGAATGAATGAATAAACATGGATTACCTTTTTTTACTATCAAAATTATTAAACAGTACTTTCTCTTCCTAATAGCAATTATAGGTATAGATAGCAATTATAGGTGTGTGTGTGTGTGTGTGTGTGTGAGAGAGAGAGAGAGAGAAAAGCAAACAAGGACACAGGAACATAGACTAAGACTTACCATAATCTATCTGGAAAAAGTTTATAAAATTTATGCGTGGTTGGGAGAAAGTGGATAGGACAAAGTCCTTCCCCCTCCTGCCAGGAGCATAGCAATGTGGGGGCGTGGGGAGCGGTGCACTCCCTCCTGAGCGGATCTGAGTTGTGGCGCTCACACCGCCCCCCCCCCGGTGGGTGTATTTTCGCAATCAGCGTGATCGCCGCCGTGGAAACCTGCCCACGATTGTGCAAATACACTTAGCAGGCAGTGCTTTCACCCCCCCCCCCCCGGTGGTCAGTGCTTGCACCCCGGGCGGTGTGCAGTCGCACAGGCGGCGGGCACTCCCATAGAATCATAGAGTTGGAAGAGACCACAAGGGCCATCCAGTCCAACCCCCTGCCAAGCAGGAAACACCATCAAAGCATTCTTGACATATGCCTGTCAAGCCTCTGCTTAAATACCTCCAAAGAAGGAGACTCCACCACACTCCTTGATAGCAAATTCCACTGCTGAACAGCTCTTACTGTCAGGAAGTTCTTGCTAATGTTTAGGTGGAATCTTCTTTCTTGTAGTTTGAATCCATTGCTCCGTGTCCGCTTCTCTAGAGCAGCAGAAAACAACCTTTCACCCTCCTCTGGCGCTGTGCGAGGATTGCTGTGGTGGCAGCCCTGTGGGTGGGTCACTCCGTCCCCGCCGCACCGGGTACTGGGGGAGCTAGCTACGCCCCTGCCTCCCGCCCCTTATAACACTAGATTCAAGAAAGATAGAAGATAGTACTTTTTCCATGGAGCACATAGTTAAACTATGGAACTTGTTCCCAAAACTTGGATGGCTTTAAAAGAGCATTAGACACATCCTTGGAGGAGAGGGCTACAGTACTAGCATTGATGGCCAGGGCCGGCTCTAAGGCAAGGCTGGGGTGGCGCAATGCGCCAGGGCACCGGGCCGCCAGGGGGGACGCTGTGCTGCTGCGCCCATGGCAGCCGCACTGCGTGCTGCGCCCGCCAGACAGCCGTGCTGCGAAACGGGGTGGGGGTGGGCGCCGGAGGGATCTTCGCACCACGGTGCCAGGGCGCCAGATACGCTTAAGAAGGCCCTGTTGACGGCTATGCTCTGCCTGCACAGCTGGAGGCCAAAATGCTTCTGAAGAATACCAGTTTCTGGGAACCACAGGAGAGGAAAGGAAATGAGCAATGGGGACACCTTCTGGATCTGCGCTTCCCCACACAGGGAACTTTGACACACTCCAGTGCTGGTTTGCTGAAACATGTTATGGTTTCCCCTTTGTTTTGACTTCATGGATGCTCTTCCTGCTATTCTTATCCTAACGCCAAGGTCTCCAAGCAAGCGTTTGATAAACCCAGATCAAGCCTTACCCCTCCACTTGGGCATTTCATTCCTGGCTTGAAGCACTTAGCTGTTCCTCCAAGGAGCACCTCGAGAGAAATAGTCTCTACGGCAGCAGAACTTTTTCTCCAAAGCAGGGAAAAAATAATCTCCTGGACCGCTGAGCATCTGAGCCCCCCCCCCAAAGGTAACCAAAGCACCTTAATTTGCTTGCATTTCTTAGAAAGAGGGTTGAAGCAACCGACTGGGTATAGGAACTGTCTAATTAGTAACTGATTAAGTTTTGCGGGCTGGAATTCTAGGAGAGTTTTCAGGCAAGATCTCATTCCATGAACTTTGCAGGTCAGAGGAACAATGTAGCACACCCCTCCGTTTCATGAGGTCTGTGTGAGCAAGTGTAAATGTTGTGAGCTAGTAACTTGCGGGCTCATTTGATAAGTTACAGTAGGCACCAGGCAGTGGCTTTAAACACAATATGCAAGAATTCTCCCGGTTGCGCAACTGAGCTGCGAGGTCCTTTTGTATTCCAAAAGAAAAGATGTGTGTGATTGCATTGCTCTTTTATAAGAAAAAGAAACAAAATTATTATTATTTTTTAAGAAAAGAAACAATCTTTTGTTGATTATTGTCCCAAGTATGATGTGGGAATTTTGCTCTGGGGGTCTCCTTGTGGTCTCCTTGCTCCTTGCGCTGGCCAAGCACAAAGGAGCTTTTCCATTATGTCCATTTTGGACTTCCCAAGGGTTGAAAAACCCAGTATTTGGGGGGGGGGCGTCGTCGTCCAGGACAACAGTGGAATAGGGAGGATCTTGTGTGGATGCCACTTTAGGCTGCAATCAGGGAAAGCAGATAAAACTACTTTAGGCTGCAAGCCTAACCCCACTTGCCGGGGAGCAAGCCAAACTGAATTCAATGGGACTTATTTCTAAATAGACATGGTTAGGATTGCATCTTTAGAAGGCAGTCTCAACCTACATAGGGGGTACTGGTCTCCATAGTAAAACTGTTGGGATTCCATCCAGCGGAGTCGGATTTAGGGTGGTGCAAGTTAGTTCCCCTTCATGTATATATATTATGCTGATGCTGATGTGTTCAAAAGGAAACACTTAGTAATTCTTTGAAGGCGGCAAGATGCCAAACTACAATTCCCACAATGCACTAAGAAAGGATGGGGAGCCTGAGGCCCTCCAGGAGTTGCTAGCCTGCATCTCCCATCATCCGACACCTTTGGTTGAATGGCGGTGGGGAATCCAGCAGCCTCTGAGAAGCCACAGGTTCTGTTGTTGCATTAAGGGCAGTTATGAAAGTCAGACTGGCATAAGGGCAACAGATTGGGGATGGGTTATCTGGGGCTGTGCAAAGCTGTTTCCCACCAGTCCCAGCCAGCATGGCCGATGATCAGGGACGATGGGAGTTGCAATATATGAAGAAGAGTTTGAAGAGAAGAGTTTGGATTTGATATCCCGCTTTATCACTACCCGAAGGAGTCTCAAAGCGGCTCACAATCTCCTTTCCCTTCCTCCCCAACAACAAACACTCTGTGAGGTGAGTGGGGCTGAGATACTTCAGAGAAGTGTGACTAGCCCAAGGTCACCCAGCAGCTGCATGTGGAGGAGCGGAGACGGGAACCCGGTTCCCCAGATTACGAGTCCACTGCTCTTAATCACCACACCACACTGGCTCTCAATATGCTTTAATGCACATCTCATCTCATCCTAACAGAAACATTTTGTAGGCTTTCAAGATGGGAGGAGTACAAGCATCTATGCCGCCTCGGGAAGAAGAGCTGTATGGTAAATAGAAGTTCTTTCTTATGCTTATATATGGCTATTGATCTGGATCCTCTATATCAGCTGTTGGGAACCTTTGACCCTCCAGATGTTGTTGGATGACAACACCTGTTAGTCCCAGCAAGCATGGCCAGGGATGATGGGAGTTGTCATTCCCCAGCATCTGGAGGGCCAAAGATCCCCTACACCTGCTGTACAGTGGTACCTCTACTTATGAATAACTCTACTTACGAATGTTTCTACTTACGAATGGAGCTCCGTCCGCCATCTTGGATGTAGTTTAGATAGGATTTTTTCTACTTACGAATTTTTAGATAGGGTTGCTTCGACTTACGAATTTTTTCTCCCAATGCATTCCTATGGGATTCAACTTACAATTTTTTTTGACTTGCAAATGTGTGTTCGGAACGCATTAAATTCGTAAGTAGAGGTACCACTGTATATATTAATAGTACTTCTCTCAGTACTTAGTAGTGCTGAGTATCTTAGGAAATCATTTTATGAGCCCGTCACTCAATCACCCAGTGGCGTAGCTAGCCATTCGGGGGCCCAAGCCACCACATCACTCCCAGGAGAGATGTGTGGCATGGGCACGCTGCAGGCCCCGTGGGAAGTGCTGCCCCCTGCGGTGTGGCGCCCAGTGCCCCCCTCCCCCTCCCCCCTAGCTACACCTCTGCACCCACCTCTTGAGATACCCTGGGAACAAAAATTAACTGTACTCAGTGTTTTTTTCCCTAGAAAAAGGGGTGCCAGAACTCACCCCGAACGCTTCCCTTGTTCTTGAATCATTGCTTCAACACTGGTGATCTTTGCTTCTTCCAGTACACTGATATTAGTCTTAATCTAAGGAGGTACCAGCTGTTCCACTGGGAAGTGCAAACCATGCCTTATACATTGTGTACTGTGCTCAAAAACAGTCTTGCAAGATCAGATCAAATCCCTACCTGGTTCAGCATTCGCCCTCTCCTTCCTTCTCTCTGTGTCCTTTTAAGCAGAGCAATGTTGGTCACAGCTGAAGCGCCTCTACTCCCTGCTGCTGTATTTCACTTGGGGGAGAAGCAGAAAAGACTCCTGTTAGTTCCCTGTATTCCAACCCTTTAAATCACATTCTGGGTCATCCTTTGCTCCCCCTGCCTTTCCCCACTGTTTCTAGAATGACTTTTCAATGTTTGTTCCTAGATTATCCATGGGATAAATCCAATAAGAAATCAATACAAATAGACTTGGAAAAGTTTAAGGAATTGGATGCCTATGCACAGAAGGTATGCTGTCTCTTATTGTAATATTCAGCAAAGAATTTGCTAGGATGCTGAAGTTTTTGTGTGCATTTGGAATTTGAGAGTTCTTTCTTTCTTTCTTTCTTTCTTTCTTTCTTTCTTTCTTTCTTTCTTTCTTTCTAATTATTTAAATTGATTATTTAAATCAATTTTAACAGAAAATCCTCGGTGCCCTTGCCAAACCACAACTCCCAGGAATCTCTGGGGGGCCTCGCAACAATTAAACTTGCATAAAATTAATATACTGGTGCAGTAATCAGCCCTGGATCCCCCCCCTCCCAGTGCTATCAAGGGACAACAGTAGGGCTGGCTCAGGATCCAGGGTTGCCTTAGTCCAGGCATCCCCAAAGTGCGGCCCTCCAGATGTTTTGGCCTACAACTCCCATGATCCCTAGCTAACAGGACCAGTGGTCAGGGATGATGGGAATTGTAGTCCAAAACATCTGGAGGGCTGAAGTTTGGGGATGCCTGCCTTAGTCCCTCCCTGCCCCCAGAATGGCCCTCCAGCTGTACTTCCACCCACCCAAAGGAGCAATGGGGGAGCTCTGCACTTGTGGGGGTACAGTGGCAAAGAGGATTTGGGTTTCAGCGGAAGATTGTGGAAATAACCTACCTGTGAACCCTGGAAAAAGGAACGGTTAATCATGCTTCTCCCTTCAGAACAACTGCCCCCCCCTCCAGGGTACATTTTTGGCAAGTATAATAAATTGATCGATCAATCAATCAATCAATCAATCAAGTAAAACTCATACACTTAATTGACTAACTGTGCAACCCTGAGTGGTTTTACAAAGCCCCAGTGAATTCAGCAAGAGACATGTAGGATTGCACCCTAAAATTTCTTTAAACAAGTAGACTTAGGTAGAAGAAAGGAACTGTTGCCCCCCCTCCTCCATAGTAACTGCTTCCAAATCTATTTACCTTCTGTGAAACAGGTGGATGTCAGGAATAGCGTGAAAAACCTGGTGAGTGTCTTGCTCAAAAAAGCACACGGGGACCTGGAGAAGGTCCGAGCCATTTGGATGTGGATTTGCCATCATATAGGTAGGTGGGGGTGCCACCTTTTTGCATACTTTAGTTCCCTTGGCCTCTGACAACTTCCGGTATTAAAAGATCAGCCTTTGTCACTGCCCTGCGCCCATGAATCCAGCCCTGTAGCAGAGTTCTTTAGCAGACATCCAGTCCAGTGATTGCCAGCTGAGGAAGATGGATACCTAAGGTCCTATCAAACTAATTCAGATTAGACCGGCTGAAATCAATGGATGCAAGTAACGAATGGCCCTTAAATTCAGTGGGCCTACTCTGAGCACGGCATACTTGCAGCTGGCTCGGGCATTTTCACCATTTCATAGCCGGTCATGTCAGTTCCATTTGCACAAAGGATTCTGGATTGTAACCCGTGTCGATCAGTGATTTGGTGTTTGGCTCTCACAGAGATTGATTGGGATCTCTGTTCAGCCATGAAACCCAGAAGGGATCAGGAGGTGCTCATTGATAACAGAAACCACTGGGTTAAGGCTGACTGAAAGTCCAGAGGTGTAGCATTATTATCAATTTACGATGGGGTGGAAGGTTCGCAGGCTATGAAGGACTCGCTCACAAATTTACTGACAGCTGCACGAATTATTACAGCTAGGAAGTGGAAGGGGCAAGCAGAATATAAAATGGAAGAATGGTATGAAGAGGTGTGGGGGTATAGCTATTAATGATAAATTAACACGTGCCATTAAGGTAAGACGGGGAATATGCAGGAGAAATTATTTTGAGGAGATATGGAAGCTGTTTGTAGAATTTGTACTGTTAAAACGGAAAGGGGTCAAACCATCGCTAGAGGTGTTGAAATTTTGGGAGCTTGGGTAGTTACAATGGAATGGTCTTGGTGGTGGGGTGGACATTTTTATTCTCATTTATTTATTCTTATTAGTTTGTCAAAATAAAATAAAGGTCACAGCACGGGGGGTGGGGGAGGAGGTGCTCATTCAGGCCCCTGCCTCCAGACTCCTAACCCTTGCACCAGTGTGTATTTTTATTATGCAACAAGACCCTGGATATACACAAAGCACCTCTCTGGCAGATTTACGAGTGCTTCCAGACTTTCTCTTTTGAGGTGGGATTGAATCACATACGGGCAAGTTCATGTTGTACAATTAAAAGTTCATTTGGAGCTCTTGCAAGACAAGCCACCCCACCCCCCACCCCCAATCAGATTTTTGCAACAAGGAAAGAGATTGAGAAACACGCTGGAAAGTGTGGGAAAGTGTTGCCACCCCACAAGCAAATCAAAATGGGTGCTCATTGCCTTTATTTCTACAGAATATGACGTGGAAGGCTGCTATAACCTGGACAAGGTGTCTTTTAAGCCAGCTGATATCCTTCAGTCAGGAAAGGCTATTTGCGGTGGATATGCTCGACTCTTTCAAGAAATGTGCAGGTAACTTCTGTTGGCTCCAGCCATCATGGCAAGTGGTTGTTACTTGGCAGTAGCGATAGGAGATCTGCAGAGCCACAGGTTCCCCACCCCTTGCCCTAGGCAGCTATCTCCACACATAGGTGTGATCAACTCACACATGACGGCGCTCAGAAATCAGTAAATCAATATTTTCTAAGCAGGAAATGGCGGGAGAGAGCTGGAGAGTCCTCATGGCTCAAGAGGAGTCCCTCCCCAGAACCCAAAGAGGACTTTAGTGGGGGCGGAGGAAGCCCCAAAGAGAACGGAAGCACAATAGGGCTTTGTTTAGGCTGCTCAGCCTCCCCACCTAGCAGCTGACGCATGTCACAGCGTGGCAGGAGCTGCTGCTGCTTTCCCACAGGTCCTCCAGCCAACTCCAGGGCTTCAACTCTAGTTGAAAAGAGAGTTGTGTGGAGAGAGAGAAGGAGAGAGAGCTGGAGAGCAGGAAAAAAAACAGCGTTTTTTTATTGTGTGCTCCCTACTTACACAGGGATGCGGGTGGCGCTGTGGTCGAAACCACTGAGCCTCTTGGGCGTGCCAATCAGAAGGTCAGCAGTTTGAATCCTCGCGACGGGGTGAGCTCCCGTTGCTCGGTCCCTGCTCCTGCCAACCTAGCAGTTCGAAAGCACGCCAAAAAGTGCAAGTAGACAAATAGGTGCCGCTCTGGCGGGAAGGTAAACGGCGTTTCTGTGCGCTGCTCTGGTGTCGGTGTTCCATTGTGCCAGAAGCGGCTTAGTCATGCTGGCCACATGACCCGGAAAAACTGTCTGCGGACAAACGCCGGCTCCCTCGGCCTATAAAGCAAGAGTCGTCTGCGACTGGACTTAACTGTCAGGGGTCCTTTACCTTTACCTTTACCCTACTTACACGATTTTTGCTTACCATGCGCATGAGGTTCTGGAACATAAACCACCACATAAGTGGGGGTATGCTCACACTGTGAATGATCCTGAAGCAAACTTGCATATATAGGGTTGCACTGAATCGAGTAGATCCATTGGAATCAATTGACTTAAAAATTATTTGAATTTAATGGGTCTCTTCCCTGATGTGACTTAGTTCCTCATCCACACTTACCTTTGCTCTGTGCTTTATAGGCACAGGTCCTGGCTTTCCAGGCCTGTGCCCAAACGTTGTTGTTGTTTCATCCCAGGAGAACTTGTGTTTTCCTGCCAAATTGGAGCAAATGACAATCAGTGGAGAACCTGATTGCCATTTTCTCTGACCCAGCAAAATGAAGGACAGCCACTCCAGCCTATCAAAGCAGTGAAAGCAACCACTTGTGCTCTTGGTAGCTGAAATATACTTGGAGTCGAGAGTGAATTTCATGCTCTTTATTCAGCTCGTAGTCATCAAGGAGAAGAAGAGAAGAATGCCCTTTCCCCAAAACCATCAATGGGCTTTGCATGATTGGCTACTTCAGGGCTACACCTGTGGGCCAATCAGTTTGTAGATTGACTTCTGCCAGCAGCCTAATTGGCTGCTCCTGCAGGCCAATCAGGTTGGGGATTCACTTCTGCCAGCTGCCTGATTGGCTGCTCCTGCAGGCCAATCAGGTTGCGGATTCACTTCCACCTGGAGTTGGATTGGGTGGCTCCTGCGGACCAATCAGACTGCTGAATCTGGATCCTATTGTTCTATGATTCAGCTCAGTACATAACAGTAGCAACGGTGTTCCTGAATACCTTCCTTCCCCTCTCAGTATTGCAGGGATACAGTGTGAGTATTTGAGAGGAAGCTCCAACGTAAAGGGGAAGAACAACCATGCCTGGAATGCTGTTCGCATTGATGGAAGGTGGCACCTCTTAGACTGCACCTGGGGAAGTGGCACTGTGGATACTGCTTTCAGCAAGTTCACTTTCAGGTACGTTGTTAGGCAGTAGAAAGACCAGGCAGAGCATGGGACACACTGAGGGTATAGTAGAAGAAGAGTTTGGATTTGCTATCCCGCTTTATCACTACCCTGAGGAGTCTCAAAGCGGCTAACATTCTCCTTTCCCTTCCTCCCCCACAACAAACACTCTGTGAAGTGAATGGGGCTGAGAGACTTCAGAGAAGTGTGACTAGCTCAAGGTCACCCAGTAGCTGCAGGTGGAAGAGCGGGGAATCGAACCCAGTTCACCAGAATACGAGTCTACCGCTCTTAACCACTATACCACACTGGCTCTCACAGTTTTCCTTTGCTTGGACCACTTGTCAGAGTTTGCGATTTGATGGCCGCGGGGCTGATTAATGTAAGCAAGTGCAATAAGAATGTGGCCGCTAGACAGGTGAAAGGGAGCGGCTGCCAAGACCATATAACACCGGTCCTGAAAGACTTATATTGGCCCCCAGTACGTTTCCAAGCACAATTCAAAGTGTTAGTGCTGACCTTTAAAGCCCTAAATGGCCTCGGCCCAGTATCCCTGAAGGAGCGTCTCCACCCCCACCCTTCAGCCTGGACACTGAGGTCCAGCTCTGAGGGCCTTCTGGCGGTTCCCTCACTGTGAGAAGTGAGGTTACAGGGAACCAGGCAGAGGGCCTTCTCGGTAGTGGCGCCTGCCCTGTGGAACACACTCCCATCAGATGGCAAAGAAATACAATAACTATCTGACTTTTAGAAGACATCTGAAGGCAGCCCTGTTTAGGGAAGCTTTTAATCTTTAAGAAATTAGTGTATTTTAATATTTCTGTTGGAAGCCGCCCAGAGTGGCTGGGGAGGCCTGGTCAATTTATAAGTAATAAATTGTTGTTGTTGTTGTTAAGCCATGGGCATGGAATGTCGTGATGGCAGGAAAATTAAGTAATGTCCGCCTACCATCTATTTATCCTCTTTGAACAGTTCTGGAGTGCTATGCTTATTCTGGGCTACATGTGTAAAACCTGGGGGATTCTGGAGGCTGGATTGTTGCAACACAGCAGCTTCCTCAACCATGTGCCCTCCAGCTCCCCTGGATCACCACTCTGCTTGCCTGTCTGGCCCTGGTGCTGATTTAGGCATTATTATGAAATGCTGCACTCTTGCACCTTCTCCTTTTACAGGTACGATGAGTTTTACTTCCTTACCCACCCTGCTCTGTTTATTAAGAAGCACTTCCCTGAGGACCCCAAGTGGCAGCTTCTGAAACAGACGGTGACACTGGAGGAGTTTGAGCATCAGTACGATCCTGACTTACATACAGCAGGACTGACCGGCGCAGTCATAAGAATATCAACCACTGAAAATGGGTAAAGTCAGTTAGAAGCATCTGTCTTGTTCCCTTCGATTATCACAGTTACATGCACAATCACCCTCATGTATTTCAAAGGGGAAATGCTGCCTAGCACATGCTGTTACTGCAGTGTATATAACAGGGGTGGAGAACTGGAGGCCCTTTCAGAGGTCCTGGACTACAACTTATCCAGAATGCGGCAGCTAGACTGGTGACTGGGAGCCGCCGCCGAGACCACATAACACCGGTCTTAGACCTACATTGGCTCCCAGTACGTTTTCGAGCACAATTCAAAGTGTTGGTGCTGACCTTTAAAGCCCTAAACGGCCTCGGTCCAGTATACCTGTAGGAGCGTCTCCACCCCCATCCTTCAGCCCGGATACTGAGTTCCAGCTCCATGGCCTTCTGGTAGTTCCCTCACTGTGAGAAGTGAGGTTACAGGGCCTTCTCGGTAGTGGCACCCACCCTGTGGAACGCCCTCCCATCAGATGTCAAGGAAATAAACAACTGTTTGGAAGACATCTGAATGCAGCCCTGTTTAGGGAAGTTTTTTAATGACTGATGTTTTAATGTATTTTTAATCTCCTGTTGGAAGCACCCAGAGTGGCTAGGGAGACCTGGCTGGATGGGCAGGGTATAAGTAAGAAATCATCATCATCATCATCATCATCATCATCATCATCATCATCATCTCCCATTATCCCTGACTATCATGTGGTTGATGGGACATAAGAATTCAGCAACATCTGGAGCAAATCAGATTGGCAAAGGCTGGTTTAGCACACCACCCCAGACTCTCAACCGTGGTTAATGTTATAAAGTTATAGAGTTCTTCTAGAGTTGGAAGGGACTGCAAGTGTCATTTATCCTAACCCAGGATTATTATTTTTTGCCCCGTGTGAGGCTCAAACCCACGACCCTGAGATTAAGAGTTTGAACAAGCTAGCTGGGTAAGCTATGGTTTAAAGATGGCTTATCAAGCCAATTAACCATGGTTAGCAGTAAGCACAGTTCATCAGATTTGGGTGAGGCAACAAGCTGTGGTTAAGCCTAACTAGGATGTAGTTTCCAAATTCTTCACCGCTTAAGTAGAAACCATGGTTTCACTTGACCTCTGAACTGGGTCTGTAAGTATGCCATGCTCAACCTCAGATACCTTTGTTTGTTTGCCCCTATTGCTTTTGTAGGGAAGCAGGTAGCACTGTGGTCTAAAACACGGAGCCTCTTGGGCTTGCCGATCAGAAGGTCGGCGGTTCGAATCCCCGTGACGGGGTGAGCTCCCGTTGCTCTGTCCCAGCTTCTGCCAACCTAGCAGTTCAAATGCACACCAGTGCAAGTAGATAAATAGGTACCACTGTAGCGGGAAGGTAAATGACATTTATGTGCGCTCTGGTTTCCGTCACGGTGTTCCGTTGCACCAGATGCGGTTCAGTAATGCTGAACACATGACCCAGAAAGCTGTCTGCAAACAAACGCCAGCTCCCTCGGCCTGAAAGCGAGATGAGCTCCACAACTCCATAGTCGCCTTTGACTGGACTTAACCATCCCGGGGTCCTTTAGGTAAAGGGTAAAGGGATCCCTGACCATTAGGTCCGGTCGTGATCGACTCTGGGGTTGTGGTGCTCATCTCGCGTTATTGGCTGAGGGAGCTGGCGTACAGCTTCCAGGTCATGACAAAGCCGCTTCTGGCAAACCAGAGCAGCACACGGAAACGCCGTTTACCTTCCCGCTGTAGCGGTACCTATTTATCTACTTGCACTTTGAGGTGCTTTCGAACTGCTAGGTTGGCAGGAGCAGGGACCAAACAATGGGAGCTCACCCCATCGCGGGGATTCGAACCGCTGACCTTCTGATCGGCAAGCCCTAGGCTCTGTGGTTTAACCCACAGCGCCACCCACATCACCTTTACCTTTATTGCTGATTTAGAAAGTGTTGCTAAATACTGCACTGTTGACCTTTCTTTTTCAGGTACCTTGTGGTTTACTTCCTTACCCATCCTGTTCTGATTATTAGCACTTCCCAGATGATCCCAAACGGCAGCTTCTGAAGCAGACATCTGCACCTGCAGCAGCTTGAATGTAATCCGCCTACCGTGTATTTTGATATCCTTCAAGGACAGTCACTTGTCTCTGGCATCACTGCTAAACTGACCATGGTTTTGATGCATTGATTCATATACACAAACAAAAGTTTTTTTAAAAAATGGAAAAATATATGTAACATGATACTTGTTTCAATGACCTCTGAAGTATATGCTAAAAATCGATTGCAGTAGCTATTTACAAATTTACAGTATAACAAAGAAATCGTGGAGATGTTCCAGGATTTCTTTTTAAAGGCCATATAAAAAAATGAGTAAAGTGAGAAACCCTAGATTGATTTTGAAAAGCAGATAATGAAAGGGTCCAATTAATGTTTAGGCATAAACTTGTGTTGAACCCCCCCCCCCCAAAAAAAAACCTCATTCAGTTTTCAGACTTTCAGAACTTTTATCCTTCACAGTACAGCAACACAAATCATTAGGATTTTATCCACCATATTCTTGAGGCACTCTAATGTGGTCTTATCCATTCACTTAAAGTAGTAGGAGATTTTTTTATATAGCAAACAGTAAATAAAAAGAGTAAAATCCATAAATTGGTGCAAACATTTGGGGCTAGCCTTTGATTTCCCAGTGTGTTTGTAAATGCAATAAAGTTTCACTGTTCTCCGGCAAATGTGTCCTTGTGTTTTGTTCCTCTTGCTTGATTCAGTTGTTTAATATGTGGCAATCTAACAAAATTACAGTCATGCCTTGGATCCCGAACGCCTTGCAAGTTGAACGTTTTTGCTCCCAAATGCCGCAAACCCGGAAGTGAGTGTTCTGGTTTGCCGCCGCTTGCGAACATTCTTTGGAACCCGAACGTCCAACATGGATTCCGATTGGCTGCAGGAGCTTCCTACAGCCAATCGGAAGCTGTGCCTTGGTTTTTGAATGTTTTGGAATAATAATAATAATAATTTATTATTTATACCCTACCCATCCGGCTGGGTTTCCCCAGCCACTCTGGGCGGCTTCCAACAGAAGTATTAAAATACAATAATTTATTAAACATTAAAAGCTTCCCTAAACAGGGCTGCCTTCAGATGTCCTCTGACATCTGGTGGGAAGGTGTTCCACAGGGCTGGTGCCACTACCGAGAAGGCCCTCTGCCTGGTTCCCTGTAACTTGGCTCCTCGGATCACATCTTACGCGCAGAGGCATATCTAGGGGTTATCTATGTAGAGGTGAAGGGAGTAGATCAAGGGAAGTAAGAGTACTACTGTATTCTGCTCTGGTCAGACCTCACCTGGAATACTGTGTCCAGTTCTGGGCACCTCAGTTCAAGAAGGATACTGACAAGCTGGAACGTGTCCAGAAGAGGGCAACCAAAATGGTCAAAGGCGTGGAAACGATGCCTTATGAGGAACGGCTTAGGGAGCTGGGTATGTTTAGCCTGGAGAAGAGAAGGTTAAGGGGTGATATGATAGCCATGTTCAAATATATTAAAGGATGCCATATAGAGGAGGGTGAAAGGTTGTTTTCTGCTGCTCCAGAGAAGCGGACACGGAGCAATGGATTCAAACTACAAGAAAGAAGATTCCACCTAAACATTAGGAAGAACTTCCTGACGGTAAGAGCTGTTCGAAAGTGGAATTTGCTGCCAAGAAGTGTGGTGGAGTCTCCTTTGGAGGTCTTTAAGCAGAGGATTGACAGGCATATGTCAAGAATGCTTTGATGGTGTTTCCTGCTTGGCAGGGGGTTGGACTGGATGGCCCTTGTGGTCTCTTCCAACTCTACGATTCTATGATTCTATGAGTACAGTACTGTAACGTCCTGGAAACTGCTGCTACTTAGGGGTCTAAAACCGATACATACATTTTTACTTAGCTTTAACACATTGTTACAACTGTTATTTTATAGTGCAGAGCACGGTTTTTTACACAGCACCCGCATACATTGTGATGTATCGCCATGAATAATATTTTGAAACTGTTACCACAATGTGGACTTCAAACTGATCCCCCCCCCACATTGCCCAGCCTTAAAGTATGTGTGTGTGCTCTATGCAAAAATCACCATGTGGGAAACACCACAAAGCCAGCTAGTGCCTCTACATTGCTCCATCCTGATTTCGGACGTCATGATATATTGATACTTTGCAAAATTTAGCTGGTAAAGGTAAAGGTAAAGGGACCCCTGACCATTAGGTCCAGTCGTGACCGACTCTGGGGTTGCGCGCTCATCTTGCATTATTGGCCAAGGGAGCCGGCGTATAGCTTCCAGGTCATGTGGCCAGCATGACAAAACCATTTCTGGCAAACCAGAGCAGCACATGGAAACGTCGTTTACCTTCCCGCTATAGCGGTTCCTATTTATCTACTCGCATTTGGATGTGCTTTCAAACTGCTAGGTTGGCAGGAGCTGGGACCAAGCAACGGGAGCTCACCCCGTCACAGGGATTCGAACCGCCAACCTTCTGATCAGCAAGCCCTAGGCTCAGTGGTTTAGCCCACAGCGCCACCTGGGTCCCTTAATTTACCTGGTGATCAATCACTATTTTGAATACCAGTAACACCCAGCCCTCCTCTCAACCCTTGTTATTCTTCGAAAAGAATTTAAGTTTTCTTAAGTCAGTGGCTTAAAAGTGTGAGTGTGGATGAAGAAAAGAGGAGGAATGTTTCCCTACACCAGGTAACTTATCAGTTTTGGTGAAAGGTGTCAACTTTGAGAGAAAGCAGTATTATTTGTGATGGTTAAGAAATGTTTTAATCCAATCCGATTAATTTTCATAAGCGCATTTCAGAAGTATTGTGGGCTGTTACCTTCAGTAAGGCAAAATACCCATGTCATGATAGCGGAGTCCCCAGGTCCCATATTCCATTGAAATGTAGACTGCTATCACCTGCTGATTTATGGAACAACAGGAATGTAGCTTCCAGGGTCTCTCCGTAATCAAGACATATCTCAGCACTCTGTTTCCCATCCCGAACATTCCCCACCTCTGTATAAAAGGGAGGGGAAGAACTATCTGGTAACCGCAGTAGCCCAAGTAGTTTATACGGTAGCACTGGATTTAGAATAAGAATCATACAACTCTCTCTCTCTCTCTATTTTTTAAATTGAATTTTCTGTTTTACAATTTAGAATGTTCATTTAAACAACCTTAAAATATCAAAAACTTCCCTTCTTCTCTTTCCATGGTTCATTTTGCATAACATAAATCCCTGCATATTTTATATAAACCAAACCCAGGGCCGGCTCTAAGGCTAGGCTGGGTGGCGCAGGGGCGCCAGGGGGGCGCTGCGTGCGGTGCCCGCCTGCCCGCCGCGCCAGGAAACAGGGCGGGTGTGTGTGTGCCAGAGGGATCTTTGAACCATGGCACCAGGGCACCAGGTACGCTTAAGATGGCCCTGACCAAACCATTCAGTATTCCATTATTACATCCATCAAAACTACAGAATTTATCCCAATGTTTTCAAATGTATGCAATCCCCCCCCATATATTCCATAAACATTTTCCAATCTTCTTTAAACATATGTTCTTCTTGTTCTCTTATTTTCTGTGTTAGGTCCTCAAGCTGTGCATTTTCCATCAGTTTAAGTTGCCATTCTTCTTTAGTTGGGACCTTGCTCGTTTTCCATTTTGGGGCTAACAAAACACGGGCCACAGTAGTGGCATACATAAAGAACCTTTTTTGACACCTGGGAATTTCCATCTGAATTACCCCCAACAAAAAGGACTCTGGTTTTTGTTTTTTTTGAAAAGTACTTTTAAACATTTTTTTTCAATTCATTATAAAGCATCTCCCAATACTCTTTTACCCTTTTACAGGTTCACCACATATGAAAAAAAGGTTTTTTCCAAGAATAATACAACTCTAGAGTTGGAAGGGACCACAAGGATAATTTAGTCCAACCCCCCTGCAATGCAGGAATCTTTTGCCCAACGTGGGGCTCGAACCCGCAACCCTCATGTTAAGAGTCTCATGCTCTACTGACTGAACTATCATGCCATTGTTTATGGTAGCACATTTTGTTTAAGATGGTTAAAGTGCAGCACTAAAGCTCCTGGAACTCCAATGCAAAGGTGTATTTTTAAAAGATAAGTCAAATCAGAATTTCAGGAACGTTTGACTCACAGCACAAATACACACAGAAAATAATAAAGTTTCAAAAACTAGCTGAGGTCAGTACACTATTTCTCGCAAGCCCCAAGTGTTTGGTTTAACAATTCAGTTCTGAAAAGCAGGCAACTCCAGAAGCAGGAGAGAAGGGGTAAAACAATCCTATAGGATAACACTTGTGATATACACCCTTCGGCACAAGGATAGCCCAAGTCCATTCTCTCACCATTTTGAAGGCAAGAAAACTGGGACCTTCCAAAATTAATCAGCAGACAGGAAACCATGACAGGCCCAGCTGCAAGATGTTCCTAGTTAACAACGGGCAGGTGTCCTTGAGTCTCTGGTACCAGCCTCAAGATAAGGAGCTGTAAATCCCCAGACAGCTGGCAGTTAATATATGAGACACTAAATTTCCCAGAAGCTCTGATGCATCCCAAAAACCTCATCTGCCTACGAACCTAAGTTGGACTCCACCCGCCACCAAAGAGGCCACAAGGAAACGGTCCAAACTCAAACAGAACTATTCAAATTGATAAGTAACATATCGCAGGATTTTACAAAATCCTGGCAACCTTCAGAGGTGAATTTTGGTATCTCTAGAATCTAGATCAAGGACCCACCAGTGTTTCCCATTCAGCCTATGAGGCTGTTTTGGACAAGCCATAGCCATCCACCCTACATTTGGGTGTAGGTAAGGGTGGGGCTGGGACGCGGGTGGCGCTGTGGTCTAAACCACAGAGCCTAGGGCTTGCTGATCAGAAGGTCGGCGGTTCGAATCCCCGCGACGGGGTGAGCTCCAGTTGCTCGGTCCCTGCTCCTGCCAACCTAACAGTTCGGAAGCATGTCAAAGTGCAAGTAGATAAATAGGTATTGCTCCAAGCGGGAAGGTAAACGACATTTCCATGTGCTGCTCTGGTTTGCCAGCAGCAGCTTAGTCATGCTGGCCACATGACCTGGAAACTGTCTGCGGACAAACGCCAGCTCCCTCAGCCAGTAAAGCGAGATGAGCACCGCAATCCCATAGTCATCCGCAACTGGACTTCACGGTCAGGGGTCCCTTTACCTTTAGCTAAGGGTAGGGCTTGACTGAGGTCTCATCCAGCCTTCTTTTATCCCACCACTTTCCTGCGGGGAAACCCGATCTCGACCACTGAATCAGAGCAAACGTCAATCAGTTTTTCTGTGGACTGACATTTGCTCCAGTTCAGTGCTAAAGAGCGGGTTTTCTCAGGAAAGTGAATTTTGCATCCCGCATGAGGAGAGGGGGTGATTTTCCTAGCACTGGGCTCCAGGAGAGCGATTGGGAATGCCAACAGGCTCCCTGCAGAGAACTCGCAGGCACACCTGAGCTGAGAACTGAAAAAGAAGGAGGGAGACTTCCATTGCCTTTGAAGACCTATGTTTCCTGTGATCTTAATATGGAGGGGGAGACTGTCACAAGCTTCTCCCCATCCTTGTATGGTTTAATCCTGCTGTGATCCTAAAGCATGTGGGTGGGGAGAGAGATTCTCGAATGCCTTGTCCGTCTGGAACGGATTAATCCACTTTCCATTACTTTCAATGGGAAAGTTCACTTCAGTTTATGAACGCTTCAGTTCATGAACAGACTTCCGGAACCAATTGTGTTCATAAACCGAGGTACCACTGTAGTAGTAGTAGTTGTCTCCCCCACCCTCTTAAGGACTGCAGTGAGATCAGGCATAAAAGGTATGGGGGGGGGAGGTTTCTCCTCCGCAGTCCCTTTTAAGCCCAATCTCTCTCTGATGGGAACGGATGGGATTTTGACAGGTGAGCAGCTCTGCCCACCTGTCAAAATTTGGCCCGCCAGTCTGATCCTGATAAGAATCTGGCCCGTGGAGCCCAAAAGGTTCCCCGTGCCTGCCCTGCAAAAATCCACCTATTTCAGCCTAGATCAGAAGTCAGCAACCTTTTTTCAGCCATGGGCCGGTCCACTGTCCCTCAGACCATGTGGTGGGCCGGACTATTTTTTTGGGGGGGAGGGGATTAACGAATTCCTATGCCCCACAAATAACCCAGAGATGCATTGTAATAAAAGCACACATTCTACTCATGTAAAAACACCAGCCAGGCCCCACAAATAACCCAGAGGTGCATTTTAAATAAAAGGACACAATCTACTCATGTAAAAACACGGTGATTCCCGGACCGTCTGCGGGCCGGATTGAGAAGGTGACTGGGCCCCCGGCCTTAGGTTGCCTACCCTGGCCTAGATCGAGAGAACCCATCTGAGGAAGCTGTTGGAAGCTTCTACAATCTACATGCTTCAAGAAAGATGGTGGAGGCCCAGTAGAGAAATATAAATTCTGCACTTTTCTAAACCATACCAAGGATGAGTAATCTAAAAAAAGTATAAAAATTCCTTCCTGTAGCACCTCAGAGACCAACTAAGTTTGTCACTGGTATGAGCTTTCGTGTGTATGCACACTTCTTCTGTTTCAGTGTATCTGAAGAAGTGTGCATGCACACGAAAGCTCATACCAATGACAAACTTAGTTGGTCTCTAAGGTGCTACTGGAAGGAATTTTTTTATTTTGTTTCGACGACGGCAGACCAACATGGATACCTACCTGTAACTAAAAAAAGTACTGTATATTCCCGCGTATAAGACTACTTTTTAACCCAGGAAAATCTTCTCAAAAGTCGGGGGTCGTCTCATACGCCGGCTCGTCTTAATACGTTGAGTATATCCCAAACTCTATATTTTAACTGGAAAAGTTGGGGGTCGTCTTATACGCCCAGTCGTCTTATACGCCTGAATATACGGTATGTAACTACTAATAAATTACACATAGTTAACATAAGTTTTATTGCTCTAAGCTCATCTGATTTTGCTCCCAACAGAATATTTTGTTTGCCAGCTCACCAAATGAGAAAGCTGAACTATGAATACAGTTAAAGGTCATTAAACTATTCTCTGTTTGCTTGGGGAGGGCTTTAGCTGAATTTTAGGGGGTGGGGTGGGGAAGGATAGAGCTATTCCAAGTCATTTCACACATTGCAGTTCTGCTTGTTTTACTCGATTTGTAAAATGCCATTTTGAAAAACTGCAGCCAGATAATGAAACTTGGGGATATTAGATTTAAATCTAATCTATCTGGGAGAGGGGGGGGAGGAGAACAACTGGGACATCTGCCGTGACTGTGGTTCCCCGAGAACTTCTGCACATTCCAGCGCTGTTTTGCCAAAACATGTTATGCTTTCATTTTTGTTTTGGCCTCCTGGGTGCTTTTCCCATCACCCTTATCATAATGCCAAAGTCTCCCTTATCTCAATCTGTGCACGAAGGGCAAAGCAGCTTCTGCGAAAGAGGTGCAGATGTCGCTTTGCGTCATCTGTCTGGATCCATCAAGGCTGTTCTACTGTGATTATGAGACATACTGTGTCTGCTTGGACAGGATAGCTATGTGGGCCTCGCAGGGCCCAGATTAAAGGTTTTATATATATTTCACTGCTGAGGGAGGGTAGTACTCTGCACATGCTCAGGCACTCGTCCGTTTACTATGAATCAAGGCCGGCCCTAAGGCAAGGCTGGGTGGCGCAATGCGCCAGGGCACCCTCCCGCTCGCCCTCCTCCTTGCCTCCCTCCCTCCCTCCCGCCGCGGGTTCGAGTCCCGGCCTCAGTCTGGCGGGTCAGGTCAGGGGCATGAGGAAGACAAGAGGCCTCCGCGCAGGAGGAGGCAGCGCCGGCACCCCAGAGGACAACAAGGCAGCCCGGCCCACCCGCTGCGGCGCCCCTGAGCCCGGCCCACCCTCAGCGGCAGGCCCCGCCCATGCCATTTCCCTCCTCTGCGCCCGCGGTGAGTTGGGGGGCGGCGGCGGAGGGACCTTTGCGCCACAGCGCTCGATGTGGTTAAGACGGGCCTGCTATGAATTGAGCATGAGAGCTAAGTGGAAGCTCCATGCATGGTACCTCTAAACACCAGGCACAAAAGGCAAAGTGTGGGATAGATGCCAGACCTCTGAGCCCTCGCTCAAAAAGCCGAGAGGCAGACCACTAGGGACCGTTGGATAGAAAATGCTGAGCTAGTCTGACGCAGCAAGGCAGTTCCTATGCTTACACATTCCAGGGCTGAACCTTGCAGTCAAAACAGTTTGGAAATAAACCCCAAGGAGGAAGATGTATGCAAACCCGCCATTTTTGGTGCACATACGAAAAGTGTAAGGGAGACGTGTTCACCAGTTACAGTTACAATTTTCTCCTTTCCGGTCTTCCATTGCCCCACATCTGTCTCTTCGCCTCCATCCAGAATCGGACTGGATCAGAGAGCAAAAAGCTATCAGGGCTAGCATTGTGTTTTCTGTGGTGGCCCAAACAGATGCCTCTGGGTCCTGGAAATCAAAAAGCACAGACACGAAGGCACTATTCTCTCTGTCCTTGTAACTCAGGGCAGTCCTAGCTTGTGTACAGGGCTGGATTTAGCTTTGATGAGGCCCTAAGCTATTGAAGGTAATGGGGCCCTTTATATGTCCAGCTGTCCTTTGTCAACAACAAATTGTCGCTTTTTTGTGTTGAATATATGCTTGCTATGTGGTAATTGATGGACCTAATAGGTCCATACACAACACAAAACACTGTCGCTGTATGTAGGTTTTATTTTGTTTGTTTTTTATCTTATATTTTGGAAATGTACATCCAGTTTTTTCCCCTTTAAATTTTGTTGGGGCCCCCAAGAGAGTGGGCCCCGAAGCCAGTGTTTCCCAACCTTGTGCCTCCAGATGTTTTTGGACTACAACTCCCATCATCCCTAGCTAGCAAGACCAGTGGTCAGGAATGATGGGAATTGTAGTCCGAAAACATCTGGAGGCACAAGGTTGGGAAACACTGCCCTAAGCTACAGCTTGTTTAGCTTATATGTAAATACGGCACTGCTTGTATACTAGGGGTTGCCTGCCCTGCTCGCTCTGCTAAGCCTAGACTAGCCGATCCAATAGCAATCCAACCCCTCTGCCAATCCAATATTGTGTCCTATATTTCTAAGCAGTGAAAAATTCTGGAGCACCAATATAGGGAGAAAGGGCACCAGGGGTAGGGGGGCTTGTAAACTGGCCATATATGGTTGATCTGTCTGGACTGAGATCAACTCAACCCGCATACCTCTGTTTTGACGCTTAGTTCTTGGCTTGAATTCCCAGAAACCCTAGAAGGTGGAGGAAACGCTTGCACTTTCAGTTTAGAGAGTGAGGGGGAATTCCAGGTTTCTGGGAATTCAAGCCAAGAACTAAACGTCAAAACAGAGGTATGCGGGTTGAGTTGAATGTAATAACTTAAGAAATCATTTACTTCGAGAGAGACAGAGACTCCTGCAACAATACCCAAAGTTGAACAATCATCATCTGGACGTCCTCACTGAGCATCTACGCCAAAAGGTAAGCAGAGCAGCATCCTGATTTGTTTGGGTCTCTTACAAAAAACAGCATTTGTGAGATGTAACAACAGACTTTGCAAATGAGATACCTACTTAATGGCACCTGGCAAATTTTGCAGACTGGCATTCTAGGACAGTTCCCTTGGAGGAAGCTTCTCAGTGTACTTCTCTACTAAATGAAGTCAAGGCGAACAAGTGAAATGTTGAGGGCTAGCAACCTGAGGGCTTATTTGCAAAGCTACAGTATTTTCAGGATGGTGGCTACATTTCGATTTGTAGCCAGAAATTCCTAGAGGTCTTTCCTAAAGCAAAGACACATAGAATTGTGCTGTCCCTTTGCAAGAAAGATAAATAAAAATATTTTGTTATGGTTTTGTCTGTCTCCCAAATAGGATGGGGGGGATTTATTCTGGGGCTCAGCCCTAATACATGTTTCTCGTACTATGTGCAAAGGGGTTTCTCGATCATGCCCATTTAGGACTTTCTGAGGGCTGAAAAACCCTGAATTTAAAGGGCAAAAGGTCAAGGAGAACAGTGGGGTGGGAAGTATCTCATGTGAAGGCCCATATTTTCATGGGGAGGCAGGGTGATGCAAATCTACTCTAGACTGCAAATTCTGCTCTGGAGTAGGGAAGTCCTGAGTTCATAGTGTGGACACATCCTGCCTCCAAAGCTATTTTAGGCTGCAATTGTAACCCACTTGCCTGAGCCCCACCTTGGTAGTCAAATGGCTTGGCTCCCAAGTCCCAAGCACATTGGCTCCTGAACACCGCAAGCCCGGAAGTGAGTGTTCCCGTTTGCAAACATTTTTTGGAAGGCGAATGTCTGGCGCGGCTTCCACCTGAGTGCAGGAAGCTCCTGCAACCAATCGGAAGCCACGCCTTGGTTTTCGAACAGTTTTGAGAGTCGAAAGGACTCCCAGAACGGATTAAGTTCAAGAACCAAGGTACCACTGTATTGAAAATGTAATACCACTATTAAATTATATGAAAATGATATGAAGTGGAATTATGAATGATATATAACTTTTAGAAGACATCCGAAGGCAGCCCTGTTTAGGGAAGTTTTTAATGTTTGATGTTTTATTGTAGTTTTAATATTTTGTTGGAAGCCTCCCAGAGTGGCTGGGGAAACCCAGCCAGATGGGTGGGGTATAAATAAATAAATAAATAAATAAATAAATAAATACCAGTAAATAAAATTTATTATTATTATTATTAAGAAGTTATATAGAAAATAGTATAGGAATTAATACCAAAAAAATACAACACCCATTCCCTGCAAAAAGAAGCATTCCCTAAAAAAAACCTGAGTACACCTCTTATATCAATAGGCAATGGGAACAGGAGATGGACCTTTCCATTAATTATACTGTTCATGTGGGCAGATCCACATAAAACATAGACTATGAATTGCCGAAATCTACCTGGCAAGGGAGAAAACGTGCAAGTGGGACACCGGGGAACTTTGAAACACTGCCGTTGTTATATAGTGAGTCCAGCCAGTGGTAGTATAGTAACATCTTTATTCATGGCAGCAAGCAAGCAAGTAAAAAGGCACACGAAAACCCCAGCCCTGCTGCTATATAGAGGCACTTGGGCTAGCCTACCCAACCCAAGTGAAGCTAATTAAAAGCAGTCACTATCTGCCTTAACTGGGACGCTGGCGGCACTGTGGGTTAAACCACAGAGCCTAGGGCTTGCCGATCAGAAGGTCGGCGGTTCGAATCCCCGCGACGGGGTGAGCTCTCGTTGCTCGGTCCCTGCTCCTGCCAACCTAGCAGTTCGAAAGCACGTCAAAGTGCAAGTAGATAAATAGGTACCGCTACAGCGGGAAGGTAAACGGCGTTTCTGTGTGCTGCTCTGGTTAGCCAGAAGCGGCTTTGTCATGCTGGCCACATGACCTGGAAGCTGTACATCGGCTCCCTCGGTCAATAACGCGAGATGAGCGCGCAACCCCAGAGTCATCCGCGACTGGACCTAATGGTCAGGGGTCCCTTTACCTTTAACTCCCATAACTAGTTCCTGGCTGCTCTGCTACGGTGCTGTGCCTGCAAATTCAATACGCAACAGCCGTGCTGTTTTGCCCAAACTTGTTCTGCTTTCACTTTTGTTTTGGCGCTGTAAGTGCTGTTCCTGTTACTCTTATCATAATGCCAAGGTCTCCGTCAAAAGCAGGAAATGCATGTACGAAAGTCTTCTACAGAAGAGAAACACGACTTGGCAGTGCGTCATCTGTCTTGATCCATCAAGGGTGCTCTATTGTGTGGAGGAAACATACCAGAACTGCTGGCTGCAATGGCTATCAGGGCTCCAAGTAAAAGTAGTGATTATTTATTTCACCACTGAGGGAGGGTGGCACTCTGCACATGCTCAGGCACCCACTCGTTTATTATGGCTTGAACATGAGAGCTAAGTGGAACAGCCATGCACAAAGGCAGCATACCTCTAACAGAAGATCATAAGAAGAGCCGGCCAATGGCCCATCTATTCAAGCGTCCTGTTCTCACAGTAGCTGAGCGGAAAACCAGTAAGCAGGATCTGAGCCCAAGGGCCCAACCAGGAACCAAATGCAAAAGGTTGGATAGATGTCAGTATCTACGTCCAACTCTCTCACCACTCCGATCATGTGAAACTCCTCCTTAAATCCCTACCGTTGGAAAGAAATCCCCAAGGGGGTGGGGAAGCTCTAACATTTGCTGATAGCTTTAAAATCAAAGCCAGAGTTGGCATCCGATTGATGCATGTTAAGATCACTCTTTTAAAACAGAAAATAAGTGCTAAATCGGGTTCTCTATTCATTGAGAGCACGTGTTGCGGAAGGGTTAACAGGACATCCCCTGGGGTTTCTGGGCAGATTAGTCTAAATGGCCACCGGGCGATTGGACAGTTTGTTGCTGGGGGAAAAGTCATGTTGTAAGTTATAATGATTGATAGTGATAGCGGGTATAAATTCCTTGTGGGCAGATTTTTGTTTTCACTTTTGCCAGTACAACGGATCTCCCTCCTGCCCACCCTCTTTAAGGGCCTTTTGCTTTGACATTGCTATGCCTGTCATGGCGTCGCCTGCTTTGGAAACACTTAGTAATTTTTTGATGGAGGCAAGGTGCCAAACTACAATTCCCACAATGCACTAAGAAAGGATGGGGAAACTGAGGCCCTCCAGGAGTTGCTAGCCTGCCATCATCCGACACCATTGGCTGAATGACGGTGGGGAATCCAGCAGCCTCTGCGAAGCAACAGGTTCTGTTGTTGCATTAAGGGCAGTTATGAAAGTCAGACTGGCATAAGGGCAACAGATTGGGGATGGGTTATCTGGGGCTGTGCAGAGCTGCTTCCCACCAGTCCCAGCCAGCATGGCCGACGATCAGGGGCGGTGGGAGTTGCAATGTATGCTTTAATGCACATCTCGTCTCATCCCAACACAAACATTTTGTAGGCTTTCAAGATGGGAGGAGTACAAGCATCTATGCCGCCTCCGGAAGAAGATCTGTATGGTAAATAGAAGTTCTTTCTTATGCTTATATATGGCTATTGATCTGGATCCTCTATATCAGCTGTTGGGAATCTTTGGCCCTCCAGATGTTGTTGGATGACAACACCTGTTAGTCCCAGCAAGCATGGCCAGGGATGATGGGAGTTGTCCTTCCCCAGCATCTGGACGGCCAAAGATCTCCTACACCTGCTGTATACAGTATATTAATAGTACTTCACTTAGTAGTGCTGCGTATCTTAGGAAATCATTTTATGAGCCCGTCACTCAACCACCCAGTGGCGTAGCTAGCCGTTCGGGGGCCCAAGCCACCACACCACTCCCAGGAGAGATGCATGGCTCGGGCGCGCTGCAGGCCCCACGGGAAGTGCCGCCCCCTGCTGTGTGGCGCCCAGTGGCCCGCCTCCCCCCCCCCAGCTACACCTCTCCACCCACCTCTTGAGATATCCTGGGAACAAGGCTTGAATGGTAAAAAATTAACTGCGCTCAGTGTTATTTTTCTAGAAAAAGGGGTGCCAGAACTCACCACGAACGCTTCCCTTGTTCTTTTACGATGGCAATGGCACCTACCTGAGAGGTGGCAGAACTCAGTTCCAGTGAGTTCTGGCTGGAAAAATAAAAGCCCAGGCTGCACTATATTTTTTTTCCTCCAAGGCTGGAGCTAGCGTTAGGCCAAGTGAGGTGGCTCAGATGCTCCAGGGGGGCAGGGAGCAGGGAGGTGTCAGAGAACAGATCACTGCATGCTACACAGTCTGCCCTTCACCCTCAAAGTAAGCCTGTTCTACTCAGATGTGCTGGAGAAATCTGTCCCATCACCTGTGTTCGGGTTTCTGTAAGTGGAACGGGGCTTCAATATGTGGCATGTGGGTGGGTGGGTACATTTTCTCCCTCTGCTCAAGCAGCCCTGTTTGTGTTATTGCTATGCTACCATTATAGTTCCTGAAATGAGCTTGCAGTTGACGTTCTGTTGAATGCATATTGCAGATGGATGCAGGGAAATTTGCAGCCGGGGTTAAGGGATGCCAGGCATTCCTATCAAAGCCAGATGTTTGGTGTGAAGAGGTCTTCTCTAAGGAGGTCTTCTTCTTCTTCCTCTTCCTCCTCCTCCTCCTCCTCCTCCTCTTCTTCTTCTTCTTCTTCTTCTTCTTCTTCTTCTTCTTCTTCTTCTTCGATCACTCGTATCCGAGTAAAGTAAGATTGTCTTCCATAAGCACAGTTTTAACAATGGGTCCATAAGTGACTGCGGAGGCCAATTCTGGATCCACACGTCCTTCCACAGTGGGGACATTGGTTTCCAGGCAGGAGTTGATCACGGATTTGCCAAGCTCACCTTCCTCTTAGCACGTTTCTCCTTTGCGTCCTGAGATCGAGTGTCTTCAAAGCCCATGACACCTTTGGTAAAGGCTGTTCTCCAACTGGAGCACTCGCAGGCCAGGGTTTCCTAGTTGTCAGTGTTTATACTACATTTTTTAAGATTTGCCTTGAGACAGTCTTTGAACCTCTTTTGTTGACCACCAGCATTGCACTTTCCATTTTTAAGTTCGGAATAGAGTAGTTGCTTTGGAAGACGATCATCAGGCATCCGCACAGCATGACCAGTCCAACAAAGTTGATGTTGAAGAATCATTGCTTCAACACTGGTGATCTTTGCTTCTTCCAGTACACTGGTATTAGTTCGCCTGTCTTAATCTAAGGAGGTACCAGCTGTTCCAATGGGAAGTGCAAACCATGCCATATACCTTGTATACTGTACTCAAAAACAGTCTTGCAAGATCAGATCAAAACCCTACCTGGTTCAGCATTCTCCCTCTCCTTCCTTCTCTCTGTGTCCTTTTAAGCAGAGAAATTGTCACAGCTGAAGCTCCTGCACCGCGACCCCCTGATGCTACTAATAGACTTACTGATGCTACCAATAGAGTTGGCAAAGTTGAAATCTGATGCCTATGAACAGAAGGTATGCTGTCTCTTATTGCAATATATTCAGCAAAGAATTTGCTAGGATGCTGAAGTTTTTATGTGTATTTGGAATTTGAGAGTATTTACTTTCTTTCTTTTAATTTATTTAATCAATTTTTCGATACAAACATCAAGCACAAAAGACACATGCAACGAAAACCATAATGACAGTAATAACACAGAATTTGAGAGTACTTTCAAGTGTCCTCTCCTGATAGGAGGCAATGACTTCTGTTCAGATGGGAGGTCCATACTGGGAACATCATGAGTCAGAAGATCCTGCTCCTGTTTTTCAGAAAACTAACATAGTGGAACACTTATTCACATAGGCTGCACACACCATGCATTTAAAGAACACCAACTCCTCAAAAGAACTATGGGAGCTGTAGCTTTTACCTCACAGAGCTACAAATCAGGTTCTCTATTCATTGAGAGCGCGTGTTATGGTAGGGTTAACAGGACATCCCCTGGGGTTGCTGGGCAGATTAGTCTAAATGTCCACAGGGCGATTAGACAGTTTGTTGCTGGGGGAAATGTCATGTTGCAGGTTAATGATTGATAGCGATAGCGGGTATAAATTCCTCATGCACAGCTTTTGGTTTCACTTTTGCCAGTGCAATGGATCTTCCACCCACCCACCCGCCCTCTTTCAAGGACCTTTTGCGATTGACATTCCTATGCCTGTCATGGGGTCGCCTGCTTTGGGGCAGGGGCCCGGTAGGAATTTTGTCCATTTGGCTGATTGGCTGTTGCCATTTGGTTTTTGCCTACTGCGTAGCAAATCGTCACAACTTGTAAGGTTGGCGGTTAGGCATTGGTTAAAAAATTGGTTGGTGGAGGGGTATGAAAAGGCTGGGCCTACCCCTCAAAATTGCTGCTGCTTATAGGGGTATTCCGTTAAAGGAATCCTGGGGCTCGACGGGCTCTCGTCTGTACCCCCGCAAGGGCTAGGGCCATGCAAGTGTAAGAGCCTCGGGGAACATTCGGGGAGAGGGGAAGGGCCTGACACCCAGCTCCATCCTCTCTCAGGGGGTGTTTACCTACTGACTTCCCTAGATGGCTAGGGATGTCAGATCTGTCCCAGGGCGGGGGACAGATGGATGAACCAATCCCTAAGCAACCACTCACATTTGGTTGGATTTTAAATAAAGTTGTGGCCAAAATAATGCCAAAAACCTTAAACTTAAATTGCTGTGTGATGTGTGAATTATTGTGGGGATGTCCTGTGACCTCGACACGCAACTAGGAGGACAATCTCTTAGCCCCCTGCTTGAATATTCCAACCTGGCAGTCCTTCTCTCCTGCCTCGTTTACATACTCAAGTGGTTAGTCATTTGTGTCAGAAAGGAATTGCTTAGTACAGTCGTACCTTGGAATCCATTCCATAAGTCCGTTCGACTTCCAAAATGCTCGGAAACCAAGGTGTGGCTTCCGATTGGCTGCAGGAAGCTCCGGCAGCCAATAGGAAGCTGAGCCGGATGTTCGGCTTCTGAACAATGTTCGCAAGCCGGAACACTCACTTCTACGTTTGCGGCATTCGGAGCCGAAATGTACGAGTGCCAAGGCGTTCGGCTTCCAAGGTACGACTGTAGGCTAGTTCTTTGAAGGTGGCGCGGAATCTCCAACAGAGGCATCTGAGCACCCCTGACAAATTACAATTCCCACCATCCACTAAGATGAGGGTGGGGAACCTGTCACCCTCCAGAGGTTATTGGACTGCATCCCTGACCATTGCCTTTGCCACGTTTTCTGGGTCTAGCAACCTCTGGAGGGCCACAGGTTTAAGGGCACCCATGGCAGTAACACCGGCATAAAAATAAAATATCAGGGACGGGCAATCTGTGGCCATACAGATGGTGTTGTCCTCCCATCAGTCTCAGCCAGCATGGCTAATGGTCAGGGATGGTGGGCGTTGGAATACAGTATATGTTTCAATGTAAGTATTGTCTCATCCCCACAACAACACTTTTGTAGGATTTCAAGATGAAAGAGGAACAAGGATCAACGCTGTCCCAGAAACAATCTGATGGGAAATCGGTACTGATGGACTTGATGCAGTTTAAGGAACTGGATGCCCATGCATTGAAGGTATGCTGTCTCTTATTGTGATATATACAGTGTGGAGTTATAGTCGCTGTGGGTTAAACCACAGAGCCTAGGGCTTGCCGATCAGAAAGTCGGTGGTTCGAATCCCTGCGACGGGGTGAGCTCCCGTTGCTCGGTCCCAGCTCCTGCCAACCTAGCAGTTCGAAAGCACGAAGTGCAAGTAGATTAATAGATACCGCTCCGGCGGGAAGGTAAACGGCGTTCCGTGCACTGGCACATGACTTGGAAGCTATACGCCGGCTCCCTCAGCCAGTAAAGCGAGATGAGCGCCGCAACCCCAGAGTCATCCGCGACGTCTGGACCTAATGGTCAGGGCTCCCTTTACCTTTAAGGAATCTGCTAGAATGCTGAGGGGTTTTTTTCCATGTGGATTTGGAATTTGATAGTACAGTGGTATGTTGGCTCTGGAAAATAATCCATTCCGGAAGTCCATCTGACTTCCGAAACGTTCAAAAACCAAGGCGCAGCTTCCAATCAGTGCAGGTGCCCCGGAAACAATAGCTGACAGTTGTATTGGACATTCGGCTTTCGGAAAAAGTTTGCAAACCAAAGCATTTACTTCTGGGTTTGCGGCGTTCGGGTTCCAATTTGTTCGTCAACTAAGCCATTCGAGAACCAAGGTTCCATGGTACCTTCAAGTGTCCTCTCCTGATAGGTGGCAACTTCTCCTGTTCAATGTGAACAGGAGGTTCACACTGTTCCCAGTGGGGAACATTGTGAGTCACACAAGGCCATGCTCCTGTTTAACACAATAGGGCACCTGTTTACCCAAGAAAAAGGAAAACTTAAGCATGTTTCAGAATACTTTTTACCCAGGGGCAACTTTTTGTCCAATTTAAGAAATTAATTGATCAATCGGCTAAAACACATACATTTATTTGGACCAACATTGTGCAACCTTGAGCAGTTTTACTGAGAAGCCCCACTGAGTTCAGCAATTGCTTGTAAGTGCCTGTAAAAATGCACCCCACATTTTCTTTAAACAAGTGTCAGGCTTAGATAGAAAAAAAGGAACTCAATACTCCTTATTCATGTTAACTGTTCCTGAATCTATTTCCCTTTTGTGAAACAGGTGAATGTCAAGGATAGCGTGGAAAACCTCGTGAGTGCCTTGCTTCAAAAAGCCCACAGTGACCTGGAGAAAGTGCGAGCCATTTGGATGTGGATTTGCCACCATATTGGTAGGTGGGGGTGCCTTGTATCTAAACAGCTCCCAGCCGATGTATAAGCCAGCCGATGTCCTTCGGTCAGGAAAGGCTATTTGTAGTGGATATGCTCGACTCTTTGAAGAAATGTGCAGGTAAATCCTATTGCCCCCAGCCATATATGGGAAGCAGTTGTCACTTGGCAGGGATGATGGGAGATCTAGAGCAGGCTTCCTCAAACCCGGCCCTCCAGATGTTCTGGGACTACAATTCCCATCATCCCTGGCCACTGGTCCTGCTAGCTAAGGATCATGGGAGTTGTAGGCCAAAAACATCTGGAGGGTTGAGATTGAGGAAGCCTGATCTAGAGAACCACAGGTCCCCGCCCCTGCTATTTTATACTGTGAATGCTGTTGAAGTAAAAATGCATATGTATTAAGTTGGAGTAGATTCATTGAATTCAATGGAGAATGATAAACTTGATTATAATGGGTCTCTTCCATACATGACTTAGTGGGATAATAATACTAATACTAGTTATACTAATGA
This sequence comes from Zootoca vivipara, assembly GCF_965207765.1. Taxonomy (NCBI): domain Eukaryota; kingdom Metazoa; phylum Chordata; class Lepidosauria; order Squamata; family Lacertidae; genus Zootoca; species Zootoca vivipara. Next base: position 104,199,711 of record NC_142584.1, read on the forward strand.
TACTAATAAATACTAATACTAATAATCCCAGTCAAAAAAGGAAGTGAAAGCAACCACAATCCCTTGACAACTTCTTCTGTGATCACTTGTAGCCAAGTATGATTGTCTTCCATAAACATAGTTTTAACAATGAGTCCATAATTCTAGTTACAGGTAGGTAGCCGTGTTGGTCTGAGTCGAAGCAAAATAAAAAAATTCCTTCAGTAGCACCTTAAAGACCAACTAAGTTTTTATTTTGGTATGAGCTTTCGTGTGCATGCATGCACACGAAAGCTCATACCAAAACAAAAACTTAGTTGGTCTTTAAGGTGCTACTGAAGGAATTTTTTTAATGAGTCCATAAGTTACTGTAGAGGCCAATTCTGGATCTACACATCCTTCCACAGTGGGGACATTGGTTTCCAGGCAGGAGTTGATCACAGTGTGGATTTGCCAAGCATGCCTTCCTCCTAGCACGTTTCTCCGACTGGAAAGGCTGTTCTCCAATTGGAGCACTCGCAGGCCAATGTTTCCCAGTTGCTGGTGTTTATACTACATTTTTAAAGATTTGCCTTGAGAGAGTCTTTAAACCTCTTTTGTTGACCACCAGCATTACGCTTTCAAACTATGACAATTGTGGGGTTCCTGAATGTGTTTCTTTATCCCTCAGAGTTGCAGGGATACAATGCAAATATTTGGCAGGAGGCTGCAAAAGTGACGACTTTAAAGGGAAGAGCCGCCATGCCTGGAATGCTGTTTATCTTGATGGAAAGTGGCATCTTTTGGACTGCACATGGGGAAGCGGTTATGTGGATGACTCTTGTAGCAAGTTCACTTTCAGGTATGTTGTTAGACAACAGAAGGCCCAGTCAGAGTGTGGGACACAAGTTTGGTTTGCTTCCTTTGCTTTCAGAGGTTGGTTTTTTCATCGATCATGTTTTGTTGTTTAGTCGTTTAGTCGTGTCTGACTCTTCGTGACCCCATGGACCATAGCACGCCAGGCACTCCTGTCTTGCACTGCCTCCCGCAGTTTGGTCAAACTCATGTTCGTAGCTTCGAGAACACTGTCCAACCATCTCGTCCTCTGTCGTCCCCTTCTCCTAGTGCCCTCAGTCTTTCCCAACATCAGGGTCTTTTCCAAGGATTCTTCTCTTCTCATGAGGTGGCCAAAGTATTGGAGCCTCAGCTTCACAATCTGTCCTTCCAGGGAGCACTCAGGGCTGATTTCCTTCAGAATGGATAGGTTTGATCTTCTTGCAGTCCATGGGACTCTCAAGAGTCTCCTCCAGCACCATAATTCAAAAGCATCAATTCTTCGGCGATCAGCCTTCTTTATGGTCCAGCTCTCACTTCCATACATCACTACTGGGAAAACCATAGCTTTAACTATACGGACCTTTGTCGGCAAGGTGATGTCTCTGCTTTTTAAGATGCTGTCTAGGTTTGTCATTGCTTTTCTCCCAAGAAGCAGGCATCTTTTAATTTCGTGACTGCTGTCACCATCTGCAGTAATCAAGGAGCCCAAGAAAGTAAAATCTCTCACTGCCTCCATTTCTTCCCCTTCTATTTGCCAGGAGGTGATGGGACCAGTGGCCATGATCTTGGTTTTGACCAAACAAACCATAGTTAACATTAAAACACCGTTTGTCAGATTTAGGTGAGACAACAAGCTGTGGTTAGAAGCTAGCTTCCAAGTTTTTACAGCTCTGGGGGGAACAAGGGTGTAGGGACAATGGAAGAAGGGTGGTTGGGCCAAGTTAGTACAAGACCTGCTAGCCTAACCCCCCCCCCAAAAAAAACCCCACACCTGACAACAGATATTTTTGTATTCCCTCGAGTTAAAAGACTGCTCAGGGATTGGATTTATAAACAGGAAAATGAGCAAGACTTATCTTTAATCCGTATCTCAAAATTCTCCCATTGGTACTACGGTATTTGCTGAAATCTCACTCAATACTTCACTCTACGTGGGGCCGCCTTTGAAACTGACCCAGAAACTCCAGTGGGTGAAGAATGCCGCGGCGAGACTCCTTATGGAATCCTTGCCATGGGATCACATTCACCCGGTGCTATACCAGCTGCACTGGCTCCCGGTGGAGTACAGGATCAGGTTTATGGTGCTGGTTTTAACCTTTAAAGCCCTATACGGCCTAGGACCCTCGTATCTATGGGACTGCCTCTTATGGTATGCCCCACGGAGGACCTTACGGTCTGCTAACAACAACACCCCAGGGAAATTAGACTGGCCTTGACTAGAGACAGGGCCTTTTGGGCTGTGGCCCCGGCCTGATGGAATGCTCTCCCACAAGAGACCAGGGCCCTGCGGGATTTGACATCTTTCCACAAGGCCTGCAAGATGGAGCTGTTCTGCCAGGCCTTTGGGCAGGATGCAGTTTGACTTACTTTCCTTTGTATAAAACAAGCCTGAAGGAGGTCCCAACCCGCTCACAGGTCCTTGTATGATCAGTGGAAACTGTTGGTCCTGGCAATTAATAACCACTCTCATTTCCACCCTGATCATTGCCACCTGCCCAGATTTTAACTTGTCTGAATTAATTTTAAGATAATTGATGTCTGTTTTTATGCTTATTGTGTTGTTTTTATGATGTTAGCTGCTCTGAGCCCGGCCTCGGCCGGGGAGGGCTGGATACAAATAAATTATTATTATCATATTATTATTATTATTATTATTATTATTATTATTATTATTATTATACTTGCTGTCACTTACCTTCCTCCCTGTAAACTGCATTTACAGCTCTCCATTTTCAAACAAGGCCTACATCAGTCTTAGATGGAAGATATAGAAATGTTCCAAGGCATTTAAGACTTTGCATTTGTGGGGTAGGCGAGGTAGAAGATCTCCCCCATTATATACTCCATTGTTAGCTCTGTCAAAACCCCAGACCCCAGAAAGAGATTTTTGGAACAGATGCTGACACTGCTACAGGGACAGAACCCTGAAGTGAAAATGTGTTGGTGATTATCGGTGATCTGCTTGTTACATACAAAACAGCCCTATTTGCTATAGCCGCTAAGAGTATTTGTGCTAGCTACACCAAAGTCAATGCTGTAGACTGTGCTGGCGATGCATGCATTTGATTTTGGGGGGGTAAATGGGTGTATATCTCTGGATTTATCTTAACGGGTTTTAATTGACTGGCTGGATCGGTAATTGAATTTGTAAGGAGTGTCTCCACCCCCATCGTTCTGCCCGGACACTGAGGTCCAGTGCCGAGGGCCTTCTGGCGGTTCCCTCGCTGCAAGAAGCCGAGTTACAGGGAAGCAGGCAGAGGGCCTTCTTGGTAGTGGCCCCCGCCCTGTGGAATGCCTTCTCACCTGATGTCCATACCTGCCAAGTAGCTGTCAGAGAAATAAGGGACCGGGCCGGAAATAGCAGGCCGGAAGTAGCGCTGCCGCCATTTTGGAACTGGGTGGAGCATGCTCAGAAGTGACTTTTGATGCTGCTTTGCCCAGTTCCAAAATGGCCGTCATGCCAGAAGTTGCACTGCAGCCATTTTGGAACTGGGCAGAGCAGCATCAAAAGTCGCTTCTGAGCATGCTCCGCCCAGTTCCAAAATGGCCGCCGTGCCAGAATAAACCGGGGAGAAACAAAAAAAGGAACAGCTGGAAAAACGGGGATTTCCCGGGGAAAACGGGAGACTTGGCATCTGTGCCAGATGTCAAAGAGAAAAACAACTACCAGACTTTTAGAAGACATCTGAAGGCAGCCCTGTTTAGGGAAGCTTTTAATGTTTTATAGATTATTGTATTTTAATATTCTGTTGGAAGCCGCCCAGAGTGGCTGGGGAAACCCAGCCAGATGGGTGGGGTATAAATAAATAATTCTTATTATTATTCTTAAACACAATAAATGATTGATTGATGAACAAGGGTAGGGCGTGTGTGAAGCTCGCTATGGCTCATTCTCAACAAGCTAAACTATGATTTCGCTTGACTTCTGAACTGGCCCTAGAATTATTCCAGCTTCATCCTTGGATAGCTTTGCCTTTTTGACCCTGATGCTGATTTAGGAAATGTTTTGAAATACGGCACTATTCCACCTTCTCCTTTTGCAGATATAACGAGTTTTACTTCCTCACCAGTCCTGCTCTGTTTGGGAAGAATCACGTCCCTGATGAGGATGAGTGGCAGCTGTTGAAGCAGAAATTGACACCTGAAGCAGCTTAAATATAATATACAGTGGTACCTCGACTTACGAACGACTCGACAACCAAATTTTTCAACTTACGAATGGGGCTAATGGCCGCATGCTTACGAATGTCTCGACATCCGGAAAAAACCACAGCAGTTTTAGATAGGGATTTTTCGACTTTCAAATTTTTAGATAGGGTTGCTTCGACTTACGAATGTTTCCGTTTCCAATGCATTCCTATGGGAAATTGTGTTTACAATGGCGTTTTTCGACTTGCAAATTTTTCAACTTACGAAGGTGCCTTCAGAACGGATTAAATTCGTAAGTCGAGGCACCACTGTACCGTGTTTCTCCGAAAATAAGACACCGTCTTATATTTATTTTTCCTTAAAAAAACACACTATCGCTTATTTTCAGGGGAGGTCTTATTTTTTTCTTCCTCCTCCTCCTCCTGCCGCGGCCGGCATTGCTGCTGCGCCTATCACTATGTCTTATTTTCGGGGTATGGCTTATCTTCCTTGAATGCTTAAAAATCCTGCTATGGCTTATTTTATGGCTATGTCTTAAAATAGGGGAAACAGGGTGCCTAGTATGTAATTTGATGTCCTTAAAAAATAATCACTTCTTTCTAATGTATTGATTCATGGATACTCAATTTGTGTTAGTAGCAGAAAGAATACTGAACTCACTCTCTGGTTATCCTTTATGAATAGATTTTTATTTTTTAAGTCGGCTATTTATTTTCTTTTTCCACTGCATTGGCAAATCATACTAGGTACAATCATTGTTCTCTTTGTATGAAGTTGGTGTGAGCTATTTGCCAAAGTAATAGTTTTGTAATGTAGCTAAACATTACAAAACTATTACTTTAGCAAATAATAATTGCTGTTGTGCAAGAAACTGATTTCTGCATTTGTTGCTATACCATCTAATTGTAATCGTGAGTAACACCAATGAAAGAACAATGGCAAGACAAATTGATGGACTATGCAGAGTTAGCAAAGTTAACAGACAAACTATATGAAAAAGATAACAGTGACTTTAAAAATGAATGGGAACCATTTACAATTTATCTGGAGAAACAACAAAAAGAAATGGACTCACTGGCAGGATTTGAATAAACTTTCACAACTTTATTTCATTTAAATACAGAGGATGACAATGTAACAGTATTCAATCTATATAAATAAAAATGTAAATGTCCGTTTGTACAAAATAAAAAATCTCTGAAAGTTCTTGACCGATTGTTTTGAAATTTTGACACAATGTTGCATTCGAAAATGGGAGTGTTTGCATATAATTAGATTATATAGATGTGACACCTGTGACAGGTAAAAAACATGCTTTTTTGGAAAAACAGCACCATCTGTTGGGCATCAAAGCAACACACACTATAGTAATTTTTTTACTCCCAGGATGCCTTGGGGTGCGTGGTGGCATCCTTCCAGCGTGAGCGTGCTGGGAGCGGGTGGCTGGCGGGCCCTTCTGGGAGAGCAGGGGCCGGATCCTGTCCCTTCACTGCTGGCACCTCTCCTCTCCCCCCCCTCGACATGTCTGCCTTGTATAAGGAACGGCAGCTGGGCCGCCTGCCCCCTCCCTGCCGGGATCCGCCGAGGGAAGCGGCCAGACCCTCCCAAAAATGTGCATGTGGTAGGCGGCTCCTTCTGGGAGACCGTGGTCTGGATCCTGTCCCTTTGCCGTTGACACCTCACCTCACCCCCACCCTCGGCATGTCCGCCTTTGATAAGGAACTGCAGCTGGGCCACCTGCCCCCTCGCCCGCTGGGATCTGCCGGGGGAAGCGGCCAGACCCTCCCCAAAATGTACATATGGTATGCGAGGGGGAGAGAGAGGGGGGTCGTGGTGGAGGGTGGTGTCACGTGGGGGGAAGATGACGTCATGCGCCTGGGGCAACAGAGAGAGGGGTGTCGTTACGTCATGCCCCTGTCCTGGGAAACGGGGACCCTGACTGAGCCACAGCAATGCGTGGCCGGGTACAACTAGTAGTATATATACATGCAGAATACAACAAACAATGTAACAAACCAGAAGGGGAAGATGAGGGAAGTCGGGGGAGGGGGAGGGAGGGGATTGTAAATGTAATGGTAAGGTAGGATTGGATAATGGTTTATGATATTTGATATTTGCAATTACAAAATCGCAATAAAAATATTATTAAAAAATAATAATTGTAATCGTGAGTGATGGCCTTTCAAATAAAGTTTCTCAAGCCAAAAGTTTTAAATGTATATTGCATTTTTAAACATAGTTTTAGTAAGTTGGCGGAAGCAGAAGCAAAACTTGTGTTTTTGGCAATCTAGTAAGGTAAAGTCAGGGAAGTACCGTAATAATGGCAGTCCTAAAAATAGGTTTAAATGACACAAACGAAAACACATTTATGCTAGGTAAGTTGCACATTGTGGTGTTACATTGATCAAAAGAAATACTGCATGCAAAACACATTTCAAGTAGCATCTCATCACATTTCTTAACGCTAAGAACCTCAAAGAAGAGAATAAAGTTAAAACATATAGCTTTTTCTTTTCATTTGTTTTGTGTGTGTGTGTGTGTATTTGTGACAAGCATAATATGCTAAACTCATAAGTTTTATTGTCGTAAGCTCATCTGATTTTGTTCCTCACATATTACTCACATGCAGGGCACCAAACCCAGAAATAACCCTAAAACGTCACAAAAATGTCACAAAAAGGAGTGAAAAAGGCGCTGACCCGCACAGAGGTCTGGAACTAAACCCTCACGCAAAACGAGGATTGCCTGTACCCTACTCTGGACTTCTAAGCCAGTGGTTCCCAAACTTCCTGGTGCTGCTGCCCGCTTGGTTCCATAGACTTATCCCCAGGGCCTCCTATAGTCCTACTCTATAAAAAGCATTGGGACGTGGGTGGCGCTGTGGGTTAAACCACAGAGCCTAGGGCTTGCCGATCAGAAGGTCGGGGGTTCGAATCCCCGTGACAGGGTGAGGTCCCGTTGCTCGTTCCCAGTTCCAGCCAACCTAGCAGTTTGAAAGCATGTCAAAGTGCAAGTAGATAAATAGGTACCACTCCGGCAGGAAGGTAACGGCGTTTCCGTGTGCTGCTCTGGTTCACCAGAAGTGGCTTTGTCATGCTGGCCACATGACCCAGAAGCTGTACGCTGGCTCCCTCGGCCAGTAAAGCGAGATGAGCGCTGCAACCCCAGAGTTGGTCACAACTGGACCTAATGGTCAGGGGTCCCTTTACCTTTACCTTTATAAAAAGCATTACAGAGGAACCTCAGTTGTTAAATACTTTGGAAGCCGAACACTTCCAAACCGAACCCAAACGCTGACAACCCGGAAGTGAATGCTTCTGTTTTTGAACGCGCCTTGGAAGTCGAACCGAAGTCAATTTTTTAAAAAGAATTTGCCAGCTGGCAATTGATCCTCTGTTATCAAACATTTCAGAAGTCAAATGGTCTTCCGGAACAGATTCTGTTCGACAACCGAGGTTCCACTGTACAGTCGTACCTCGGAAGTCGAATGGAATCTGTTCCAGAAGGTCCATTCGACTTCCGAAACGTTCTGAAACCAAGGCGCGGCTTCCGATTGGCCTCAGAAAGCTCTTGCAGCCAATCGGAAGCCGTGGAAGCACCGCTGGACGTTCGGCTTCCAAAAGAACGTTCGACTCCCCAGGCGTTTGGGAACCGAGGTACGACGGTATTCAGAATAGTGGTTTGCACAACCGACTAAGAAAGATAATAACACAATAAAATTTAAAACAGCAACAATCAATTGGACATTTATTCCAAATCCAGTTAAAACTATTTAGTTCAATCAATTCAGTAAAATCGATGAGCTTGATCGAGTGATACCAGTTTTTCAAATTCTGATAGGTATGCCCCCCAGTGCCCCCTGCTGTTCTCTTGCCTCCTAGCACCCTCTGGTTAATCCCACAGCCTGTGCCCACTCTGGGAACCACTGTTCTAAGCCAGGGGTAGGCAGCCTAAGGCCTGGGAGCTGGATGCGGCCTAATCGCCTTCTCAATCCGGCCTGCGGACGGTCCGGGAATCAGCGTGTTTTTACATGAGTAGAATGTGTGCTTTTATTTAAAATGTATCTCTGGGTTATTTGTGGGGCCTAGGAATTCGTTCATCCCCCCCCCAAAGTCCGGTCCCCCACATGCTCTGAGGGACAGAGGAAAGGCCCACGGCTGAAAAAGGTTGCTGACCCCTGTTCTAAGCCGTGAAAAATTATGGGGCGACAATACAGAAAGAAAGCGCATGGGTAGGGCCAGTGCTTTCCCCCCCCCTAAAAAATGTTTAGGGGTAATCTCATTTTCCCACTCATATTGAAATACTGCCCCTCAATGAGGCCAAACTTAGTTTCACAAAATGTTTAGGGGTATGCATACCCCTGCATCCCCCCCCCCCTGAAAAAATGCGCTGGGTAGGGCAATACAACGGCCACATCTGAGTGATCTGTCCTCCTGACTGAGTTCAAGCCATGTTCCTCCCTCGCTCCTCCCCTTTGGGACTTTATTACACAAATACAGAGTTCCCCGTTACTCTCCAAATTCACACTACTATGCCATTGTGATGGTGACACACCTTGGCTGTATAAATATCTTTTCCCTAAGCAACCTCTATAAATAATATGATTGCTTGCATTTACGTTGTTAGAGAGAGACAAAGTTCAGCCTTTCTCCAACAAGGAAATGAAACAACTTAAGCTGTTTCTCCAAGGTGCACCGAGAAACAAACAGTCTTTCCTGCATGAATACTTCTTCTCCAAGGGAAAAGAATCATTCTCTGGACGTCCCTGCTGAGCATCTATGCCGAAAAGGTAACCAAGAGCATCTTGAATTGTAACCAAGAGCATCTTGAATTGTTTGGGCCTCTTACAAAAGCAAGGTTTGTGAAATGAAGCAACTGACTGGTCCATGGAGTGTCTATTTACCAGGAACTGGTAAGCTTGGCAGACCGGAATCCTAGGAGAGTTAGCAAGCAGAAGCTCATTCCAGGCACAGCCCCTGGAGGGAACTTTTCAGGTCACAGAATAACAGTTCAGTGAATTCTCCAGAGTGGTTCTCTCCAGTTTTATACAAATGAACGGTGAGGGATGGATGGGAATGGCAAGAAAAGCAGGTAAGGTAAGAGCTTATGCTCTCGGGCCCTTTTGGCAGGCCCTATTCATTCACCTTAATAAACCTGACTATGTCTGAAAATACAATGGATTTAAAAGCTGAATTAATATATCACATAGGTTATCTTTTTTCCTATTACAGTACTTTCTGCTTCTACTGAAAGAAATACAGATGATAGATAGATAGATAGATAGATAGATAGATAGATGATAGATAGATATAGATTGATATAGATAGATAGATATAGATGATAGATAGATATAAATAGATAGATAAGAGAGAGAGAGAGCACACGCTTTTTTTCTGGGGGGATGCGAGGGGATGCATACCCCTAAACATTTTGTGAATCTAAGTTTGGCCTCTTTGTGGGGCAAAAAAAGAGCACTGAATAGATAGATAGATGGATAGATAGATGGATGGATGATCTAAAACAAGGATGGATGATATAAAACAAGGACATGGGTAAATAAAGGCGGTCAGTGTGAACAAGTGAAATGTTGAGGACTAGTAACTTGTGGCAGAGGCAGATTTAGGGCAGCACAGCCAGTTCTGCCGCACAGGGCATCAAGCCAAGGGGGGGGCACTGCAGGGTGTTGCAACTATGATGTAGTGAATTGAGCAGAGCAGAAGGTGAGGCAGGGAGCTGCTGGATTTTGACCTTGCACAGAGCGCCACTGAAATTCGAAAGATCAAAGTTTTCCCCACCTCACTTGTGGGCCGAAAAAAGGCCCCACTGAATTTTTCAGGACAGTGGCTAATTCTTTTTTACCTATAACCACAATGCTCAAGTATTATTGTTCCAGTTGCTAGAACTGAGCTGAGGGGGTCTCCTTATACCGGTACCTCTTTCCTACAGCAGAGACGTGAAGGATCTCTCTCCATATGGACCTACCCAGACCCTGAAATAAACACTGGAGGCCCTTCTTTGTGTGCCTCCCCCACGAGAGGGCCAAAAGGTGGCAACACAAGAACAGGCCTTTTCTGCAGTGGCTCCCTGTTTGTGGAATGCTTGGCTGGCACCTTCATCATGCACTTTTAGGCACCAGGCAAAAACATTCCTCTTCCACCAGGCCTTTGGCTGATCTGTGGGTTAAACCACAGAGCCTAGGGCTTGCCGATCAGAAGGTCGGCGGTTCGAATCCCGCGACGGCGTGAGCTCCCGTTGCTCGGTCCCAGCTCCTGCCAACCTAGCAGTTCGAAAGCACGTCAAAGTGCAAGTAGATAAATAGGTACCGCTCCGGCGGGAAGGTAAACGGCGTTTCAGTGCGCTGCTCTGGTTCGCCAGAAGCGGCTTAGTCATGCTGGCCATATGACCTGGAAGCTGTACGCCGGCTCCCTTGGCCAATAATGCGAGATGAGCGCTGCAACCCCAGAGTCGGTCATGACTGGACCTAATGCTCAGGGGTCCCTTTACCTTTACCCCTTTTAAATGTGTTTGTGGGAGGGGGTGGGGTGTTATTGGTTTGTGGGGTTTTTTTTCCTGTTTTCATCGTGTATTTTGTGTTTTTTGTACTGTATTTTTATGTTGTGAACTGCCCTGAGATCTATGGATGAAGGACAGTACACAAATTTAATCATAATCATAATCATAATCATGCAGTACCTTTATAAGAAAAAGAAACAATAAGTTTTGGTTCTGTGTGTCTCCTGATATGATGGGGAAACTCTGTTATCAGGCTCATCCCCCCATGTGTTCTGGGTGCCAATCTTGCTGCCTGACAGGGCTCACTCAGTGCAGTCCTATAGCTGCCCAGATCTGCCTTTCCTAGGAAGCGCAGCAGAATCAGGGGAGTGAGAGCCAGTGTGGTGTAGTGGTTAAGAGCGGTAGCCTCGTATTCAGGTGAACTGGGTTCGCGTCCCCGCTCCTCCACATGCAGCTGCTAGTCACACTTCTCTGAAGTCTCTCAGCCTCACTTACCGCACAGAGTGTTTGTTGTGGGGGAGGAAGGAAAAGGAGAATGTTAGCCGCTTTGACACTCCTTAGGGTAGTCCTTTGGACAGTGTCCTCGAAGCCACCAACATGAGTCTGACCAAACTGTGGGAGGCAGTGGAAGACAGGAGTGCCTGGCGTGCTCTGGTCCATGGGGTCATGAAGAGTCAGTCGGACACGACTAAACGACTAAACAACAACAACAAGGGTAGTGATAAAGCGGGATATCAAATCCAAACTCTTCTTCTTCTTCTTTCTGGCTTGAGGCTGGCCAGCTGCAGACCAGACAGGGTGGGAATTGCAAGTCATATCTGCTTTGCATAGGGAGGTGATTACCAAAGTGACCCAGTCTCCCTGCAGGAAGACAACTTGCACGCACTAGGAAAAAGGTTTTATGCTATCTGTTGTGGTAATGATCAGCCTGCAGGGCATTGTGTTTGCATGTGAGCCCTGGCTCATAGCTGCCAAGTTTTCCCTTTTCTTGCGAGGAAGCCTATTCAGCATAAGGGAAAATCCCTTTAAAAAAGGGATAACATGGCAGCTATGCCCTGGCTAGCAGTGAAGTGTAGGTGGGTTCCCACGAGGCAAGACACAGTGATAACAGCAAGAACGTTTCTTGAACTACATAACTGGGAAACAGAGGCAAAGCAACTACTTATATACATTTCTGAAGGCTTGTGCCATGTCCCATTCCCAACGTGATTGGTTGTCTACATTTCCAAACTGCGAATCATGACTCTAGAGCAGGCATCCCCAAACTGCGGCCCTCCAGATGTTTTGGCCTACAACTCCCATGATCCCTAGCTAACAGGACCAGTGGTTGGTGAAGATGGGAAATGTAGTCCAAAACATCTGGAGGGTCGAAGTTTGGGGATGCCTGCTCCATACCTGCCAAGTTGCTGTCAGAGAAATAAGGGACCGGGCCGGAAATAGCAGACCGGAAGTAGTGCTGCCGCCATTTTGGAACTGGGCAGAGCATGCTCAGAAGTGACTTTTGATTCTGCTTTGCCCAGTTCCAAAATGGCCGCCACGCCAGAAGTCGCACTGCAGCCATTTTGGAACTGGGCAGAGCAGCATCAAAAGTCGCTTCTGAGCATGCTCCGCCCAGTTCCAAAATGGCCACCGGGCCAGAATAAACCGGGGGGAAACAAAAAAATCTGTTTTTTCAGCTAGGAACAGCTGGAAAAACAGGGATTTCCCAAGAAAAACGGGAGACTTGGCAGCTATGGCCTGCTCTAGAGTTCAAGGGCCAATGGCAGAGGCCCAAATCCTGAAATGTTCTGTGATTGGACAACATGTATTGAATCAGAACACAGGAGCTCAGAATCCTTAGTCCAGACTCAAGCTCAGGCAAGCACATGATACTGAATACATCACAAGCAGGCTGAAACGAAATGGGGAAAACCAGGCATAGGGCCCCCTAAGCTGCATGGGGCAATACCTCTGTGAGTACCAGGCATACCTATAAACCAGCTCAATGCAAGATCTGGAAGGCAAGATGCAACTACAGCATCCCTGGCAAATTGTGGTCCAGTTTCTGCTTAGATGCCTCCAGCGAAGGAGGGCTCAGCGCTTCCCAAGTCCATCTGTTCCACTATAAAACAGCTGTTACCATTAGGACTCTTCTCCTGATGCTTAGCCGAAATCTGTTTCCCGGCCATTTCCACTCATTACATAATTTGGGCATGAAATCTGCATGGCAGCCCTTCAGATGTCATTCGAAGAGAACAACCATGTTTATCTGACCTGTCTAATATCTGTATTCCGCCAGTCTAATATGAGGTATGCAGTGCCAGGGTGTCAAACTGTCAACTTGTAAATATTTTGATAAAGAAATAGATTTCACTGCTGTTTCTTTCAGCTGAACATCCAAGGAAAGGATGGCCTTTCATGATGGTTTATCTCGCACTCAGCAGATACTCCTGGCAATCTTCTGCTTCCCACTGCTGCCCTTCTATCTCTGCTACTTGTGTAAGTAGGAAGTGTAACTTGAGCGTTAATAGCCCGCATACATGGGAGTAAGTCTTACACATCTTATTCCATACCTCAGTGAACTCAGCAAGAATTGCTTCTGGACGTGTAGAGTTGCACAAGAAAACAGGTCTGAGGAAGTTGCCGTCTAAAGGGCAGCCTTGGAGGAGATTTAATTCAAGAATTCCGTCATTAGTTCTATGAGCCCACTCACCTCTGAGTAAAATGCAAAATAGCTGGCGACTGGTTTTAACATTTCATACACTTCATTGTATGGTTTTATGTGTAACTGTTGTAAACCACTCTGATAATTTTTATGAATAGGGGTGTGTGTGTGTGTGTGTGTGTGTGTGTGTGTGTGTGTGTGTTCTATAAATAAAATTCCCTCCAAATGCCCCCTTTATTCCCAGCCTGCTCCACCTGCCTTTCCCCAATTCCTTTTCGTTCCCTTCTGTCCATCAGCAGAGAACTAAAATTCCCACATTGTTTTTTTCAGAGCAACCTCACCCTGTCTCTGCCTTGGAAAACAGCCAATGAAAACAGAGTGATGATGTTCTTACAACCTTATCATTTAGCAAGATAATATATATTCATTATAGGTTTTAATGTCTGTATCTATCTATCTATCTATCTATCTATCTATCTATCTATCTATCTATCCAGGGCTGTCTTGTGTATATTTGGCGCCCTGGCGCGGCGGATCCTCCGGCGCCCCCGCCCTGCCCCGTTTCCCGGGCGGAGCTGCGCAGCCGGGTCGACAGGTGGGCGCAACGCACAGTGCGGCTGCCGGGAGTGCAGCTCTGCGGCGGGTGGGCGGGCGCCCTGCGCCACCCAGCCTGGCCGTAGGACCAGCCCTGTATCTATCTATCTATCTATCTATCTATCTATCTATCTATCTATCTATCTATCTATCATCTATATCTACAGTGGTGCCTCACAAGACGAATTTAATTCGTTCCACGAGTCAATTCGTTTTGTGAAAAAATTGTCTTGCGAATCGCGGATTCTCATAGGAATGCATTAATGCATTGAAATTTCATTTTTTGCCCATAGGAACGCATCAATTAAATTTCAATGCATCCCTATGGGAAACTGCGATTCGCAAGACGAATTTTTCACAAAGCGAATTCATCTTGCGAGTCACCATCAGATCGCAAAAAGCATTTGTCTTATGGAAAATTCGTCTTGCAGGGCATTTGTCTTGCGAGATACCACTGTATCTCTAATTTGTGCTTAGGTCGTGTGCTGGTTTCCAGACTTGTCACACACCTTTTGCATCAGAATCACTCCTCATAAAACTGCTGCCAAATTATGCACGAATACCCAAGATCCAAAGCAAGGGACTTGTGCTGCTTCTGTGCCAGTCCTTTGTTCTGGAATTGCTGCCCTTCTTTCACTCCATCATTGCCAACCCTCAGCTGGGAAGAAATTAGGACAGAAGGAGAAGGTAGACCTGAAAAAGAGAGCTATTGACCATCAGGCATGTTTCCTATGTTCCTTTTTGTAATAATGATGTCTCTGTAGGCTTTGCAACGAGTGAAGAGGATAAAGGGCAGCCTGGCTCCCTTGGTGAGTGGATATCCAAATCCTATTCCATTTATTTCTTTTTATACTTTGGATTGCATCCTTAGGCCTTCATTTCTCTTCACTGATTTTTAACCAGATTGGATGTAAGATGTTCGTAGTCTCTAGGAGTTAACATTTTAATGTATTTTTGTAGGAGGGGACCCAGGTGGCGCTGTGGTTAAACCACTGAGCCTAGGGCTTGCTGATCAGAAGGTCGGCGGTTCAAATCCCTGTGACGGGGTGAGCTCCCGTTGCTCGGTCCCAGCTCCTGCCAACCTAGAAGTTCGAAAGCACCTCAAAGTGCAAGTAGATAAATAGGTACAGCTACAGCGGGAAGGTAAACGGCGTTTCCATGTGCTGCTCTGGTTCGCCAGAAGCGGCTTTGTCATGCTGGCCACATGACCTGGAAGCTGTATGCCGGCTCCCTCGGCCAATAATGCGAGATGAGCGCCCCAACCCCAGAGTCGGTCACGACTGGACCTAATGGTCAGGGGTCCCTTTACCTTTACCTAATTTTTGTAGGAAGCCGCCCAGAGTGGCTGAGGAAACCCAGCCAGATGGGCGGGGTACAAATAATAAATTATTATTATTATTATTATTATTATTATTATTATTATTATTATTTAGGAGTTAACACTTGGTGTAACAGCCTGCGGTCTAACTTGTACAGTGGTACCTTGGTTTTCGAACGTAATCCATTCTGGAAGACCGTTTGAGTTCTGAAGCGTTCGAAAACTGAAAACTCAGCAGTCGACAGCTAGACCTCAGGATCTTGCACCCAGCATCTTCGACTTCCGAGGCATGTTTGAAAACTGAAGTATTTACGTCTGGGTTTACGGCATTTGTAAACCAAAATGTTCGTCAACGGAGACGTTCGGAAACTGAGGTACCACTGCATAAGGTTCTATCCAATGGTTGGAGCTGAGAGGGTGGAATATTGTAGCTGGAGGTAAAAGTTGAACAAACACCTCTGAGGTCTCAGACTCTGTGTGAGCCAGTTTTCACTCAATTATCTCTGAAGAGTGAGGGAGTGATCTCAGCCTATCTGGTCGCAGCTGAAGATCCCCACCCAAACCTCCCTTATGTGAAATAAAAAAAATTCCTTCAGTAGCACCTTAAAGACCAACTAAGTTTTTATTTTGGTATGAGCTTTCGTGTGCATGCACACTTCTTCAGATACAGTGAAATGGAAGTTTCCAGGCACTTATGTAGAGAAGGGGTGGGGAGGGGTGGGGATGGGGAGGGGGGATCACTCAGAAGGGTGGTGGAAATGGGTGATTGACTGACTGATAGCTGTTGATGACCGCAAACGACTGCAAATGGTTTTGCATGAAAAAGCAAGGGTTGAGATGGCTGAAGATCGCTTATCATGTATAATGAGATAAGAATCCGATATCTCTGTTCAAACCAGGTCCCTCCATGGTTTTGAGCTTGGTGATAAGTTGCAATTCAGCAACTTCTCTTTCCTTATGTGGGTTGCATGGCAGCAGCGGCAAAGCATCAGCAGGTTCCAGCGAGATCTCACTAGATCTCGCCAGAAGCTGCTGCCGCTGCAGCTTCTCCACCAATGGTGGAGGTGGCAGGGAGGGTGGGCCCCTAGGGGCATGCCACCTTTTGGGGTTCAGCCCTGAGTTATTCCCAAATTCAGGTGTCATTTCCCCAATAAAAGCTTCCCTTTTCCCAAAGCCCCCCCCCGCCCCCCATGCACACATGTGAGAAAGACAGGCACAATACAAGCCAGAGCAGTGATGGTGAATTGTATTTTTCCAACAGATCAAGTAGAAGAAGGGACGGTGCAGCAATCAAATAGACAGCGCAGATTAGCCGGTGAGAGAAATGTGTTCCCAGAATGGTAAAGCTTTCCACAGGGGCACTGCTGTCAATTTATTTGGCCAGTTTTGCCCCGTGATGCCACAGTTAGTTCATTGTTATGTCTGTGCATGTCTAATGGCCTGAATCTTGCTGGGGAGTTTTCCTCCTCGTGCTCTGTGTCAGGAAGATTTTGGGCATCACATGGCAGGACAGAGTCTCCAAGAAAGATGTGCTCTCCCAAACCCACATTCCCAGCATGCTCGCACTCCTGTCTCAGCAACGTCTACACTGCCTTGGTCATGTCCACAACCAGGGACGCGGGTGGCGCTGTGGTCTAAACCACCGAGCCTCTTGGGCTTGCCAATTGGAAGGTCGGCGGTTCGAATCCCCGTGGCGGGGTGAGTTCCTGTTGCTCTGTCCCAGCTCCTGCCAACCTAGCAGTTTGAAAGCATGCCAGTGCAAGTAGATAAATAGGTACCATTGCAGCGGGAAGGTAAACGGCATTTCCATGCGCTCTGGTTTCCGTCACAGTGTTCCATTGCGCCAGAAGCTGTTTAGTCATGCTGGCCACATGACCCGGAAAACTGTCTGTGGGCAAACGCTGGCTTCCTTGGCCTGAAAGCCAGATGAGCACCACAACCCCATAGTTGCCTTTGACTGGACTTAACTGTCCAGGGGTCCTTTATCTTAACCATGTCCACACAGTGGAAGATGGCAGGATCCCCAGTAATATACTGTATGGGAAGCTGGTTTAAGGCACCAGGCAGACCATCTCTGCCTTACAAAGATGTCTGCAAACCTGACATAAAGGCCGGCAACATCAACCCTGCCATGTGGGAAGACATTGCATGCAAACACATACCGGTAGTTTAATTAACCAACTAAACTATAAGAAGAAGAAGAAGAAGAAGAAGAAGAAGAAGAAGAAGAAGAAGAAGAAGAAGAAGAAGAAGAAGAAGAAGAAGAAGAAGAGTTTGGATTTGATATCCTGCTTTATCACTACCCTAAGGAATCTCAAAGCGGCTAACATTCTCCTTTCCCGCCCTGCCCCACAACAAACACTCTATGAGGTGAGTGAGGCTGAGAGACTTCAGAGAAGTGTGAGTAGCCCAAGGTCACCCAGCAGCTGCATGTGGAGGAGCAGAGACGCGAACCCGGTTCCCCAGATTACGAGTCTACCGCTCTTAACCACTACACCACACTGGCTCTGTGAGCCAGTGAGCAGTGAGCAGGCTGACTTGCATGTTGTTTTCTCAATTTCCCTCGGAGGAAATGGGAGGTGGTGAAAGAAGTATATGGACTATGATTGGGCTCGCACCCTTATCAGAAAGGGTCCAGTATGCACTGTTGGGAGTTAAGGATAATAGAAGGTCATGCAGCCTCCCTATGCCACTCCCAGAGCCAGTGTGGTGTAGTGTAAGAGTGGTAGACTGGTGAACTGGGTTCACGTCTCCGCTCCTCCACATGCAGCTGCTGAGTGACCTAGGGCTAGTCACACTTCTCTGAAGTCTCTCAGCCTCACTCACCTCATAGAGTGTTTGTTGTGGGGGAGGAAGGGAAAGGAGAAAACAACATGCAAGTCAGCCTGCTTACTGCTCACTGGCTCACAGAGTCTCTCAGCCTCACTCACCTCACAGAGTGTTTGTTGTGGGGGAGGAAGGGAAAGGAGAATGTTAGCCGCTTTGAGACTCCTTAGGGTAGTGATAAAGCGGGATATCAAATCCAAACTCTTCTTCCTCTTCTTCTCCTTCCATGTCCAGTGGGAGTGTTTGCAGACAATTTTCGGTAAGCCAAGAGCAGGGGTGGGGAACCTGTGACCCTCCAGGTGTTGTTGGGTGTCCAATACTCATCAGTTCTGGCTAGCATGGCCAATGGTCAGAGATTATAGGAGTTGCAGTACGACATCTGGAGGGCTGCAAGTTCCCCGTCCTGGACTTAGTGGGACAAACATATGAAATGATCTCCCCCCAAAATAACCTCTGTAGACTTTAGTGCTGCGGCTTGTGAGGTACTCTCAGCTAACATGGACATGGGCTTAGTTGCATGCTTCAGGTATGGTATTGTTGATCATGGCGGATCATATTTCCAACAGCTCGAGCCGAAGAAGGAACATGTCAAGAAATAAACGAGAATCCCAGAATCACAGGTGAGAGTGGTTTTCTGTTTAACAATCAACTGTAAGGCCTTCTTTTTGGGGCAAGTTGTCTAGTGTGCCTCCATGTTGTAGCTGTGCATGTCTGTCTGATGATCTGGGTGTCTCTACAGAGAACCTTTCCCTCAGATGCCAGGGCAGGGTGGGAGGACCAATGATGCAGCCACCATTGCTGAAGCCAAGGAAGTTTGGGTACAGTCGGGCCTGGACGGGAGGCTTCCTGGGAACATAGCTGCCAAGTTATCCCCTTTTTTAAGGGATTTTCCATTATGCTGAATAGGCTTCCTCGCGAGAAAAGGGAAAACTTGGCAGCTATGCCTGGGAATTCCCTATGTACACTGCCTCGGGTTCCGGGAGGAATGAAAGATGTACATTTGGCACATGCATGGACTAAATAAATAAATAACAGGCCCCCTCTCGCTTGTTGAGATCTTATCGGGAGGCCTCGCTTGGAGCACCTTTAAGGATTCAAGTAGAAGCAACTCTGCGTGTGTTCAGTAAACCTGAAGGAGCATCTCCACTCCCATCGTTCTGCCCGGACACTGAGGTCCAGCTCTAAGGGCCTTCTGCCGGTTCCCTCCCTGAGAGAAGTGAGGTTACAGGGAACCAGGCAGAGGGCCTTCTCAGTAGTGGCGCCCGCCCTGTGGAATGCCCTCCCATCAGATGTCAAGGAAATAAACAACTGTCTGGCTTTTAGAAGACATCTAAAGGCAGCCCTGTTTAGGGAACTTTTTAATCTTTGATGTTTTGTCGTGTTTTTAATATTCTGTTGGGAACCACCCAGAGTGGCTGGGGAAACCGAGCCAGATGGGCGGGGTATAAATAATAAATTATTATTATTATTATTATTACAGTGGTACCTCGGTTTATGAACACAATTGGTTCCGGAAGTCTGTTCATAAACTGAAGCGTTCATAAACTGAAGCGAACTTTCCCATTGAAAGTAATAGAAAGTGGATTAATCTGTTCCAGACGGTCCGTGGAGTACTTAAACTGAAGCGTTCATAAACTGAAGCGAACTTTCCCATTGAAAGTAATGGAAAGTGGATTAATCCGTTCCAGACGGGTCCGCGGAGTACTCAACCTGAAGTGTACTTAACCCGAAGCATGGGTGTAATTGGTTCCGGAAGTCTGTTCATAAACTGAAGCGTTCATAAACTGAAGCGAACTTTCCCATTGAAAGTAATGGAAAGTGAATTAATCCGTTCCATAAAGGTTTGTGGCGTTCATAAACTGAAAATTCATAAACCGAGGTGTTCATAAACCGAGGTTCCACTGTATTATTATTATTATTAAAATATAGTCGGAGTGAATTTCATGCTCTTTATTCAGCTTGTAGTAGCAAAGGAGAAGAGAAGAAGGATGGCTCTTTCCCCAAAACGTCTGCTTATATACAGTGGTATCTCTACTTACGAATTTAATGCGTGCCGAACGCACATTCGTAAATCGAAAAAAATTGTAAGTCGAATCCCATAGGAATGCATTGGGAGAAAAAATTCGTAAGTTGAAGCAACCCTATCTAAAAATTCGTAAGTAGAAAAAATCCTATCTAAACAGCATCCAAGATGGCGGACGGAGCTCCGTTCGTAAGTAGAAACATTCGTAAGTAGAGTTATTCGTAAGTCGAGGTACCACTGTACATTATTTACACAATGGGCCTTGCGTGATTGGCTACTTCAGGGCTGCACCTGTGGGCCAATCAGGTTGCGGATTGACTTCTGTCAGCAGCCTGATTGGCTGCTCCTGCAGGCCAATCAGGTTGCGGATTGACTTCTGCCAGCAGCCTGATTGGCTGCTCCTGCAGGCCAATAAAGTTGCTGATTCACTTCCACCTGGAGCTCGATTGGGTGGCTTCTGCGGACCAATCAGCAGTACATAACAATTATTATTATTACTTGCCCTGAGTGGAGACCTTCAGGTAAAGGTAAAGGTAAAGGGACCCCTGACCATTAGGTCCAGTCGTGACCGACTCTGGGGTTGCGCGCTCATCTCGCATTATTGGCCGAGGGAGCCGGCGTATAGCTTCCAGGTCATGTGGCCAGCATGACAAAGCCGGAGACCTTCAGAGAACAACACAAAACTTAATGTTCTTTGCTTGCCACCATCGAAGTACTCCTCTCACTGTGTCCCTCTCACAACAGCCCTGTGAAGTAGGTTCCTATGGTTCTCATTGTACAAAAGGGGTTGGAAGGCCACCAGCATTCACCCAGCCAGGCCAGTCATAAGGGCCTTGGTGGAGGTAAGATTTCAGTCTGCAAATCCAGCCCTATTAACCCCCGGGGCTGCACTTAACATTCAGATTTCCTGGATATTTGGATCTGCTTTAGGCTCAGAACAGGGACACAGGTGGTGCTGTGGTCTAAACCACAGAGCCTAGGGCTTGCTGATCAGAAGGTCGGTGGTTTGAATCCCCACAACGGGTGAGCTCCCGTTGCTCGGTCCCAGATCCTGCCAACCTAGGAGTTTGAAAGCACGTCAAAGTGCAAGTAGATAAATAGATACCGCTCCGTCGGGAAGGTAAACGGCGTTTCCGTGTGCTGCTCTGGTTCGCCAGAAGCGGCTTAGTCGTGCTGGCCACATGACTCGGAAACTGTACGCCGGCTCCCTTGGCCAACAAAGTGAGATGAGCGCTGCAACCCCAGAGTCGTCCACGATTGGACCTAACGGTCAGGGGTCCCTTTACTTTTACCTTTACCGTAGGCTCAGAACATTTGATGAGATCCCTTGTGGGTTCCTTTTCAGGTATACGACACTTTGAATGGTTTTGTTTGTTTATTTATACTGTATTTACTTGAATGTAATGCGCACCTTTTTTTGGCCAAACTACGTTGCAAAAAATTAGGGTGCCCATTAGATTTGATGGCGCATTTACATGTGCCAGCAAATTCTTTTTTTTTGGTTTCAAGGTTTTGAAAACTGAGGTGCGCATTAGATTCGACGGCTCATTAGATTCGTGTAAATGCGGCAGTGAAGCAGTGTGTAAAGTTTACGAAATAAGTTATGCAACAACATATGCTTTTTAAAAAATCACTTTTTTCGGTCTCTGAAATGCTCTCTGTTCTTTAAACAGAGGCAGCTGAAACGCACAATGAGGATCGTCTGCCGGTGCTTACCTATGAGCCTAAAGAAAGTATGTGAGCCGATGAATGTTGATAACATTAACTACAATTGCTGTAAGAATGATCTTGCTAAGGAAATCTCGATAAGGAGCTTGGTTTGAAAGAAAAGCCCATTTGTAGTAACAACAGCAACAAAACTTTTTTAAAGGGTGTGCATTGAATATTTTCAGCTTCTGGTTTTTCAGTATTCTCTGGCACCGTCATTTCCTGATACAGTAGTTGCTTCTTCAGGGCTACTTTTCTGCAATCTGGATTTATTTTGCTTATGTTACCTTTTATATGTGATATGGAGCCTGCGCAAGGGCTTAGAATCATAGAATCATAGAGTTGGAAGAGACCACAAGGGCCATCCAGCCCAACCCCCTGCCAAGCAGGAAACACCATCAAAGCATTTCTGACAGATGGCTGTCAAGCCTCCGCTGAAAGACCTCCAAAGAAGGAGAATCCACCACACTCCTTGGCAGCAAATTCCACTGTCGAACAGCTCTTACTGTCAGGAAGTTCTTCCTAATGTTTAGGTGGAATCTTCTTTCTTGTAGCTTGAATCCATTGCTCCGTGTCCACTCCTCTGGAGTAGCAGAAATCAATCTTTCTCCCTCCTCTATATGACATCCTTTGATATATTTGAACATGGCTATCATATCACCCCTTAACCTTCTCTTCTCCAGGCTAAACATACCCAGCTCCCTAAGCCGTTCCTCATAAGGCATCATTTCCAGGCCTTTGACCATTTTGGTTGCCCTCCTCTGGACACGTTCCAGCTTGTCAGTATCCTTCTTGAACTGAGGTGCCCAGAACTGGACACAATATTCCAGGTGAGGTCTGACAAGAGCGGAATACAGTGGTACTATTACTTCCACTACTGTATATTCCTCATTCCAAACCCAGAGGGTTAACATGCTACCTCTTAAAAATGAATATTCGATTATTTCAAAACCCATAAGAAAGAGCAAGCCATTTCATCCCGTACAAAGCAGGTTTCCCACCCACCTGCCTTAAAATAATAAAATAATAAAATAAAATAATAAAATAATAAAAATAAAAATAAAAAGATAATAAAAAACAAAAAAATAAAAAACAATAAATTACTATTACTATTATTATTATTAAAAGCAGCAAGAGGGACATTTCATTTTTCCTGCCACTTTTGTATTTATTTATTTTTACTGTGTGGTCGACTTGATATCTCTGTTTGCAAGTTCTCGTTGTTTGGTTTTTCGCCAGATCAAATCACTGTAGAAATACACCCTAGACACAGCACATCGCGGAGCAAAAAGAAGTTCCCCTTCAGAAAAGGTAGGTCCGTTTCTATGTTACAATGATGCATAAGAAAACAGAATATTATTTTTTTTATGGGAAATATTTTAGCTTCCTCCTGCCTGCGCTGCTTTAATGTGAATTAAAGGATGCTGTAGTGAATGTGGCAGATGGATGACATATTCGTAAGTTACAGGTAGGTAGGCGTGTTGGTCTGGCGTAGTCGAAACAAAATTTTAAAAAATTCCTTCCACTAGCACCTTAGAGACCAACTAAGTTTGTCATTGGTATGAGCTTTCGTGTGCATGCACGAAATCTGAAGAAGAAGGTATCTGAAGAAGTGTGCATGCATACGAAAGCTCATACCAATGACAAACTTAGTTGATCTCTAAGGTACTACTGGAAGGAATTTTTAAAATTTTGTTTCGATATTCGTAAGTGTTGCATATTCTGTAACCTTCTGGAAGCAAGAAGTGACCTGTACTTTTTAGTCATGCAGAGGAATGCTAAACAGGTTTGGCTAGAGTTATGAGCTTAACTTGTTCGCAGCCTCCCTGCCCTTAGAAACTCATTTTAAAGATATAAAACCACAGGCAGGCAGAGGACCCAAAGATGGACATCCAAAATAAACCACCCCCCCCATATTCTGAAAGAGCTGAGAAACGTATTCATGTATGCAACCGTCACCGCAAGAATCTTAATACCCTGTTTCTCATATTTTAAGACATACCCATAAAATAAGCCATAGCAGGATTTTTAAGCATTCAAGGAATATGAGCCATACCCCGAAAATAAGACATAGTGATAGGCGCAGCATCCATGCCGGCCGTGGCAGGAGGAGGAGGAAAATAAGCCATAGTGTGTTTTTTTGAGGAAAAATAAATATAAGACGTGTCTTATAATATGAGAAACACGGTAGCTAAATGGTGGAAGGGAGATAAAACACCAACTAAAATGGAGCGGCAGGTGAAAGTACTTGAATATGTAGAATTGGCGAAGATGAGAGGAAAAATTAGGAACCAGACAAACCAACAGTTTAACAAAGAATGGGATTTATTCAGATTATATTTAAAAGAACATTGTTCTCATATGAAGTCTTCGACGTGCTTTGATTAACTTCTGCAATGTAATATGCTACAAAGATCATGGATAATTTATGTTAAGTGAAAGAGTATAGAAATATGCAGTCAACAAGGAAACGACGGACCCATACCGAGGACGAGGGAAGTCTCAACATATGGAAAAAATATTTTATATGTAACATTTTCTTTGTATTTGATGGGATCTGTTTTTGTTGTTCTTTATGTGGTGAAGGGACTTAATAATAATAATAATAATAAATCAATCAAGATTAAATTGCAAAATAACCCCCAGTCCTTAACGTATTATTCCACCTTGTGTTCCTATGGATTTATTTATTATTTTTTGTCACTCATTCTTTGTGTGCATGTGTGCTCCTGGTGTTGCAGGAATCCAGGTGTTTCCTGAGTGGACAGGGAAGGACAATGAAGGTAAGGGCTCCAAATGGGACTTAGGTTCACATGTGGTGGGGATGTAAATATGGACAATGTTTCTGGCAAAGAGTGTTTAAGGCAGGCACCCCAAACTTTGGCCCTCCAGATGTTTTGGACTACAATTCCCATCATCCCTGACCACTGGTCCTCTTAGCCAGGGATCATGGGAGTTGTAGGCCAAAACATCTGGAGGGCCACAGTTTGGGGGTGCCTGGTTTAAGGAGATAATAGAAATCACTGGGTTAAAGCTGACCGAAAGTCCAGTGTTAGCATTATTATCAATTTACGATAGAAGGTTTGCAGGCTATGAAGGTCTTGCTCACATATTTATTGACAGCTGCACGTATTATGGTAGCTAGGAGATGGAAGGGACAAG
Organism: Zootoca vivipara; assembly: GCF_965207765.1. Lineage (NCBI taxonomy): Eukaryota > Metazoa > Chordata > Lepidosauria > Squamata > Lacertidae > Zootoca > Zootoca vivipara. The sequence continues at coordinate 104,224,662 of NC_142584.1, forward strand.
CAGAATATAAAATTGGAAGAATGGTATAAAGAGGTGTGGGATGAAGCTATTAATGATAAATTAACATGTGCCATTAAGGTAAGACGGGGAATATGCAGGAAAAATGATTTCGAGGAGATATGGAGGGTGTTTGTAGAATTTGTACTGTTAAAACAGAAAGGGGTCAAACCATTTCAAGAGGGGTTGAAATTTTGGGAAGTTCGGTTAGTTGCAATGGAATGGTCTTGGGGGTGGGGTGCACATTTTAATTTTTATTTGCTTATGATTATTACTTTGCCAAAACAACAACAACAACAACAACAACAACAACACTTTCTTTATATTGAGGATTTGTTCACACTTCTGTTTGCCCCCCTGCCACTCTCCCTGGGAACCCCATTTTTTACCGTTGAATTGGAGCAAACATCAACAGGCTTTTCTGCAGATTGATGTTTGCTCTGATTCAGCAGTAAAGAGCAGGTTTTCCTGGGGAAAGTGGTGGGGCAAAAGGAAAAGTGCTCGGAGCTGTGCTTAGAAAGCAATGGAACAGTGGGGAACCACTCAGACCCATTTTTTAATAACCATGGGACAAGTGGAAATGTGAATGAGTCCTGAGTCAGATCATTGGTTCATCTAGACCAGTATTGTTGATACTGACCAGCTAACTGCCTCCCGGCATTTCAGGTGGAAGACATTCATAGCACTTCCAGGAGATGTTTGAGTTTGAACCAGGGACTTTCTGCTTGCAAAGTAGATGCTCCAGCAGTGAGCTATGGCCCACTCCCTAAAGGCAGAATTCAGAGCAGTGATTGTACTGAATCAATGGGGTGGAGCAACTCCCCTTTGAAGAAAGGGTGCAGTGTTTTCCCTCCATCCCCTTTTAACACTAGAACTCATGAGCATCCAAACTGGATGCTGGAAGATTGCCTTCCCCCATGTAGCCTAGCAGCCTCTGGGTGGCAGCAGCTTTTGCATCATTGCTTTAAGGGCAGCTATGAAAATTACACTGACATAAGAGCAATATAGGGATGCAGGTGGCGCTGTTGGTTAAACCACAGAGCCTAGGGCTTGCCGATTAGAAGGTCGGCAGTTCGAATCCCCGTGACCTCCCGTTGCTCGGTCCCAGCTCCTGCCAACCTAGCAGTTCGAAAGCACGTCAAAGTGCAAGTAGATAAATAGGTACTGCTCTGGCGGGAAGGTAAACGGCGTTTCCGTGTGCTACTCTGGTTCACCAGAAACGGCTTTGTGATGCTGGCCACATGACCTGGAAGCTGTATGCCGGCTCCCTCGGCCAATAATGCGAGATGAGCGCTGCAACCCCAGAGTTGGTCACGACTGGACCTAATAGTCAGGGGTCCCTTTACCTTTACCTTTAAGAGCAATATATCAAGGTCTCTGTGGCTGTATGCCTGTTGTTGGGCTCCCATTGTTCCCCACCCAGCATGGCTAAGGGCCAGGAATGATGAGTGTTGCAAAATATGTTTTAATGTAGATATTGTCTCATCCCAGCAATAACCGTTTTGCAGGGTTTCAGGATGGTGGAGAACAGGGATCAAGGCTGTCTAAGGGACAAGATCTGTACGGTAAATATAAGTTGTTGTTTTTATTTATATATATAAATTTTATTTTTGCATTTTACATTTTACATAAACAAATGAATTAAATACATACACATATAATCCATTTTGACTTCCTCCCCCTCCCTTGTGGCTCTTATTGCAATAATTCCCCCCTCTGTATCTCCATAATAACTCTAGTTTTATAAATCCTTTCTCAATCCATAGTTCAAATTTTTACACAAGTTTTCTGTCAATCCTACCAATACATGGAATTGTTTACAATAGCTTTTCGTATAAATTATAAACTTCCCCCATTCTTTATTAAAGACCTCCTCTTCCTGGTTTCTAATTCTTCTGGTAAGAATTTTCTCTTCCTGTACAACTGGTTTCTCTTCAGGTCGCATAAATCTTTTCCCTTTTATAAGTTGTTTCTTATATTTGCCTGCTGGCCTGGATCCTGTATACAGTGGTACCTCAGGTTACAAACTTACCGTGTTTCCCCCTTTTTAAGACACCGTCTTATTACTTTTTTTTCTCAAAAAACCACAGGGTGGCTTATTTTTGGTGGCATGTCTTACTGGTATTTTTATTACGAGTCTGAGGGAAGGGAGGTGTGCAGCCCTCTCTCCCCGGCCCTGGGATGTTCGCGAAGGGCTGCTCTCTCTCTCCTCCAAGGTGGGGACTCACTTAATAGCAATCTGCTACACTGGAGCTTCTTAAATCTAAACCAGTATAATGGAATCTATCTGTGTGATACAGTCCTAGCAGTAGCCTATACGTAAAGCAAGCAAGGATCTCTACCAGCCAGCTGCCCAAGACTTAAGTTCCAACAGTCTGATGTTCCAACAATGTAGCACTTTGTAGTCACTGATAGCAAAGAAGCTACCTGCTGAGAACAAAGAAGCCAGCTAAGCAGCAATTAAGATTGCTGACTTGGTAAATGGTAGCAATTGAGAAGCAATTGAGCCAGCGAGGTGAGGAAGCACGTGTTGTTAGGACCGGCAGTTTAACTTTTGTGTAGAGCAGCGTTTAGCAGCTCCGTTTAGCAGCTCACAAACAGCGAAGGAAAAAGTCCTTAATAAATAAAAAAAAGTCCCCAAGGCAAGGACTGCGATCCAAACTACTTACAAATCCTTAAAGGGGCAGCTCCACAGACAACCAAGCAGCATAAGGTAGAAAGAAAACTGCAGCAGGCTTTTTAAAAGGCTGCCTTATGCCTTCGGTAAAAGCAAGGAGACAACAATCAGACACGGGAGATTCCCGTTAAGAGGAAATCAACGTGCATTGAATGGAAAGGTGGGGGGAAGCGAGAGGTGGGCTGTGTGTGTGTGTGTGTGAGAGAGAGAGAGAGAGAGAGAGACGCAGGGGGGGGGAGAGAGACAGACGCGTGCACGGAGGTCTCTCCCTAAAAGGGAAAACAGCCTTTGCATTCTTCAATCGCCCCTCTTTTCTTCCTCGTGCCTTCATCTCCTCCCCACCCCACTTTTCTCCCCTTCACCAAGTAGAGCTTACACAGCTTGGCTAAAAAAATATTTTTGGATCCTTTTATTTAAAAAAATGCTCTCAGAAACGGGAAAGGGAAATCACGGGGCTTTGGCAGCCAGCAGCTACGGCTGTTCGGTGCATTTTTACAAGCTTTTAAAGGAAATACGTGTCTGTGGAACGACAGCAAAATGGGGAGAGATTTTTAGGGGGGGGAGTTGGCTGGCGGGAGGGGGGTTATTGCTAGTGGGTGAAGGGTCTATCAGTATGTCTTATTTTCGGGGTATGGCTTGTATCGCGCAATTGCTTAGAAATCCTGCTATGGCTTATATTATGCCTACGTCTTAAAAAGGGGGAAAGACGGTAATTCGTTCCAGAAGTCTGTTCTTAACCCGAAGCGTTCTTAACCCAAGGCATGCATATAGGCCTCCCGCGGCCCCAGAAGCAGATTGTGTTCATATCCCGGGGCAAAGTTCGCAACACTTACTCCCGGGTTTGTGGAGTTCATAACCCAAAGCGTTTGTAAGTAGGACTGTTCGTACCCCCACCCCAAGGTACCACTGTATTTGGTGTGGGGAGTCTTTAGCTCGGCAGGTGTTGTTAGACCACAATTTCCATCAGCCCCAACAAGCGAGGCCAGTGGCCAAGGGATGATGGTAGTTGTAGTTCAGCAGCTTCTGGAGGGCCAAAGACCCCCCACACTTCTTGTATATCTTAGCTGAGCCCATGCACAACCACTTGAGGTCTTCGGGGAACAAGGCTTGGATGGGAAATATTAACCACACTGTACCTTGGCGGGATGCGGGTGGCGCTGTGGGTTAAACCACAGAGCCTAGGGCTTGCCGATCAGAAGGTCAGCGGTTCAAATCCCCGCGACAGGGTGAGCTCCCGTTGCTCGGTCCCAGCTCCTGCCAACCTAGCAGTTTGAAAGCACGTCAAAGTGCAAGTAGATAAATACAGCGGGAAGAGGTAAATGGCGTTTCCATGTGCTGCTCTGGTTCGCCAGAAGCGGCTTCGTCATGCTGGCCACATGCTGTATGCCGGCTTCCTTGGCCAATAACGCGAGATGAGCACCGCAATCCCAGAGTCGGTCACGACTGGACCTAATGGTCAGGGGTCCCTTTACCTTTACCTTGGCCGCCAAAGCCCACCCTACCATTAGACAGAGCAAGGTGCCGCCTCAGGCATCAGACGCTTGGGAACAGGAAGAATGAGTGAGGTGTCGTTGAGCAGCTCTGTACATGCTAATGCAGCCTGCCCTGCGTCCTCTAAGTTAGCCTGCTCTCCTCTGGTACGGCGGAGCATTCTGTCTCATCTCTAGTGTTTGGTTCCTACAAGCGGAATGGGGTTTCTATTATATGTGGCATGTGGGTGGGTGGGTACATTTTGTCCCTCCCTTCATGCAGTCCTGTCTGTGTCCCTGTTATTGCTACCTGCTAGGGTTAAAAGACAGATGTTTTGGTTTGAAGGGAGATTCTTTGAGGAGGTAACAACTGTTCCAATGGGAGGTGCGCACCCATAGCTGCCAAGTCTCCCGTATTCCCCGGGAAACCCCCATTTTTCCAGCTGTTACCAGCCGAAAAAATGGATTTTTTTGTTTTTCCCCGGTTTATTCTGGCACGGCGGCCATTTTGGAACAGGGCGGAGCATGCTCAGAAGCGACTTTTGATGCTGCTTTGCCCAGTTCCAAAATGGCTGCAGCGCGACTTCTGGTGCGGCAGCCATTTTGGAACAGGGTAGAGCAGCATCAAAAGTAGCTTCTGAGCATGCTCCACCCAGTTCCAAAATGGCGACAGTGCTACTTCCGGTCTGCTACTTCCGGTCCAGTCCCTTATTTCTCAGGCCGGAACTTGGCAGCTATGTGCGCACCATGCCACTCCCACCACAAGATTTGTCTGCTTTGGCCCATGAAAAGTCATGCTCTTAAAATGTATCGCAAGAACTGATCAACATCCTATCTGGTCCAGCACAATTGGCTCCCTGTTTATTTGCCCTTTCCGGTTCATTGTAGTCCAACCCTATGAATCACATTTTAGGTCCTTCTCCTTTTCGCCCTCTTCTGTTTTTCCACTAGACTTCATCTGTTTATAGAATCACTTTTCCATGTTTGTTCCTAGATTACCCATGGGATAAATCCAGTCTGAAAACAATACCAGTCAACTTGACGCAGTTTAAGGAACTGGATGCCTATGCATCAAAGGTATGCAATCTCTTTTCCAGGGTGGAATAATAGTCCTGTGTGGAATCTGCTGGGATGCAGAGATCCTTCTCCATGTGGATTTGGAATTTGAGAGTGCCTTCAAGTGTGCTCTCCCGATAGGAGGAAACCCTCCGTTCCCAATGGGAAACACCATGAGTCGCAAGACCCTGCTCCTGTTTTCCACATGATGGACAGACACAACAGAGCACCTATTTATGTAGGCTGCAAACGCACCATAGGTAAAGGACCCCGGGCGGTTCAATCTAGTCAAAGGTGGCTATGGGGATGTGGGTGGCACTCTGGTCTAAACCACTGAGCCCCTTAGGCTTGCCAATCAGAAGGTCGGTGGTTTGAATCCCTGTGACTGGGTGAGCTCCCATTGCTCTGTCCCAGCCCCTGCCAGCCTAGCAGTTCAAAAGCATACCAGTGCAAGTGGATAAACAGGTACCGCTGCGGCGGGAAGGTAAACGGCATTTCCGTGTGCTCTGGCACTTGTCACGGTGTCCCGTTGCGCCAGAAGTGGTTTAATCATGCTGGCCACATGACCCAGAAAGCTGTCTGTGGACAAACACCGACTCCCTCGGCCTGAAAGTGAGATGAGTCTTGCAAACCCATAGTTGCCTTTGACTGGACATAACCATCCAGGGGTCCTTTACCTTTTACCTTTACCTTTTATACGCACTATAGAAATACACCAAAGTATCCTGGAAACTATCCTAACCCCACAGAGCTGCAATTCCCAGAACCCATAACACAAACCACTGTTTCTGGAATTCGTTTTCGGGTGGAGAGATGTGCTTTAAATGTTTCATGCTTAGTTATTTTGGGATGGCATTACCTTGGCTGCTCCTCTGCTTTTAAAATTCAAGAAATCAAAAGCCAAATAAGATTAGAGTCAACAACCACAGTTAAGCAGCCATTCCCTCTCCTCAGAGAACTCTGGCTAGCAATCATTAACAAGCAGTGCCGACGTCAGGAATCTCTGAAGGAGCTCATAGCAATTAAACTGGTGTACAATCAATATGTATTGTTGGTGGCACATCAATCCGCCCCAGATTTCACACTTCTGCTGGGTGACAACAGTAGGGTCGGCTCTGGATCCTGGGCTGCCTCAGCCCCTTGCCTTCCCTGCTCTCAGCATGGCTGTCTTAAGCATATGCGGTGCCGGGGTGCAAAGATCTGCTCAGTGCCCCCCCCCAGGCTGCCCATTCCCAGGAGCGCAGGAGGGTGGAGCATCTCACCTCAGCATCTCACTGGCTCGGTTGCCTCCAAACTCGCGGTGCAGAGCCCCCTGCAGTAGAAGAGCCCACCGTGGTGCTCCAACCAATGGGCAGGCTCTTCCCCAGACTCAACTCTTGGGCCCCGGACTCTCAGCCTGGTGCCCCTGAGAGCCCGGCGCCTGGGTGCCCCACACCCCTAGCGCCTATGGTTAAGACGGCACTGGCTCTCAGAATGCCCCGCTGGCTGTGGTTTCGCCCACCCACAGGTGGAACAGGTTGCTCTGTACTGGTGGACGGAGGCTGGTATCTCTCTCCACCAGTAGAAGTCAGCACTTCTGCCAAATCCAAGACCACCACCCACTGCCTGGCACAAAGGGGATTTGGATTTCAGCCAGAGATTGTGGGAATGGCATGCCCGTGTGCCCTGGAAAAGATTGTGCATGCTTCTCCCTTCAGAACAAATTTTAATGTGCAGTTCTGTGCAGTTTTACCCTGAAGTCAGCCTCAGTGAGTTCAAAAAGACTGATACCCGCTCTGAAAATTCATCAGCATTCTAATGCAAATTTTACAGATTTTTGCAAAGCATTTCCCCTAATACAATGTGTTCTTATGCACATACTATCTGAGTGCATGCAAATTTATTACATGTACATATGTTTTTGCAGACATTCTTATCTGGAGAGCTGTACTGCAACATCCGGAGCAGTGCAGATTTTGAATGATTGCTATGTTTCAGTTTGTGTGTCTCATTTTGGAAAGCTCAAATTAAATAGGATGACCTTGAAATGTAAAAAATAAATAAAAGAAAAAAGGCTGACACCCTTGTAAGTGCGTGTAGGATTGCACCCTAGGCTTTATTTAAACAGGTGGTTGCCTTAGATAGAAAAAATAGAACTGGGTACCCCTTTTCCATATTAAAAGCTACTGAATCTATTCCCATTTGTGAAACAGGTAAATGTCAGGAATAGCGTGGCAAACCTGGTGAGTGCCTTGCTCCAAAAAGCCCACAGTGACCTGGAGAAAGTCCGAGCCATTTGGACGTGGATTTGCCACCACATAGGTAGGTGGCGGGGACAACTTTTTGTATGCTTGTGCCCCTTTGCTTCTGACAACATCACAACGGACAGGCATTCCACAGGTAAAGCTCTCCCCTAGCCCTGCATCTCCATCCATACTGGGGGAGATTTTCCTTTCGAAGTGCTGCCTGCCATGCAGCTGATAGATGCATGGATGCCCCACAGGAGGGCGAAAACTCTGAAACAGGGTGGGGAACCTGTGGCCATATTGTTGGGCTACAACTCCCATCATTCCTGAGCACTGGTCATGCCGGCATGCTGTGAGAGGAGCAGGAAGTATTTGTGTTGCTGGTTGTTAGGGTTGCCAGACTCAATAGAGGACAGGACTTCTGTGCCTTTAATTGTGCTGCTCTCTTTTGAGTCTGGAAACCTTAAAGAGAAACCAGCAGACCCTTTGCTCGGAAATTAAACTTGGACTTCTTTCCCTGCACAGACAGCTTTCTAGGTCATGTGGCCAGCAGGACTAAACCACTTCTGGTGCAATGGGACACTATGACGGAAACCAGAGCACACAGAAATGCCGTTTTCCTTCCCGCCGCAGCAGTACCTAGAGGTGAAACTTGGAAAATTAGAATATCGTCGAAAAGTGCATTTACAGTACAGTGGTACCTCGGTTTATGAACCCAATTGGTTCCGGAAGTCTGTTCATAAACTGAAGCGTTCATAAACTGAAGTGAACTTTCCCATTGAAAGTAATGGAAAGTGGATTAATCTGTTCCAGACGGTCCGCGGAGTACTTAAACTGAAGCGTACTTTATCTGAAGCGAACTTTCCCATTGAAAGTAATGGAAAGTGGATTAATCCGTTCCAGACGGGTCCGCGGAGTACTCAACCTGAAGCGTAATTAACCCGAAGTATGGGTGTAATTGGTTCCGGAAGTCTGTTCATAAACTGAAGCGAACTTTCCCATTGAAAGTAATGGAAAGTGAATTAATCCGTTCCAGATGGGTCCGCGGCGTTTGTAAACCGAAAATTCATAAACCGAGGTGTTCATAAACCAAGGTTCCACTGTATTTCAGTAATGGAACTTAAAAGGTGAAACCAATATATGAGATAATGCATGACATGCAAAGCAAGATATGACAAGCCTTTATTTGTCGTAATTGTAATTATTTGTCGTTAGGCGGGTCAATTATAAATGGAATGTAATCAATGAAATGTAATAGCGATGTTTATTTTTGTTTATTTTTGTATTATTGTAACTATTTGTTTTATTACTGTGGAATTTCCAAAAGAAAGCATTTGTAAAAAGTAAAATAAAATAATAATAATAATAAGTTGCTTTACTGAAATAAATGCACTTTTCGATGATATTCTAATTTTCCGAGTTTCACCTGTATCTACTTGCACTGGTGTGCTTTCGAACTGCTAGTTTGGCAAGAGCTGGGACAGATTCGAACCGCCAACCTTCCGATCGGCAAACCCAAGAGGCTCAGTGACTTAGACCACAGCGCCACCCATGTCCCTTGTAACAATATTTTCATTTAATTGATCAATCACTCTGATCTTCTGCTCAAAGTTTGCAATCCAAGTGAAACTGCTGCAGTCCCTTATTCACTGTGCATTTCATGCTTTGGAGTGGTATTTCACAAATGTCTTTTTTCCTGCAGAATATGATGTGGAAGGCTACCATAACCTTGACAAGGTGTCTTGTGCAGCAGCTGATGTCCTTCAATCAGGAAAGGGCATTTGCGCTGGATATGCCTCACTCTTTGAAGAAATGTGCAGGTAATTCCTATTCGCCCCAGCCTCCATGACAAACGGTTGTTACTTGGCAAGGATGATGGGAGATATGGTGAGCCAGGGGTTCCCTACCCCAGCACCAAACTATGAATGCTCCTGAAGCAAATTTTGATATACAGTGGAACCTTGGTTTATGAACACCTCGGTTTACGATTTTTTGGTTTACGAACGCCGCAGACCCATCTGGAACGGATTAATTCACTTTCCATTACTTTCAATGGGAAAGTTCGCTTCAGTTTATGAATGCTTCAGTTTATGAACAGACTTCTGGAACCAATTACACCCATGCTTCGGGTTAAGTACACTTCAGGTTGAGTACTCCGCGGACCCGTCTGGAACGGATTAATCCACTTTCCATTACTTTCAATGGGAAAGTTCGCGTCAGTTTATGAACGCCTTCATAAATGTACATAAGGAAAATAAAAAAATTCCTTCAGTAGCACCTTAAAGACCAACTAAGTTTTTATTTTGGTATGAGCTTTCTTGTGCATGCACACTTCTTCAGAAACCTGAAGAAGTGTGCATGCACACGAAAGCTCATACCAAAATAAAAACTTAGTTGGTCTTTAAGTTGCAACTGAAGGAATTTTTTTATTTTACTTCGACCCAGACCAACACGGCTACCTACCTGTAACCAGTACATAAGCAGTTGCTTTGCCCCTGTTGTCTAGTTCTGTTAATTCAATAAAGGTTCTTGCAGTTATTGCTGTGTCTTGCCTTGTGGGAACCCACCTACACTTCACACTCTCCCTAACAAGCATCCTTCACCAAGAACTGCCTGCATGTTTTAAAGCTCCTCTGTGCTACCTTAAAAGCTTAAGCTAAATTTCTCTGTCTGCCTGCCTGTCGCCTGCCTGTCTTCAAAATCTAAGCTGAGATTCTCAGGGTGCCAGATTTTTCTTCTAACCACAGCTTCTATGTCAATGCACGAAACACAGTCCGAAATGCAATGGGCTCAAAATAATGTTCTTTGGCATAACAATTCCAGCCGAAAAGAGCAGTGAAATGACATTCCTGAATACCTTTCTTCTCTCCTCCCCCCCCCCCCCAGTATTGCAGGGATACAGTGCAAGACGTTGTCAGGGTACGCCAAAGGGGCTACGTACAAACTAGGAAAAGTCTTTAAGGGAGCGAGTACTCATGCTTGGAATGCTGTCCATCTTGATGGAAGGTGGCACCTTTTGGACAGTACGTGGGGAAGTGGCTACGTGGATGACAACAACAAAAACTTCGCTTTCAGGTATGCTGTTAGGCAAAAGAAAGCCTGGAGATAGTGTGGGACTCAGTGAAGGTATAGTTTACTTCTGCTGCTTTTAGAAGCCTTTTTGTGTGTGTGTCTGTTTGCGATTTGATGGCCACAAGGCTGGCCGTTGTAAGCATTTGCAACGAGAACCAAGCCATAGTGATGGGGGAAATTATGGAAACTCCACCAACCATTCATTTATCCCCTTGAGTGGTTCTAGAGTATTATGCTTATCCTGGGGAAGCTGGAAGCTAGGTTGTTGCAACACAACAGCCTTCGTCAACCCAGTGCCCTCCAGCTGTTTTGGACTACAATTCCCATTGTCCTTCATCAGTGGCCATGCTAGCTGGGGTTGATGGGACATAGAGTTCAGCAACATCTGGAGGGAATAAGATTGGGGAAGGCTGGTTTAGCACAGCGTGGCCAACGTTAACTAAAGTTGGTTTAAACAAGCTAGCTGGATAAGCCATGGCTTGTCAAACAAACCGCTGTTGACATTAAGCACAGATTTGGGTGAGATAAACTGTGATTAATCTGAACCAGGATCTAGTTTCTTCACAGCAGTGTGAAAGAGAGAGTGAATGTGAGGCTGGATGTGGCTCATTTTCAGCTGCCCCCCCCCCAATCAAGTAAATACTGTAAATCAAAATACTTAACTAGCTGACCAGTTGCATCAAAGATAGCTCAGTTCTGCCCCCCTAACCTAAATCCTGGCTATACACATGAACTGGGCCAATATAATTCCACACTAAGTTTTAGGTAACTTTCCCAGTTTGTCCTTGGTGATGATTGAAGCAATTTTATGAAATGCTGCACAATTCCGCCTTCTCCTTTTGCAGATACGAGGAGTTTTACTTCCTTACCCACCCTGCTCTGTTTATTAATGATCACTTCCCAGAAGACCACAGCTGGCAGCTTCTGAAACGGACATTATCACTGCGGCAGTTTGAACGCAATGTGTGGTATTGGCCTGCCTTTTATTCGTTAGGACTGACTGGCACATCCACGGCAACGTCAGTCATCGAAACAGGTAAAGTCAATCAGAAGCTTTTGGCTGTTTTGTTGCTTTTGGCTGTCACACTGCCAATCCGTCTCATGTTTTTTCAAAGGCAAACTGCCCCATAACATGAGTCGCTACTGCATTATTATGAAACAGGGATGAGGGAACCTGTGGCTCGGGGAACCTCCAGAGGTTGCTGGACTGCAACTCCCATCATCCCTGGCGATTGGTCATGCTAACAGGGGCTAATGGGAGCTAGAGTCCCACAACAGCTGGAGGGGCCACGCAGGTTCCTCACACAACAATTGAGAGGCAGCTGGATTGCGCCTGGTCTACCTGGACAATCCCTGTGCATTACATATTGATATATATTTCAGCAGAGCACATAACATAGCTGCTAAGTCTCCCGTATTCCCCGGGAAACCCCGTTTTTCCAGCTGTTCCCAGCCGAAAAAACAGATTTTTTTTGTTTTCCCCGGTTTATTCTGGCGCGGTGGCCATTTTGGAACTGGGCGGAGCATGCTCAGAAGTGACTTTTGAAGCTGCTTTGCCCAGTTCCAAAATGGCTGCAGCGCAACTTCTGGTGCGACGGCCATTTTGGAACAGGGCAGAGCAGCATCAAAAGTCACTTCTGAGCATGCTCCGCCCAGTTCCAAAATGGCGGCAGCGCTACTTCTGGTCTGCTACTTCCGGTCCAGTCCCTTATTTCTCAGGCCGGAACTTGGCAGGTATGGCACATAAATGAATACACTGGTAAAACCTACTGAATGACGAACTAAATAAACATAAAGCAGCACAGCAAACTCTCACGTGCGCAACAGAACTTTCCCCTCCTCTCCCCTGCAGCCCTCCTCACACCCTCCAGGTCTGCTTTAGAGGGTTGGATGACCTTCCAGATCAGATTTGGAGGGCATGTGCCAAGAGGAAAGGGTGGGCAGAACTCTGCACGAAGAGCTCTTAGTGACATCTATCAGTTTCAATGGGTCTACTCTTGGGTATAAACAATAACAGTGCAAGGTGGAGGGAAAACCTCCAAAAAAAAGTCTGCTGATGAGCATTTCTCTATAATAGAAGTATTAACAATTGGAAACTCTTCACTTTTCTTTCACAGAAAACGGCAAGGCAACTGTTTTCATTGAGAGTCGTTCTCCGACCCTCTTCCTTTGCAACCTCAACGGGGCAATCGAACACTGCTTCATGAACCTGCAGAGGAATGGGATGACCCTGGAAGTGTATCCTCAAGAGGTGGGGACTCATAGCTTGAACATCTCTGCCAAACCTTCCAAGAGCAAGGAGAACTACAGCCATGTGGTAAAATACTCCCTGGTGTGCCGATCTGTGGATAAGAGCTTCCGCTTGCCCAAACCGCTCTTCTACCCCATGGGGCCCAGCTGGTCATCGGAGGAGAAGGGGATCCTGGAGGCTTCGCCCGATAGCCCCATCATACACACTGATGACGGCCGCTGTGTTGTCACTTTCACTCGGTGGAGTGACCTGGACTTCTTTGCCACCCTGGACTCGGATACCAGCCGCACGCCAGAGAACGTGCGGAGGCGCCACATCTGGGTAACTCGCTGGGGTACTAAGGCTGAGTTGAAGGTACAGCTCCCTCATGCAGGGACCTTTGCTCTTCACATCTGGGCAAAGAAAGCATCTGATCCGGGCAAAAGTCATTGCGCCCTCAGCTACCTCATCTCCTGCCCAAATAAGGAGGTGACGTGGCCGGTTTTCCCACAAAGCTATACGAACTGGGAGGATGGCTTTGAGCTGGTGGCACCTCTCGCCGGGGTCCTGCCGGCCAACCGCGATGTCACGTTCAAGCTCAAGCTGCCTGGTGCAGATGAAGTGTCTGTCGAATGCAGAAAGTCTCGCCCACTGAGGCTGAGTGAAGACGGTTTCTGGGAGGGAACCTGCAGCACCTCAGGTGGCTCCACAGTGACAGTGAGAATGTCAAAAAATGGCAGTAATACCTTCTGGTCCTTGTTGGAGTACAAAGTGGAAAGTCACTAGCTAGTAGGAGACAGACTCAGTGGGAGAGTTGTGAGCCACAGATTGCTCCATCGACTCTGATGTGGCAGAGCAGCTCCACAAGGCCACCTCCTCCCTCAACTGTCATTTTGGGGCTGCCTCAGTGGGGGAGTTAGGAAGCAGGGCTCATTTCATCAGCTTTGCTGGAAGCCCAGTTCTTTCAGGGAACCTCTTGCCCCTGAACTGTGGCAGATGGTTGTAATGTATTTAGTGGTCTATGTTTGCCTGAGCTTGAGTCTGGACTAAGGATTCTGAGCTCCTGTGTTATGATTTGATACATGGTGTCCAATCACAGAACATTTCAGGATTTGGGCCTCTGCCATTGGCTCTTGAACTTTGAGTTGTTATTCACAGCTTGGAAGTTTAGACAGCCAATCATGTGGGGAGTGGGAGCGGCCCAGGCTTTCAGGAATGTATATAAGCAATTGCTTTGCCCCTGTTTCCCAGTTATGTAGTTCAATAAAGGTTCTTGCTGTTATCACTGTGTCTTGTCCCGTGGGAACCCACAGGGGCATACCCAGGATCAAAACTAGGGGGGGACAAGGGGCGGGGCCAAGGCACGGGAGGGGAGGGGCCACAAAGTGGGAACGTGGGCAGGGCTACGAAGCCCAGGTGAACACTAATAATAGTACATAAACCCAAAGGAAGAGAAAAAAAAATCTTTCTGACTCTCGGAGTCAGGTCATTGTTCCATTTTTCTTCTCCTCTTTATGCATTCCATATATTGGGGGCATCGTTAGGAGTCTTTACACGTTTCTGATGACCCCGGCGCCCGATGGCTAAGGCCATTTCCCAACAGGGACTAGGCTTGGACAAGCACGGCATGGCCAAAGGCTCTTTTGCCTCTGTGCGCCACGTGCCGAGCGGTGCATTTTATTTGCAGAAAACACACACAGAGAGAGGGGGAGGGAGAGAGGTTGAAAAGCTCATTCCTTCTTTCTTTTGCCAAGGACATGAGAGCGTGGCGTTGCAGATCGATTTCAGACCTCGCACGCAAAAGCTACGGATTAAGGGAAAGTGGCCGCATTTGCCGCCGCCGCCACCTAGGTATGGTGACTCAGGCTCCGCTGCCTGCTGCCGCTCCTTGAGACCAGTTCGGAGCCTGGCGGCGTTGGTGCTTAAAGCCATTTCTATCCGCTTTCGCTCTCACAGAAATAATGGGGTGCTCATTCCACCAGAGTAAAACAGCCGGAAACACGAGAGTTTTTGGAGAAACGCCGCTGTAGTGGAGAAGGGTTGCCTGGCTCGAGAGTAGACCTTCTGTTTCCCCCCAACTTTCCCATTGCGCCAAAAAAATATGTTTAAATTTCCCCGCTCAAATATTTCCAGTTCCTTGCTTTTAAGCTTACATTAGAGGGCGTAGGAGGCACAAGAAGCACTTGCAGCTCTTTGTGTGCGGCGCACTATAAATATAAGGCTCAAGGAAGGAGAGAACAGCTTGGGAAGATCAGAGGAGGAAGCTGACTTTAATAAGAAATACAAATGCTCTAAATAAATAATAAATAAGTTTGGCCACATTAACAAGATCTAGCCTTACTTGAAGAGACGGAAATAGCAACACATCTATTAACAGCAGCTTGTATTGAGGGGGTGCTTATCAAATTTGCAGATGACACCAAACTGGGATGGGTATTCAATGCCACAGAAGACAGAATGAGGATTCAAGATTAACTGAACAGATTGGAGACATGGGCCCAAAGTAACAAGGTGAATTTTAGTAGGGACAAACATAAGGGTCTACACTTAGGCAGATAGAGCCAGATGCACAAATATAAGATGGGGAAAACTTGGATTGCCATGTGAAAAGGATCTAGGAGTCTTAACATGAGTCAACGGTGGGATGCTTACCTTCCAAGTCCCGGACTGCAGAATCCGGGACCGGCAGCCGTGTGACACCGGAAGTTGCGTCAATGTAAAAAAACCCCCACAAAAACCCTAATGCTATTGCACATGCGCAGACCGCGCACACCACTTCTGCGCATGCGCATGCCACACGTGCGGTTAAAATACTTCTGGGTTTGCGGACTTCGTAAGTCGAAACCTTCAGAAGTCGAGGCATTCGTAAGTCGAGGTACCACTGTATAGTGTCTAGATCTATGGAAGTCATAGTCCCACGTGGAGTTCTCAGTCCAGTTCTGGGTGCCACAATTTAAGAAGGATATTGACACGCTGGAACGTGTGCAGAGAAGGGTGACCAAGGTGATCGAGGGTCTGGGGAACCAAGCCTTATGAGGAATAGTTGAGGGAGCTGGGTATGTTTAGCCTGGAAAAGAAGAGACTGACAAAAATCTAAAGGGATGTCACATGGAGGATGAAGCAAACATTCTCTCCTGCTCTGGAGGGTAGGACACAAACCAATGGCTTCAAGTGACAATAAAGGAGATTTCAACCAAACATCAGGAAGAACTCCTGTCAGTAAGCGCTGTTCAACAGTGGAACAGACTCAGAAGGTGGTGGACTCAGGGGCGGAGCAAGCGGGGGTGGGGGGCGGCCCGCCCCAGGCGGCGCCCTGGAGGGGGCGCCACTCACCCTGGAGAGGGTGTCACTCGGGACTGCCATCAGAGGCCCCAAGGCCAGGTGGCAGCACCACGATGTTCCGCAAGCGCTCGGTGGTCCTTACGGGGTGCCACTCTCGCACGGCACCCTTTAACGAGCCGCTCTTGCACATGCGGAACACCGTGGAGCCACTGCACGCCAGCGGCACGCCCAACGGAATGCGCATGTGCTAGATCCGGCACGTGCGCACTCCGGGATGCCGCTGGCGCTCGGCGGCCCTTACGGGATGCGTGCTACGTAGAGGGGGATTGCCCCCCTGCGACTTCTAAACGGAGCCTAAACGCCCCGTTTAGAAGTAGCGGCTGTGGCGAATTTGAAACGGTTATGTTATGTTTTTGTTTCGCAACCGACCTATCAAAGGGTTAACCCAGACTCCTGGTTTACTGACAGCAACATTCCATGGAAGGCGTGGCCTGCATGGGGTTTAAATGGAAAGGGGAACTGTTATTATCAGTTGGCGGTTGAGGGTTTTGTGTGGGAGCTTGGGTGGTTGTGGAGAAGGTAGATTTGGAGTAGATGAAGTAGTTGATAGGTATTCTGTTATTTGATTACCAAGAACGTTACCTTTGAAATTAAGTTTGTACCAATGTTACCAGAAAGCAACCATTAAGATTCAAGCCAATAAATATCCATCTTTAAAGTGTCATACCAGTAATCATCTATTTCATTTTCCAGCTAAGGTATCCAGGAACCCAGTTGGTGGGGAACTCTTTTAAACTGTCAAAACTGCCTTTTAGAGGAGAAAGGTTAGTTTGTGGCTGAGAGTGCACCAAGAAAAGGAGGGGGGCTAAAGGAGGAGACAGGTTCTGAGCGATAATAAAGTTACCTCAGGAAGGAGGCTAGCTTTACAGTGAGGGTGTTTCTAGTGAAGTGAAACCCTTATCCGAGTACACATAGGAACAGTCTTACTTATAGCCCGGAGTCTATATAGGTACCTGGCCACGTTTAGGCTGAAAGAGGACTCTCTTTTATTTTTGAAAACCCACGAGCGCTAGAGGGTTTAAAGAAAGGCTAGAGGGATAAGTGGGAGGTTTGAGTTACCTCAGAAATCCCTGTTAGTGCTTTTAATAATTGAGAGGTCAAAGCTATAAGACTGAAAGTGAGAGGACTTTCGTCGCAGCGGCCCATGCATCACTACATAGCGACCCATGCGTAGCGATGCCACGCCCCTCGGGTACATGGCAATTTGCCACCCCGGGTGTCGCGGCGGCTCCCTACGCCGATGGGTGGACTCTCCTTCCTTGAAGCTTTTTAAGCAGATGTAGGGGGCCACAGGTGAGAGAGCTGAGTGCAGGGTGGGGACCAAAGGTGGACGGACTATCCCAGAAGGAACATGACCTGTCCCCCACCAGAGATACTGCCCTTCCCCATACACCCCATGGCTTTCGTTACATATATGCAGATTGAGTATAAGATGGAAGAGCTCACCTCATTAACACTCTGACATGCCTTGTTCTCATAGCTGCCAAGTTATCCCCTTTTTTAAGGGATTTTCCCTTATGCTGAATAGGCTTCCTCGCGAGAAAAGGGAAAACTTGGCAGCTATGCTTGTTCTCCCATTGGGTTTCTAGGGGGGGGGGTCCCTGTGTTTTGCCTGCTCCAGGTGAGACTGGCCCAAGTCTATTGTTCTCTTACACTCACTGATGACATCACCTCCGGCCAGGGGAGGGGGGAGGGAAGGCTGGTCCCCTGAGCATCTGCAGCCCGTACTTTCTGTAGCAAGTAGTCACCTGTACTTTTTGGTCATGCTCAGAAATGCTTCACAGCCATGAGCTTGACCAAGAGACTTGCTAGCCGCCTCCCTTTCTTTAGAATGTCACCTTAAAGGTATAAAGCCAAGGGCATGGCGAGGACCCGAATATGACATCCAGACTACTCCCACCCCCTAGTCCTATGACGTTGTGTCCCTATGGATCCTTCAGTAACTCGTTCTCTGTGTGTATATGTTCCTGGCGCTGCAGGACTCCAGATATTTCCCCACCGGACGAGGCAGGACAATGAAGGTAAGGCCTCCTCTGTACGGCCATACATTCGGGGTAGGCACGGCGGTTGTAGATCAGCCCAAGGCACAATTTTGGACTACAGCGTTGTGGGCAAACGAGAACAGCATAGGAGGCTGCCTTATACTGGATCAGGCCATCAATTTATAGAATCATAGAGTTGGAAGAGACCACAAGGGCCATCCAGTCCAACCCCCTGCCAAGCAGGAAACACCATCAAAGCATTCCTGACAGATGACTGTCAAGCCTCCGCTTAAAGACCTCCAAAGAAGGAGACTCCAAAGAAGGAGACTCCTTGGCAGCAAATTCCACTGTCGAGCAGCTCTTATTGTCAGGAAGTTCTTCCTAATGTTTAGGTGGAATCTTCTTTCTTGTAGCTTGAATCCATTGCTCCGTGTCCACTTCTCTGGAGCAGCAGAAAATAACCTTTCACCCTCCTCTATATGACATCCTTTGATATATTTGAACATGGCTATCATATCACCCCTTAACCTTCTCTTCTCCAGGCTAAACATACCCAGCTCCCTAAGCCGTTCCTCATAAGGCATTGTTTCCAGGCCTTTGACCATTTTGGTTGCCCTCCTCTGGACACGTTCCAGCTTGTCAGTATCCTTCTTGAACTGAGGTGCCCAGAACTGGACACAGTACTCCAGGTGAGGTCTGACCATTCATCTAGCTCCATGCTGTTGGCACTGTCAGGCAACAGATGTCTGTTGGTGGGAGGCATTCCCAGTCCTACCCAGAGATGTCAGGAATTGAACAAGGGACCTTCCGCTTTCAAAACAGATGCTCTGCCACTGAGCTACAGCCCTAAAGACAGAATTCAGTACAGGGATGGAGGCTCAGTCTGCGACATGCTAATGCTCGGTCAGTTGCTTCCCCCCAACTGCCCCAATTTCTCTTTTTATATCTAAAGTTTAGGGAAGTTTTTAATGTTTGATGTTTTACCGAGTTTTAATATTCTGTTGGGAGCCCCCCAGAGTGGATGGGCGGGGTATAAATAATAAATTATATTATTATTATTATTATATTATTATTATTATTATTATTATTATTATTATTATTATTATTACCGACAGTCTTCACCACACACACCCTCCTCTGCCCCCTTCTTCTTCTTCTTCTTTGACGATCACTCGTAGCCGAGTAAGATTGTCTTCCATAAACACGATTTTAACAATGGGTCCGTAAGTGACTGTGAAGGCCAATTCTGGATCCACACGTCCTTCCACAGTGGGGACACTAGTTTCCAGGTGGGAGTTGATCATGGTGTGGATTTGCCAAGCGTGCCTTCCTCTTAGCACGTTTCTCCCTTGCATCCTGAGATTGAGTTTCTTCAAAGCCCACGACACCTTTGGTAAAGGCATAACACATTTAGAGGAATCTAGCTTCCCCCCCGCCAACTCATAATGATATTGTCTCACCCCAACAATACCAATTTCATAGGTTATCAGGATGACGGAGAACAAGGATCAACGCTGTCTCAGAGACAAGATCTGTATGGTAAATGCAAATTATTTGTTATATATGACTACAGACCTGTATATCAACCATAGGGAACCTTTGGCCCTCCAGATGTTGTTGGATGACAACTCCCATCCAGCCCTACAAGCATGGCCGGTGGCAAAGGATGATGGGAGTTGTAGTTCAGCAGCACCTGGAGGGCCAAACATCCCCACACCTCCTGTGTATCATAGTAGAGAAAGCACGTGCCCATGTGTACACCCACCATATACATGCCATGAGATGTTCTGGGAACAAGGCTTGCATGGTAAATATTAGCTGCACTGCACCCTTGCGTCCAGGACTGGCCCCATATTTAGGCAGAGTGGGTGCGGGGCATGTCTGGCACCAGATGTTCATCAGGAGAAGGGGGGCAGGCAGTGACGGATCAGAGGGCCGATCTCTGCATGCTACGCAGCCTGCCTTGCACCTTCTGCATTGGCCTGTTGTCGATAGTAGAAGAGGATATATTGATTACCGTACTTTTCCGTCTATAAGAAGCCCCCACGTATTAGATGCCCCCTATTTTCGGGGACTCAAATTTAAGAAAATGGGGGGAGATGGCACAGAGTTGCTGAGCTTTTTTGGGGGGGAATTACCCAAGGGTTGTTGAGCTTTTTTTAGGGGGGATTGCCGAAAATCGCTCACCCGCACGCATCGCAAAAGCCGCCTCCCATCTGTCCCATTGCTGGCAGAAGCTGCCAATCACCCGCCCAACTGCCAGAGTGTCAGCCAATCAACACCACCCATTGAAGCAGCACCCAATAACACGCGCAATAGCAGCGGCAGCAGCAACCAATCAAATGTCCACACTATGCACTACCCATGTATAAGACGACTCCCACTTTTTAGCATGATTCTTAAAGAAAAAAACCAAAGTCTTATACAAGGAAAAGTACGGTAAATATTATCCTACCTCACGCTAGTGAGCTGGTCGCAGAGTACATTCCCCTGTATATTTCAGGAAGCTAGTTGGTAGATTTGTTTGAATCTCTTGAGTTAAGCAATCCTGTCTGGCTTGTCCAGATTGGATTGTTCCTGGTGAATTCCCCTTTATTCCCTCTTAAAACACAACAGTGTTCTTTAAAAGTAATGATAAGAAGTTTACTTACATTCAGTTCACAGTATGATCCTGAAGGCAGGCTTTAGCTTGTGGTTACAGAAGAGAGTGTGAGTTCATCCCATATATGGGGACTGAGCCCATGTGCTGCTGGCTGAGAGCCAGCAGACAGCAAAAGCAGAATGGCTAAAAGAGAGCAACAAGAGAGTCACGAGAAGATGGCTGCATGACTAGCCCCTTTAAAGGGTCTGCCAGGGTCAAGCCCATCTACCTGGTCACATACAGGGGGAGGATGCTCCAGACAAGTGTGACAGGAAGTCCTCCTGGCTGGAGTAACATCCCCCTGTGTGTCCACTCTGGGCAAACAGGAAATGTTGTACTTGACTGCTACAGTGATGCAACTCATCCCACAGCCTGCTCTCCTCAGGTGTGGTGGAGGACTCTGTCCCATCACCTGTGCTTAGTTTCTGTAAATGGAATGAGATGGGTGGGTATGAATAATAAATAGTGATGATGATGATGATGATGATGATGATGATGATATATGTGGCATGTGGGTGGGTCGGCCAGTACACTTTATCCATCATCTGAACCAGCCCGTGTACAAAACCAGAGGCTTCAGTGTAAAGAGGACTTCCCTAAGGACTTCACAATATTTGTCAACTATGGTCCAAGAAATAAAGGTAAAGGGACCCCTGACCATTAGGTCCAGTCATGACCAACTCTGGGGTTGCGTGCTCATCTCGCTTTATTGGCCAAGGGAGCAGGTGTACAGCTTCCGGGTCATGTGGCCAGCATGACAAAGCCGCTTCTGGCAAACCAGAGCAGCACATGGAAACGCCGTTTACCTTCCCGCTGCAGCGGTTCCTATTTATCTACTTGCACTTTGACGTGCTTTCGAACTGCTAGGTTGGCAGGAGCTGGGACCAAGCAACGGGAGCTCACCCTGTCACAGGGATTCGAACCGCCAACCTTCTGATCAGCAAGCCCTAGGCTCAGTGGTTTAACCACAGTGCCACCTGGGTCCCTGGTCCAAGAAATAGAACCATCTAAAATTGTCTTGTGTGACGGCAGATCAAAATCTGCTCCAGCACTGTCTCGCTGGTTCTCTTTCTCCATGGTCATGTAAGCAGAGGAACATTGGTAAATGTGTAGCTGCAGTACCTCCACTCTGGGTTTTTACTTGGGGAGTAGAAAATGCCCGATATCTGTGGCCTTTTTCATTTGCTGCAGTTCGGCCATTTCAATCCCATGGTAGGTCCTCCTCCATTTCTCCTCTTGCCTTTTTCTGCTGGATTTGCACTGGTTCTAGAATGACTTTTCCATGTTTGTTCCTAGATTACCCGTGGGATAAATCCAGCCTGAAGTCAATACCAATGGACTTGACGCAGTTTAAGGAACTGGATGACCATGCATCAAAGGTATACTGTCTCTTACGGTGATATAGTCCACACGGAATAATAGTGCTGTAAAGAACCTTCTAGGATGCTGAGAGTTTTTTAAAAACAATAAATGTGGATTTGGAATTGGACCCTAAGGATCCATTCCAACTCTGCAATTCTATGATTCTATGATAGTACCTTCAAGTGTCCTCTTCTTACAGGAGGCAACTTCTTCTGTGCACATGGAAGTTCACAGTCGGAAACATTATGATTCAAAATCCACCCCAAGCCTGACACAAAGGGGATTTGGATTACAGTTGAATATTGTGGAAATAGCATGCCTGTGTACCCTGGAAAAAAGAAAGGTTAAACATGCTTCATCCTTCAGAATGGGACGCGGCTAGCGCTGTGGTCTAAACCACAGAGCCTTGGGCTTGCTGATCAGAAGGTTGGCGGTTCGATTCCCAGCGATGGGTGAGCTCCCGTTGCTCGGTCCCAGCTCCTGCCAACCTAGCAGTTCAAAAGCACGTCAAAGTGCAAGTAGATAAATAGGTACCACTCCGGCGGGAAGGTAAACGGTGTTTCTGTGCGCTGCTCTGGTTCACCGGAAGTGGCATAGTCATGCTGGCCACATGACCCGGAAGCTGTCTGCAGACAAATGCCGGCTCCCTCAGCCTATAGAGCGAGATAATAATAATAATAATAATAATAATAATAATAATAATAATAATATTTATACCCCACCCATCTGGCTGGGTTTCCCCAGGCACTCTGGGCAGCTTCCAACAGAAAATTAAAATACAGTAATCTATTAAACATTAAAAGCCTCCCTAAACAGGGCTGCCTTCAGATGAGCGCCGCAACCCCAGAGTCGTCTGTGACTGGACCTAATGGTCAGGGGTACCTTTACCTTTACCTTTATCCTTAAGAACAATTTTACCCAGGGATAAAATTTAACAGATCGATAGACTGATCAAGTAGAATGCATACACTTACGCAGCTAACTGTGTATTCCTGAGCAGTTTTACACAGAAGTAAGCTCCATTGAGTTCAGTAAGGCTGACTCTCTTTTTAGTGCATGTAGGATAGCAGGCACCCTAATTTTTCTTTAGACAGCAGAAATGAACTGGGTACTGCTCCTCCATGTTAACTTCTACCGATCTACAGTATTTACCTTTTGTGAAACAGGTGGATATCAGGAACAACGTGAAAAAACTGGTGAATGTCTTGCTCCAAAAAGCTCACAGTGATCTGGAGAAAGTCCGAGCCATTTGGGTGTGGACGTGCCATCATATAGGTAGGTGGGGGTGTGACCTTTCTGCCTGCGAAGCAGGAAGCGATCCCTCCAGACAATGGAACAACTCTTCTAGTGGTGTTATAGGAAAGCTCCTTTATATTGTTGTTGTTTAGTCGTTTAGTCGTGTCCGACTCTTCGTGACCCCGTGGACCATAGCACACCAGGTGCTCCTGTTTTCCACTGCCTCCTGCAGTTTGGTCAAACTCATGTTCGTAGCTTCGAGAACACTGTCCAACCATCTTTTCTTCTGTCGTCCCCTTCTCCTTGTGCCCTCCATCTTTCCCAACATCAGGGTCTTTTCCAATGATTCTTCTCTTCTCATGAGGTGGCCAAAGTATTGGAGCCTCAGCTTCACGGTCTGTCCTTCCAGTGAGCACCCAGGGCTGATTTCCTTAAGAATGGATAGGTTTGATCTTCTTGCAGTCCATGGGACTCTCAAGAGCCTCCTCCAGCACCATAATTCAAAAACATCATATATATAGCATTGGATTAAAGCAGAGCCTTTGAAGGTGATTAACTGTTGATTTGTGAATGAAATGGATACCCCTAATTGAATTGATTAGCTACTTGGCTCTTCTGCTAAAAGTTTCTGATGTAAGTGAGGTTGCTGCAGTCCATTATTCATTGTGCATTGCAGACTTTGAGGTGACTGTCCATAAATGTCTTTATTCCTCCAGAATACGATGTGGAAGGATACCATAACAAGGTGCCTTCTGAGGCAACTGATGCCCTTCAGTCGGGAAAAAGCGCTTGTGGGGGATATGCTGGCCTCTTTGAAGAAATGTGCAGGTAATTCCTATTGGGCCCGAGAGAGCTGGAGAGCCACAGGTCCCCCACCCCTGCTCTATACAGGCGACTTTCAACACATCATTATGGAGGCAAACTTGCCCCCCCCCCCCACAGCCACTGGAAATCCTGTTTGGCCCTCCCCACCATGCTTCTTTCACCAAACACTTCTTGTACCTTTTAAAACCCTTCTGTGCTGCCTTGAAAGCTTGTACAGTACTAGATTCCAGTCTCTCTCTCTCTCTTTCCAACATGCAAACCGAGATTCTCAGGCTGCCCGATTCGGCTTCTAACGACAATTTTTGTACCAGTGCAACATACAAAACTATCATGCAGGACTGGGGGATCTTGGGCCTTCCAGATGTTGTTCAGCTACAATTCCCACCAGCCTTAGCAAGCTTGGCCAACCGCCAGGAATGATGGGAGTTGTAGTTCAGCAACATCTGGAGGACCAAAGATTCCCCAAACCTGTAATATGCAGTTAAATGAGGCAGCCTGGCATTTCATAGAATCATAGAATCATAGAGTTGGAAGAGACCACAAGGGCCATCCAGTCCAACCCCCTGCCAAGCAGGAAACACCATCAAAGCATTCTTGACATATGCCTGTCAAGCCTCTGCTTAAAGACCTCCAAAGAAGGAGACTCCACCACACTCCTTGGTAGCAAATTCCACTGCCGAACAGCTCTTACTGTCAGGAAGTTCTTCCTAATGTTTAGGTGGAATCTTCTTTCTTGTAGTTTGAATCCATTGCTCCGTGTCCGCTTCTCTGGAGCAGCAGAAAACAACCTTTCTCCCTCCTCTATATGACATCCTTTTATATATTTGAACATGGCTATCATATATTTCTTCAGAGTAGTCCACAGGTGCCATTTAGCATAACTTCTCTTTCCTCCATCAAAATCCCAAATTGCACATCCTTACGGGGCAAGGTTGGGCAATATAGGAAAAAGCCTGACACGCAGGGTGATGTTTGGCTTCTCCCTGAAAAGAGAGCAAAATGAAGGATGCCCATTCTAATCCAAAAAAAGCAGCAATTGCAACCACGGTGCCTTGTTCACAATTGCGTTCCTGAATCCCTTTCTTTCCCCCTCAGTCTTGCAGGGATACAATGCAAGCGGTTGTCCGGCTTCGCCAAAGGGTTCCAATACAAACCAGGAAAAGTATTTGAGGGGAAGACTAATCATGTCTGGAATGCGGTTTATCTTGATGGAAGGTGGCATCTTTTAGACAACACCTGGGGCAGCGGCTGCGTGGATGACTCTTGTAGTAAGTTCACTTTCAGGTATGTTGTTAGGCAACAGAAAGCCCAGTCAGAGTCTGGGATACAGCAAGGGTATAGTGAACTTCCTTTGCTTTCAGATTTTTGTTTGGTTTGCTTGGACCACAGTCAGAATTGGTGATCTGATAGCCACAGGGCATCAGCATGGAGTGTTGAGGTAGTGGTAGGACAATTAATAGGTTCCAGAGCAGGGAACCCCAAACTAAGGCCCGGGGGCCAGATGCGGCCCAATCGCCTTCTAAATCCGGCCCGCGGACAGTCTGGAAATCAGCATGGTTTTACATGAGTAGAATGTGTCCTTTTATTTAAAATGCATCTCTGGGTTATTTGTGGGGCATAGGAATTGGTTCATATTTTTTTTCAAAATATAGTCTGGCCCCCCACAAGGTCTGAGGGACAGTGGACCAGCCCCCTGCTGAAAAAGTTTGCTGACCCCCGTTCTAGAGTATTACACTTATACTACATTATGGTTACCAGACGTCCCCGGATTTCATTTAATGTCCCCAGATTTATATTTTTAAGTGTTGTAGATTTATTATTAGGGAATGAATGTTGCAGGATTGGTTCAACGGCACAAGACACATCATATGGGGACTTCCGGCGAGTCAAAATGCCGGGCGCCACGGCAGCGAGCAGCTCCTGAAGCCAGCCAGAGCCAACTGCGCTACCAGGGTGGCTCCGGGCTGCTGAGACTACCGCTGCTGCCGCGAGAACCAGAGACACCCGGCGTGTCAACCCTGGAATACCCCGGAGCCGACTCAGGGAGAAGGAGGAGAGGAGAAGGAAAAGGAAAAGAGAGAAAGAGGAAGGAAAAAAAAAGAGGGGAGCCCCGACCTTGCCGCGCTGCTGCCATAGCTGCCACTTAGGAGGAGAGGTAGGAGAGCACTGGGAGGGCAAGGACACGTGGCTGAGCCCAGGCCCGACCTGAGCCTACTCCACGGCGGCTAGCGCTCCAGAGGAAGGCCACGCAACAGAGTGCCACGGTCCGGTCGGCGGGCGTCAGGACCAGAGGCAAGATGGTGGTGAAGAAGCAGGGTTGAGGAGCAAGGCAGAGGCGAAGGTCCACGGGGCATGAAGCAAGGCGAAGGCGAAGCAAGGGTCCAAGGAGCAAGGAGCAAGGCGAAGGGTCCAGGAACAAGAAGCAAGGCGAAGGTCCATGGGGCAAGAGCAAGGCGAAGGCGAAGCAAGGGTCCAGGAACAAGAAGCAAGGCGAAGGTCCACGGGGCAAGAGTAAGGCGAAGGCGAAGCAAGGTCCAAGGAGCAGGAGGCCAGATGCAACCAGGCAGGGATAGCGTTGCTGTGGCAAAGAGCTGAAGGGAAAATGCTGAGCTTTTATCCCTCCCAGCTCCTGCCACCAGGTGCAGTGAGATCTCAAGTGGCCTCACCTGGGTGACTACTCCTTGCCTCTCCAGCACAAGCTGAGGACTTCACCTGTGTGGCCACGCCTTGCTTCTCCAGCACAAGCTGAGGCATGCCCCAGTCCTGCAAAGCACTACAGGCCCCAGAGCCTGACTCCTGCCCATACTCCTGACACAGAGGAGACCACAGAAGAGAAGATATTACTTCTTCTTTTTTTAAAAAAATACCTGTTTTAATAACTTTTTTTCTCTCTTTTTTAAAAAAGTGTCCCCGGATTCTTTGAAAAAAAAAATCTGGTAACCTTATACTACATGTGTAGGATTTGGGGATCCTGTGGCAATGCCCCTCCCTCCACATGAAATAAGACACGAGACACAATGAATAAGTTTAAGTGGGCGAAAAGGCCACAACTTTATTGGTTACTAATGATGAGCGGTATTGGCTTAGGCATTGGAACCTAACCAGCTATATCCGACTGTAACCCGTGTGTTACAGTCTGGGAGAAATTAACCACCAGAAAGGAGCCCAGTGATGTACATCTACTGGGACACCTCCTGTGGCCACCGTTGGGGGGTGCCATAAGGCCCTGTCCTCTGCAGGCCCAGGACAAATCTACCGCCCCCGGAACACCTTTAACGGAGTTGCTTCTCCAATTTCTGGGCAGAGGATGACGCAATCTGCCCCCTTCTTCTTTTATGCAAATTTCCAATGCCTAACCGCAAAACCAAGTTGTGACGAATTGCTATGAGGTAGGCGAAAAAACCAGCTTGGCTAGCCCAAGTGGAAAAGGTCCTACCAGGCCCCTGGCCAACCAAGGCGACCAACCGAAGTCCATAGCAGCGTCGGCTTACCTGCCTAGCCTACAGGGTGGGTGGGCGGGTGATCCGTTCGGGTTGGGAGCCGGGGCAGGAAAGGCTGAGTTCCCGCCTCCGGCCGGTTTAAAGTTTGCAAAACCCCGCCTCCCGGCTGACCCTATTGGCCGGCCCAGGTATGACGGAGGCGGGAACTCCCACCTTGTGAGGGGTTTTGCAACACAGCAGCCTTTCTCTACCAGGTGCCCTCCAGTCATCACTAACTACCAGGTGCCCTCCAGTCATCACTAACTACCAGGTGCCCTCCCATCATCACTAACTATTGGGTGTAAGGCTTCAGGGACTCGGCTCCCCCCCCCCGCCCTTTGGCAGTAGATAAGCAAAACAAAGCGAAAGGAGTCTCTTACCAGTTACGAGATTTTAAATGGTCGCAGCGAGAGAACAAAGAATCCATTTCTAGGAATGAAGGTGCTCCCAATTAAGGATTCCACCCACTTCCTCCCTGGTCACCCACTTCACTTCTGCATCTTACAACCTGATCTCGCAACCACTGTGCTTTCTGTGCCGCCACCTTATCCACTCTCCTTGACCTTGGGCTGAGTGGATGGGCGCTTTCCAGCGAAATGGAGTCTGTTAACTCTCCCCCCCCCCAGGTCCTTTCCTCCTAGCTGTTCACCACCTTGCCTTGCCTTGTCAAATGAAGCATTATTGTCATTAAGCACACTTTAGTCAGATTTGGGTGAGAAAACAGGCTGTGGTTAATCTAAACAAGGACCTGGTTTCCAAACTGTTCACATGTGTGGCTGTGGGGGAGGGAGTTGGAACGAGGCTTGCTATGTTTCATTCCCAACATGCTAAGCTATGGTTTCTCTTGACCTCTGAACACGGCCTAGAAGTATTCCACGCTCATCTTTAGATAACTTTCTCCGTTTGACCCTGGTGCTGAGATTTCACGAAAGGCTGCACAATTGTGTTTCTTCCTTCTGCAGGTACAATGAGTTTTACTTCCTTACCCACCCTGCTCTGTTTATTAATGATCACTTCCCAGAAGACCACAGCTGGCAGCTTCTGAAACGGACATTATCACTGCAGCAATTTGAACGTAATGTGTGGTATAAGTCTGCCTTTTATTCAGTAGGGCTGACAGGGACATCCACGGCAACATCAGTCATCGAAACAGGTAAAGTCGTAGAATCAAAGAATCATAGAATCATAGAGCTGGAAGAGACCACAAGGGCCATCCAGTCCAACCCCCTGCCAAGCAGGAAACACCATCAAAGCATTTCTGACAGATGGCTGTCAAGCCTCCATTTAAGGACCTCCAAAGAAGGAGACTCCACCACACTCCTTGGCAGCAAATTCCACTGCCGAACAGCTCTTACTGTCAGGAAGTTTGTCCTAATGTTTAGGTGGAATCTTCTTGTAGCTTGAATCCATTGCTCCGTGTCCGCTTCTCTGGAGCAGCAGAAAACAACCTTTCACCCTCCTCTATATGACATCCTTTTATATATTTGAACATGGCTATCATATCACCCCTTAACCTTCTCTTCTCCAGGCTAAACATGCCCAGCTCCCTAAGCCGTTCCTCATAAGGCATCGTTTCCAGGCCTTTGACCATTTTGGTTGCCCTCCTCTGGACACGTTCCAGCTTGTCAGTATCCTTCTTGAACTGAGGTGCCCAGAACTGGACACAGTATTCCAGGTGAGGTCTGACCAGAGTGGAATACAGTGGTCAATAAGTCGATCAGAAGCACCTGTCTTGTTGCTTTTAACTGTCACAGTTACACTGACAATGAGTCTCGTGTCTTTTTCATAACACAAGACGCTACTGTGCTGTAAAACAGGGATGGGGAACCTGAGGTTGCTAGACTACAACCCCCATCATCCCTTACAATTGGTTGTGCTAGTTGGAGTCCCACAACAGCAAGAGGGCCACACAGGTTCCTCGCCCCTAATCGAGCAGAACCAGAACTCACTGGGTCTTCCAATATGTGAAGGATGCTCGAGAAATCTGTTATCATTCTCGGAATTATTAGGTACAAACGATTGTGAGGCAGCTGGATTGTCCTTGGTCTATTTTGATTATCCTTGTGCATTATATTACTCCTGGCAAACAAAGCCATTCTGTGGCCTTCGTGGAGTCGTGAGGCGAATCAAAACTAACCATCAAGATGAAACAGGAAGTAAAGCCTGAGGGGAGAAAACCTACAGGTAGTTAGTTGCTCAAGGAGGAGTCAGTGAGGAAAGAACAGATTGCCTGTTTCCCATCTACCAATCTATGAACCATCATTATTTTCAATGGGTCTACTCCATAGCTGCCAAGTCTCCCGTATTCCCCGGGAAACCCCCGTTTTTCCAGCTGTCCCCAGCCGAAAAAACGGATTTTTTTGTTTTTCCCAAGTTTATTCTGGCGCGGCGGCCATTTTGGAACTGGGCGGAGCATGCTCAGAAGCGACTTTTGACGCTGCTTTGCCCAGTTCCAAAATGGCTGCAGCGCAACTTCCGGTCCAGTCCCTTATTTCTCAGGCCGGAACTTGGCAGGTATGGTCTACTCTTATATATGGGTGTAACCCTATTTCTCACGGCAAGGTGGCAGAAAATCCATAGGGGGAAATCCATTCATGGGGTTTTAAAATAAAGATATTAACAAGTACAGAAAAACCATTACTTTTTGCCCCTTCCAACTTTTTTACTGGATTCCTGTTGCATACGAAAACATGTCGACATCAAAAACCTTTGCTTTTCTTTCACAGAAAACGGCAAGGCAACTGTTTTTATTGAGAGTCGTTCTCCGACCCTCTTCCTTTGCAAGCTCAACGGGGCAAACGAACACTGCTTCATGAACCTGCAGAGGAACGGGATGACCCTGGATGTGTATCCCCAAGAGGTGGGGACTCATAGCTTGGACATCTTCGCCAAACCTTCCAGGAGCAAGGAGGAGAACTACAGCCACGTGGTAGAATACTCCCTGGTGTGCCGATCTGTGGACAAGAGCTTCTGCTTGCCCAAAACGATCATCCAGCCTGTGGGGCCCAGCTGGCAATCGGAGGAGAAGGGGATCCTGGGAGCCTCGCCTGCCAGTCCGATCGTCCACACGGATGACGGACGCTGCGTTGTCACCTTCACTCGAAGTAGGGACCTGGATCTCTTTGCCACCCTGGACTGTGATGCCGGCAGCATGTCGGAGGACCTGCGGAGGCGTCACATCTGGACAACATGCCAAGATGCCCATGTTGAGTTGAAGATACAGCTCCCTCACGCAGGGGCCTTTGCTCTTCACATCTGGGCAAAGAAAGCATCCGACCCGGGCAACAGTCGCTGCGCCCTCAGCTACCTCCTCTCCTGCCCAAACAAGAGTGTGTTGTGGCCAGTTTTCCCACAGAGTTATACGAACTGGGAGGATGCTTTTGAGCTGGTGGCACCTGTCGCCGGGGTCCTGCCGGCCAACCGCGATGTGACATTTAAGCTCAAGCTGCCTGGAGTAGATGAGGTGTCTGTCGAATGCGGAAATTCTCGCCAATTGACTCTTAGTGAAGACGGTTTCTGGGAGGGAACATGCAGCACCTCGGATGGTCCCAGGGTGACAGTGATGATATCCAAAAATGGCAGTCACTCCTTCTGGGCCCTGCTGGAGTACAAAGTGGAAAGTCACTAGCTAGGAGAGGAGCAAATTCAACTATGTAAAAAGATCTACGCTTACCGGAAGAGAGGGAAACGGTAATCCATCATTAACCGCAGCTTGTATGTTAACCAGGTATAACTGGGAGCAATATTAGCAGTCGGATACTGGAGTATCTGATATTAAAAGACTAAGGGCTTGGGGAAGTGGTCCAAACAATAACCCTGACTAATTATAATTAAAGTAAGGGAAGGCAGACCTCTTAATAGTTGTTTTCTTTGAAGATGGAGTTTATGGTGTAACCAAAGGCAAGAAAATGCAGAACCACATACATTTTGAGAACGCTGTAAAATGGATTCATCTATATACACATACTTGATGGGCAAGCTTGTAACTTTGGCTGGTTGCTACCCCTAACAAAAAAAAAGTTCAACAGCACCTCTTTTTCTAACAAAAAAAAGAGGCCTGGTTCCATCACAATTTAAGCATAAAATATAGAGGAGGAAATGAGCAAGTAAATGGACCACATTCTGAACCAGGACTTCCTGCTCATGTTGAATGGACCACTGCAAAGTGTAATCTAAGGTGGTTATATGATGTGTGCCTATATTAATAGGGGGCCTTCACCATTAAAATAAAAACATGCTTCTTGTAACATAAGGTTTCCCATGGTTACAGGTAAGTAGCCGTGTTGGTCTGAGTCGAAGCAAAATAAAAAAATTCCTTCAGTAGCACCTTAAAGACCAACTAAGTTTTTATTTTGGTATGAGCTTTCGTGTATGCACACTTCTTCAGATACACTGGAAACGGAAGTGTCAGGCCCTTATATATATATACAGAGGGTGGTGGGGGTGGGTGGGGATGGGTGATGGGCTGATGGGAGTGGTAAACCTGTGGATGGCTGTTAACCCATGGTGTTGGTGTTGGACTTACACATATTTAACATTACAGTGGACAGCATGACAAGTCCGCTCTCTCACGAGGCCTTATTGGAGCAGAAACACTCCTCTCAAACCAGCAGCATCGCTAGCCTTCTGGCTGCCCAGGGCGGCAAACCAGAAGGCACCCCGCGCGGGATCCGGGTGCTGGAGCACCGCCGCTGGCAACCTGCTCCGTAGCGCGACGTGTGCTTCTTCCTACTCGGGCGGAGCGGCGAGGGGCGTCAGCGGCCGCCACTGATGCTGCTCTCTGGCCCACCCCTTGCCTCCGCCCCACCAGGAAGAAGCGAGGGGCGAGGACAGAAACATCGGGGCCTCCACAATGGCGGTTGCGCCGCCGCCACAGTATTGAGGGGGTGCCATGCTGACCCCCGCAGCCGTGCTGCCCCCCACAGAGCAGAGCCCAGGGCGCCCTGCCCCCCTATTGCGACGCCCCTGCCTCAAACTCAGTCATCTTACATGTGGACTCGGATGTTGCACTTCCACAAATAAATGCAACAGCAGCTACTTTGGAGCATTAGCCACACAGGTCCATTTATCTGTGCTTTATTTGAAACTGTAAAACCTGATCTCAAAGAAAGAGGGTGGGTGGACCTGCTAGTTCATAGAATCATTTGTAACCAGGGACCTCTGGTGGCAAAAGGAAGTGAAACAGCCACTCAACTCAGTTCACTTGCCTTCAGTTCCAACGTTGTAAACCACATAGAACCACATAGAATCATAGAATTGCAGAGTTGGCACAGCCCAACAAGACAATGACAAAAATCTACTGACAGCATACAAATCAGTAAGGCTCACCTGATCCAAAATACCCACCCACCCCACTCACACAGGAAAACAAAGACCACCGCAGCCAACCACAAATTAACAATCCACCAATCCCAATCTCTCTCACCCCTAAAAGAACACAAGCGAATAAAGGAGAAGCTGCACAAGCAACGCTGACATCAAACCCTACATATAAGTAAAATAGAAACATCACCACCCGACCCCCCCTTTCCACCCCCCTATCCACCTCAGTCCCCCTCTTTCTTCCCAGTGTCTCAACAAACGTAACTGATTTGCAAAAATGATACATGTAAAAATAAGAGAGACACACTGCACACACCCTTGTAAATCAAGAAATCTTTAATAAAAATACTTTAAAAAACAAGAATTGCAGAGTTGGAAGGGACCCTGAGGAATCTCAACTAAAGTTCGGGTCCTAGTCTCCAGAGCAGCAGAAAACAAGCTTGCTCCATCGTCCATGTGACAGCCCTTTAGAGCTCTGAAGATGGCTATTGTATCTCCTCTCAGTCTCCTCTTTCCCAAGCTAAACATACGCAGCTCCTTCAACTGTCCGTCACAAGGCTTGGTTTCCAGACCCTTGATGTTATTTCTTGCCCTCCTCTGGGCACACTCCAGCTTGTCGACATCCTTCTTAAATCATGGAGCGGAGCCCAGAATTGGAGGGCTCAGTATTCCAGGGCTGCTCTGACCAAGGCAGAATAGAGAGGTACTATCACTTTCCTCCATCTGGACACTAGGCTTCTGTTGATGCAGCCTAGACTAGCGATAGCTTTTTGTGGTTGGTGGTGGGTGGGTGAACAGGGCCGGATTTAAGTTTGATGAGGCCCTCAGCTACTGAAGGTAATGGGGTCCTTTATATGGCCAGCTGTCCTTTGTCAACAACAAATGGTCACTGTTTTTTTTTTTGTT
This sequence comes from Zootoca vivipara, assembly GCF_965207765.1. NCBI lineage: Eukaryota > Metazoa > Chordata > Lepidosauria > Squamata > Lacertidae > Zootoca > Zootoca vivipara. The sequence goes on from NC_142584.1 coordinate 104,258,483, forward strand.
GAACATATGCTATATGATAACTTATGGACCGAATAGGTATCTAAAGCCATTTGCACATAACAAAATAACCAGTCCATGCAGAATGTAGGCACCCTATACAGTATAGCCTATAGAAATGAGCAAACCAGTGATATTTTAGGGAGCAGGCTAGCAGGTGGGGCCGATTACTTACATCATAGGAGCCTACACAACACAAAACACTGTTGCTGTATGTAGGTTTTATTTTATTTGTTTTTCATCTTATATTCTGGAAATGTACATCCAGTTTTTTATCCTAACATTTTTTTGGGGGGACCCTCCCTAAGCTATAGCTTGTTTAGCTAATACAGGTGAAACTCAGAAAATTACCTAGAGTATCGTCGAAAGGTGCCTTTCTTTCAGTAACACAACTTAAAAGGTGAAACTAATATATGAGAGATAGATGCATGACATGCAAAGCAAGATATGTCAAGCCTTTATTTGTTGTAATTGTAATTATTTGTCATTAGGCGGGTCAATTATAGATGGAATGTAATTAACAAGATGTAATAGTGATGTTTATTTTTGCATTATTGTAACTAATTGTAATTACTGTGGAATTTCCAAAAGAAAGCATTTGTAAAAAAAAAAAAAAATAATAATAAGTTGCATTACCGAAATGAATGCACTTTTCGACGATATTCTAATTTTCCGAGTTCCACCTGTACATATGAATATGCCCTTCCGAGGAAAACCTCGTACAGCGCGGCTGCAGCGATGGCGCCTTCGCCCTCCAGGCAGGATGCTACCCATCCCTGACTGCGGTGCTTGCTTGCTTTTTTTAACAGTCCGCCCCTCGCTTCCCTCTCCCTCCGCCATCCCGGGTGCCTCCTGCCGGTGGCAGCCCCACCTTTCCCAGCTTCGGCTCCGGCCAGCCTCTTCCTGTTTCCCTCGCCAAAGGATGGGACGTCGGCGCCGCGACCCGGGAGGCGAGGGGGACCCGGGCATCGTGGTGGCTCTGCTCGCTGCCTTCCTCCTAACCCGCTCCTCGTTGGTCTGCTTCCCTCCTTCTCTGCTTTTCCTCGACGTGGAGCGCCGCGGAAGCAGCTGGCAGGCGGAGCCCAGTCGCTCTTTTGCCCGGAGCGCTTTCGTGTGCCGTCCGAGCAGCAGCCATGGCCGCCGCAGCCGGGATCCTGGCCGGGACCGTCAGAGTGGGTTGATCTCCCGGGGGAGTTTGGAGGAAAGACAGCGATGGGGAGCAAGAGATTTATGGGCATGCAGCCAGGACTGAAGGGAGGGCCGGGAGGAGCCAGGAAAGAACCCAAAAGAACGCCACCCCAAGTTTTGGAGCAGGGTTTCCCAAACCTATGTTTCCAGCTGGTTTTGGACTACATTTCCCATCATCCCTGGACCAGAGGTCCTGCTAGCTAGGGGTGATGGGAGTTGTTGTGGTCCAAAAACAGCTGGAGAGCCCAGTTTGGGAAACCCTGTTCTAGAGGCAGGGGGTCCCTTCTGATGTTGCTGAACTGCAACTCCCATCATCCCTTGCCATTGGCTGTGCTGGCTGGGGCTGATGGGAACTGGGGTCCAACAACGTCTGGAGTGCCAGTGGTTCCCCATTCTCCTTGTGTAAGCTGGGCAAGGTGCTATCAAACTGAGCTGACGGTTTCACTCTGGGTGCAGCAGCTCTTCCCTGTAATCCAGGGTTTCTCAAACTTTTTGAACTTCTTCCCAGCTTTTAACCTCGGTCTGTTATGTTATTGCTTATTTGTACGTAGCAGCCTTGCCAAATGGCCTCCAAGCAGGGCTGCAAAAATATCAGAATGAGAAAGAGACACAATAATAAAACGAAGCCACACAAGAATACAATTGGATGGAAATATATGGCAAGAACATCCTCCCCCCCCAAAAAAAATTGCAGCCTTCTCTGTGTTGCTCTACTGACTGGGAAGGAAGCTGCGATGTTCACCAGCCAGATGGGCGGGGTATAAATAATAAATTATTATTATTATTATTATTATTCACCCGGCTCCCTTTTCACTGAGCGTGGGTGGAACCATTAGCTCAGGCATCCCCAAACTTTGGCCCTCCAGATGTTTTGGACTACAATTCCCATCTTCCCCGGCCACTGGTCCTGTTAGCTAGGGATCATGGGAATTGTAGGCCAAATCATCTGGAGGGCCGCAGTTTGGGGGTGCCTGCATTAGCTAAATCCCACTGGGACGTGTGAGTGTGGCCTCAGTGGATGTGAATGAGTTGCATGTGGGAGCCGGTGTGAGAGTGGAGCCAGAAGCTGCAGCGAGAAAATGCGCCAGTAACAGTAATGCTTCTGATCTCTCCTTCAGGTGGAACTGCAAGAGCGCCTGGCTTCTCTAATGCAGCAGAGGGAAGTGGCGAAAGCAGATGAGAAGAAAATCAAGGAGCTGCTGGCAAGTCTCCAGAGCCACCTGCCTCCCCTCCCCCCCCAGCCTCCTCTTCTTAGAATATTTATTTATATTTATTTTATTTGTCCAATTTGTATACCACCCTTCTTTTTTGGGGGGGAAATTATTTTTATTTGATTTTACAAATTCATTCACATTCAAAATCACAAATAATAAAAATTACACAAGATTATTCCGAATCTCATGACTTGCCCCCCTTCCCTCCATGGGTTCTTTAGTTAACTTTTTCAACTGCGTACTATGAATCCCCATAGTTTTCAGTCCTCCGTTGTATCCAAAGTCTATGCAACATTACAAGAGTTATTTAAGTGTTTACAGTAGTCTGTCAAATACAGGTGAAGCTCGGAAAATTAGAATATCGTCGAAAAGTGCACTTATTTTAGTAATGCAACTTATTCTTTTTTATTTTTCTTTTAATTTTTACAAATGCTTTCTTTTGGAAATTCCACAGCAATAAAACAAATAGTTACAATAATACAAAAATAAACATCGCTATTACATTTCATTAATTACATTCCATTTATAATTGACCCGCCTAACGACAAATAATTACAATTACAACAAATAAAGGCTCAGCATATCTTGCTTTGCATGTCATGCATCTATCTCATATATTGGTTTCATCTTTTAAATTGTGTTACTGAAATAAATGCACTTTTCCACGATATTCTAATTTTCCGAGTTTCACCTGTATAGTATAAATTTCTCCAATTCTTTGTTGAAGTTTTGATCCTCCTGGTTTCTGATTTTCCCAGTCATTTTTGCCATCTCTGCATAATCCAATAGTTTAGTCTGACAGATCTCTCTGTTCGTCTTTCCAACTTGTCAAGCAGCATTCTTGCAGCTCAATTTGTATACCGCCCTTCATCCAAAGTTCTTAGGGTGGTTCATGTCGTCGTCATCATCATCTCATCATCAATATATAAAATAAAAGGTGCCTTTTCTCCCCATTTTTAAACTTCCAATTGTAAGCTTCTTGTGGCAGAGACTTCTTTCATTCCCTTCAGGGCACTATACCCTTGAGAGCCCCCCCTGCCAACTCCAGAAGTGGTTGCACTATGACCCTCCCCCAGCAGCCCCCCCCCCCGACCACCACAGCTCTCCTTTGCTGCCCCCCCAAGCTGGTTTTCACTAGAGAGGGTGGGGCTTGTGGAGTTTCCTTGTGGGTTGGGCCTGGGTTGGTTGGCCAATCCAAACATTACCTGGGAGGAGCCTGGGCAAAGCTTGCAGATTCCATTCATCCTAGGCATGGGAAGAGCCTGCTGCATAAGACCTAAGGCCCATCTAGTCCAGCATTGTGTTTTCACAGTGGCCTGAAGCAGGACCCAATTGCAGCAGCCCTCTCCCTAGTTGTGATTCCAGCTCCTGGTTCTCAGGGACATGCTACTTCCAGTGCTGAAGATCATTTGTAGCTATCATGGCCACTGGTAGGTTCATCCTCCAGGAATTTGCCTATCCCCCCTAAAACTCATTTAAGTTGATGGCCGTCACAACACCTGGTTGCAAATCCCGTCGTTTAATTGATGTGCTGTGTGGCAAAGTCCTTTTCTTTGCCCTGAATCTTCCAACATTCAGCTTCGTTGGCTTTCCCAGAGTTCTAGTAGGAGAGGAAGAGAGACACAAACACGTCTTCCTATCCAAATTCTCTGCACTGTGCATAATTTTCTGCCCCCACTGATTGACCTTTTCTCTCTTCGAGTTCTAGCATTAGGAGAGAAGAGGGGAAACCTTTTCTCAATCCCTTTTCTCTATGCCATCTATAACTTTATGAGCTTCCATCACGCCTTGCTTTTTCTCCAAATTTAAAAAGTCCCAAACTTTGATAGCCATTCTGCATAGGAGAGTCACTCTATCCCCCTTGATCATTTGGGTGGCTCTTTTCTGAACCTCTTCCACCTCTACAATATCCTTTGTGAGGTGAGGCAACCAGAACTGGATGCAGTATTCCAACTGAGGGGGCAAAATAGATCTGCATCATGATACGGAGAAGCTTTAGTTTCAGTTCTTTTCCTAATGACCCCTACTGTGGAATTCACCTTTTTTCCACAGCTGCTGGATGCTGAGTTGTCCTCAAAGTGATGGGTTTCTCCCCCCCCTTCCTCGGTGTCCCGGCTTTGTTCCTTTCTTTGGATTGTAGAAACGGATCGAAGCAGAGAAGCAGAAAATCATCCAGGAATGGAAACAGCTCTGTAAGTTTCTGAAGGAGCAAGAGCAGCTTCTGCTGAGTTGGCTGGAGATGCTGGGCTGGAAGATTGCACAGAAAAGGGAGGAGAGCCTCTCCAAGCTCTGCCTGGAGATTACCCTGCTTGAGGATTTGCTCGGCAGAAAGGGAGCGGAGAAAGAGGAGCCAAATTGTCTCTGGCAGGTGAGGCTGGGCTGTTGAACCTTGGCAAGAGTCTCTCTTGATTCTGCTCTGCCTGGGAAGGCCCGTTTTGAAAGTGTGAGTGGGGGGTTCTCCCAAATTTGAGTGTTTAAGGCAGGCACCCCCAAACTTTGGCCCTCCAGATGTTTTGGACTACAATTCCCATCACCCCTGACCACTGGTCCTGTTAGCTAGGGATCATGGGAGTTGTAGGCCAAAACATCTGGAGGGCCGCAGTTTGGGGATACCTGGTTTAAGGCCATGACAGCTTAGGCCTGAAATATCTGAAAGGCCTTTCCTACCTGCCCTCTTGGATGCTAAGATCAACAGAATACTCTTAGAGCTTCCACCATACCTGCAAGAGTACCAGAATAAAACAGAGCATCCCGTTTTCTCACCGAGAACATGGTGGCCATTTTGGGTTCCGTGATCTTGTGTGGTTTCATGCCGAGATCTTGCCCAGAAAAAAAACACTCCCCCCCAAAAAAACGTGTTGTGGGGTGCTGTGCTAGCATGGCCCCGAAAACACACATACGGTATTTCGAGTCCTGCAAGAGCATAGGCGGGAAGACATTTTTTCCCTGGTTTTGGGACTCAAAATGTCAGAGGGTATACTTCCACCACCCTTTGAGGTTCAGGTGGATGGTGGCTCAGGAGAGGGTCTTTTTAGTGGTGGCCCCTAAACTGTGAAACTCCATCCACACAGAGTTGTGTCTAGCACCTTCGTTATATAGCTTTCATCATACACTGAAGATACACCTCTTTACCCTGGCCTCCAATGCCTGGGATGAGGCATTTTAGGAGCCATCCTATTCTGTCTGTACATTTTAACTTTAACTGCATTTAATACTGCGTTTTTATGTATATGATCTGTCCTGGGACCGTATGGTAAGAAATCTGATGATGTTGATTCTCAATAATGATGAGAATGAGAGCTTAAAGGCCAAAAGAAGGGTGATCGTGGGCTGAGGGAAGAGGGAAGGGGTGGAGGTCCCATTCGGGCATGACCCTCGGATGCTAGGATCACACAGCCCCCCCATCTGCACCATACATTTATAGCAGCATAATACTACTTTTAACACTTATTGCTTCCCTCAAAGAATCTTGGGAACTGTGTTTTCTTAAGGGTGCCGAGAGTTGTCAGGCGACCCCTATTCCCCTCCCGGCGCTACAGTTCCCAGAGCTTCCTTGGAAGAGTGATGGATCGAGAACTGTAGTTCTGTGAGGGGACCGACAACTCTATTAACAAAACGGGATTCTTTGTGGGAATCCAGGACTGCTTAAAGTGATGTGTTCCTGCTTTAAATTGATAATGTGGATGGATGCAGGGGGGTCACAAGGCCATAAGAGCCCCACAGCCTGCCACTGACACCCCACTTTTTTTGTCTTCCCCACTAGGGCTTCAGAAGCACAGGGAACAGGTGAGTCTCTTTCTCTTTGTGGCTGGGCCGAGATAGATCCTGCGACGAAAACTACGGCTGCAGGGTAGTCTGGGGAGCGGGATTGTGCCTCGCCTTCTCTTCCTCTTCTTCCTTCCCCCAGTAATATGGAAGATGGCGCATCACCAAAAGCGGAACTCGACTTGGAGGAGCTCGGACAGAGAGTCAACTGTTTCTCTGAGAAAAAGGACACCCTGCAGGAAGTGATGCTGCGGCTCAAAGGTGGTCCAAGGTCCCTTCCCTGCCCTGCTTCCCTCAGTTTTCTGGCGTTGAAGAGGTTATGTAACAAAATTCTTTTAGGTTCGGGTCGATTTCATTATTAGATATATGGGGGAATAGATCCATCAAAGGACGTGGAAAGTAAGTAACAAGCAGTGCCATAGAAACCAATTTTGTCATGTTCTAGTTTGATGCTGGAACCTTCTGGCCCAAGATGGGTACTTCTCTTTTTTAAAAAAAATAATTATTTTTATTGGTTTTATATATACATCAACATCACACGAACAACAGATATTAAAAGAAAATAACAATAAAAAAGAGAAAGACAAAAAACAAAAAATAGAAAATACAAAAAAACATGAAGATAAAAATACATTAAAACAAATATCCAAATACTCCTTTTAACTTTCTTCTACCTTTCCAACCATTGTTTCTTGAACTTCCCCAGATCCCTCCTAACTGATTTCCTTTTCAAATCCTCTTTAGCAGTTTCTTACTCATTACTTCAAATATTAATCACAACTATAACTATTACTTCACCTTTACCTCAATCCATTAAATTTAGTTCATTTATCTATTTTCCTCGCATCTTCTTTCCTCCCTAATGCCTTAACAGCGAAATATTCCCATAGATATTCAGTCTTTTATATTCCAAAATATTTCCCTAAATATACTTTAAACTTCTTCCAATCTTCCTCCACCGTCTCCTATGCTTGGTCCCGGAGTCTTCCTGTCAGTTCCGCGAGTTCCATAAAGTCCATCATCTTCATTTGCCATTCTTCTATAGTAGGCAGTTCATTTTTCTTCCAATATTTCACAATTAGAATCCTTGCTACCGTAGTAGCATACATAAAAAAATTAACATCATTTCTTGGGATTTCATCCCCAATTATACCAAGTAAAAAGGCTTCTGGTTTTTTCAAAAATGTATTTTTCAATACTTTCTTCAGTTCATTATAAATCATTTCCCAGAAGCCTTTTACCTTAGGGCATGTCCACCACATGTGATAGAAGGATGGGTACTTCTCTATGGTTCTGTAGCCTCCCTCCCAGTGCTGCCCGACTGGCAATGTGCTGTGGGAGGTGTCTGGCTTTTCAGGCTCAGGGGAAGGTGTCCATGAGGTCCAGGCTCTGGCCCTGGTGGTCTGGGTCAACTTCGACAGGTGCATAGGACCTCCCACCTATTGGTCACCCGGTGGCAAAAGTTGGCTCACAGCAGTGCAGGGAGATAAAGGTCTGACTCGCTGGGCCAAAAACGTTCCTAACCCCTGCTGTAGTTGCCCCCTGCACCAAGCAAGGGGTTGGGCTAGATGAGCTCCAGATTACGAGCTCCAGATGCTACTACGAGGAAATTTTGCGTTGTCTCCATAACCCAGAAGGAGGCTGGTGAGCTGCCGCTGAGTGATAGCGGCTTCCTAAAGCTACCCAGTCAGTTCACTGGCGAGCTGCACCCGTTCTCTGCACTCTCGCAGCCTCAGTTTTCCCACCTGTAAATTGGGAATAAGGTGGCCTATTTCACAAGAGGCTTTTGTGAGAGGTCAGGCAGTTACATACCCAAATATTTTGGGCCGGGTGGACTGCTGATACATCCCTGCGAATTCTTGGGAGTATAAAATATTCTCTTCCTTGTTTTGTTTCTCCCTACCCAGAGACTTTACGGATGGAGCTGGAGGGTGACACAGGTACGTCTCGGAGTGCGTGCTGGAGAGAGACACTAAAACAAGACTGGTCAAAAGGAGGAGCAATAGACACACCTGGGCCTCCAAGACAAGTCCATCAGCCACATATTGTGGCTGCCCCAGAGCCTGACCATCACTGCCACCTGGTTTTTGCAGCACAGGGCAGGTAGCAGGAAATGATGGTTTATTGAGCACATGATGCAGCCACTTTGCCGAAGCCACATAGTTCAGTGCCTGGGATGGGAGATCGCTAAGGAGTCCCATGTACACTGCCTTAAGTCGCATGATTAAAGTGGAGGGGAAAGCCATTGTGTTGATGTACCAAACTAACTAAAGATGGAATTTTCCTGATGTCCCCCATGTTGTGCTTTCCATCTTGACAGGCTTCAGAATAATATCCACCTTTCAGTCCAGAGCAACGCCTCCTCGCGGCAATCAGCCAGTGGAGATTCTCAGAGGAGGTTTACGTGCAGCCGAAGGAACTCAGGTATGTAGGTGCGGAGATCTCCAGGACACAAAATGGCCATGTTTCTGGAAGGAAGCCAAAGAACCGATCCTGCTTCTCAGCTGTCACCGTATAGCCACATTCTCCCTTTAGTGTAAAGAGGGGCTAGAACCTTAGAATCATAGAATTCCACTGCCGAACAACTCTTAGTGTCAGGAAGTTCTTCCTAATGTTTAGGTGGAATCTTCTTTCTTGTAGTTTGAATCCATTGCTCCGTGTCCGCTTCTCTGGAGCAGCAGAAAACAATCTTTCTCCCTCCTCCATATGACATCCTTTCATATATTTGAACATGGCTATCATATCACCCCTTAACCTTCTCTTCTCCAGGCTAAACATACCCAGCTCCCTAAGCCGTTCCTCATAAGGCATCGTTTCCAGGCCTTTGACCATTTTGGTTGCCCTCCTCTGGACACGTTCCAGCTTGTCAGTATATTTCTTGAACTATGGTGCCGAGAACTGGACACAGTACTCCAGGTGAGGTCTGACCAGAGCAGAATACAGTGGTACTATTACCTCCCTTGATCTAGATGCTATACTCCTATTGATGCAGCCCAGAATTGCATTGGCTTTTTTAGCTGCTGCATCACACTGCTGACTCATGTCAAGTTTGTGGTCTACCAAGACTCCTAGATCCTTTCCACATGTACTGCTCTCAAGCCAGGTGTCACCCATCCTGTATTTGTGCCTTTCATTTTTTTGCCCAAGTGTAGCACCTTACATTTCTCCTTGTTAAAATTCATCTTGTTTGCTTTGGCCCAGTTGTCTAATCTGTTAAGGTCATTTTGAAGTGTGATCCTGTCCTCTGGGGAATTAGCCACCCCTCCCAATTTGGTGTCGTCTGCAAACTTGCTCAGGATGCCCTCAAGCCCATCATCCAAGTCATTGAAATCAAGTCTTACCTTGATTGTAAGAACGTTAAGAAGAGCCTGATGGATCTGGCCAATGGCCCATCAAGCCCAGTATCCACTAGCTCTCCTGGTGGTGAACCAGAAGCCTCAAAGACGGTCCTAAGTTCAGCTGCCCCTGCCCCACTGGTAATTCTTGGCAAGATGATTTTTTTTTCAATTAGGCAATAAAACACAAGCTGCTAGATTATCCATGTGCACAAACATGGCTCATTTGGCACGGGTTCGAATTTAAGACTGCTAGCGCATGCTCGACATCTAGAGCGGGGAAGCTGCTGAACTACAACTCCCGCTGTCCTTGACCATTGGCCAGGCTAGCTGAGGCTGATGGGAACTGGAGTTCGTCAACATCCGAAGGGCCACGGGTTCCCCATCCTTGGCCAATGAGCTCTGCATCTGATAGTAGATTTGAATCTGGGTCTCTTCCGTCTTCGTTCCAAAACTCCAGCTGCAGCACCACGTTGAAGCCCGCATAGTGCCCTGATGTATGTAGGAAAGGAAATAAAAAACGTAGGAACTCCAAGATATCCATTTGTGTACCAGTTACTAGATTCCAAATTGCACATCTGATGGATAAGAAAATGCCGGGTGCACAGCCCACGAAGCTCCTGCTTTTACTGACAGTAAGAGCTGTTCGGCAGTGGAATTTGCTACCAAGGAGTGTGGTGGAGTCTCCTTCTTTGGAGGTCTTTAAGCAGAGGCTTTACAGGCATATGTCAAGAGTGCTTTGATGGTGTTTCCTGCTTGGCAGGGGGTTGGACTGGATGGCCCTTGTGGTCTCTTCCAACTCTATGATTCTCTGACTTCTATGACTGTATCTTTCAGAAAGCATGAAACCCTTTATTTCCAGGGTCTTCTGGTCTTGGATCAGGTACCTGACCACCATAGCATCGAACGGTGGACTTCCAAGGAACCCAGGAAGGGACCGTTGATCAGAGGCCTAGAGGAACACAAGGAAGGTGAACTGGACTTAGTTATATATTTTGTTCCGCTCCGGAAATTACCTTTTGCTTCTGTCCAGCAGCTGCAGTAGCTCAGTCTGCTCCTGGCCCCGCAGTCTCTCCAAAAAAAAGGGCATTTGGATAGGTTCAAAATTGCTCAGTACCTTGCCTTTCTGAATTAAGTTGTTTTAATCTGTTGTCAACACTGATTTTTGATCGTTGGAACCTGCCGAAACTGTTGCTCTTCCTATGCTGCGAGCTGCAAAATCAGATCCAGCCATATCCGTCTTCAACAATGTGCTGCCCTCTAGAAGTTCTGGACTACGAGTCCATGGGCGAAGACTCCATGTTAGGGGGGCAGAACCTCAGTTAGTTAAGTATTTTTATTTATTTACTAGGTTGGGGGGGGGTAGCTGCCCCCTTCCCGCACCCCTTTGACTACGCACATCAGTATTGGCTGGGACTGGTGGGAGTTGTAGTTCAAAACCCTCAGAGCACCGGGTTGGGGAGCTTTACCACAGGCATCCCCAAACTTTGGCCCTCTAGGTGTTTTGGACTACAATTCCCATCTTCCTCAACCACTGGTCCTGTTAGCTAGGGATCATGGGAGTTGTAGGCCAAAGCATCTGGAGGGCCGCAGTTTGGGGATGCCTGCTTTTACCATGTTTCCTACAGCTAGGAGACTGCTGGTCCCTCCCCCCCCAATCCAAGAAGCTTACTCCCTCAATTCCTGGTGGAACGCTCTGTCCCAGGAGACTAGGGCCCTGCGGGATTTGTCATCTTTCCGTGGGGCCTGCAAGACAGAGCTGTTCCGTTTGGCCTTCGGACTGACGCAGTCTGACCCCACGGTTACCCTCCCCATAGGTTTTATTTCATAATGGTTTTTTATCTTATTTGTAGATTTTTAATTTTTCAAATTGAATTTTAACATTGTATTAATCTGCGTTTTAACTGAATTGTTTCTTTTATACTTGTGTTGATATTATTTGTTGTTAGCCACCCTGAGCCCGGTCTTGACTGGGAAGGGTATAAATAAAAAACATTATTATTATTATTATTATTATTATTATTATTATTATTATTATTATATTTCCATGCCACTTTTCATACAAATGAACACCAAAACGTCTTACAAACAATAAATAACACGATATAGCACAATGAAACATCACAATGAAATATCATCAAGATGACCCTTGGGGTCCCTTCCAACTACGATTCTACGATCATAAATACAGCATAAATCATATAGAATAATTAACATATAGAATAATTAACATATAGAATAATTAACAAACCATCACAGCCTATAAAACGCTGTTAACAAACCAACAACTGAAAGATAAGCTAAACATCACAACTAAAGCAAAAGTCATATTACAGTGATACCTTGGTTCTCGAACTTAATCCTTTCTGGTAGTTTTTCAACTCCCCAAACCATTTGAAAACCAAGGCGCAGCTTCCGATTGGCTGCAGGAGCTTCCTGCACTCGGATCGGAAGCCATGGCAGCTGTGTCGGATGTTCGGCTTCCAAAAAACGTTTGCAAACCGGAACACTTACTTCCGGGTTTGCAGCGTTCGGGAGCCAATTTGTTCGACAACTAAGCCGTTTGGGAACCAAGGTACAGTACCACTGTATATGGTTAACGCAGTGGTTCCCAACAGGTGGTCCGCGGACCCCCAGGGGTCTGCGAGCTATGCGAGAGGGGTCCGCAAGATGCTATTAGAATAAAAAATATATTAAATATATTTCGTATGTTAACAGATTTTTTGTTTTGGCCGCTTCCTGCATGAGCAGAGTCTAGTGCAAAACTAGAATTAGATGAGGCAGTAGTTCTGCTGTATGCCGTTAGGTGGCGCTTTACAAACACTACTGTTTTGCAAAGAGGCAGCGCGCGCATTCTACTAACACTCACCTCCCCAAGATGCTTTGCGCGCGTCGTCTTCATTTGTGCGCTACTGCGCAGGTACCCTGTCTTCTCCATTCCCCTCCCTCCTCCCTGGATTCTTATAAAAAGACTCTTAATTTGGCTCTCACTTTTTAATTTTAGGATTAGGAATTAATGGGGGTCCTTGTCACAATAGCTGCTCGATGAGGGGTCCTCGAGAAAATTTTGTTGGGAACCCCTGGGTTAACGAATCATTACAGCATTTATAACCTATAAAACACCATTAACAAAATAGCAGCCCCAAAATAAACTAGGCACTGTTTAGGTCATACATGGGTGTCTCTACACCAGTCAACCCCAAACTGCGGCCCTCCAGATGTTTTGGCCTACAACTCCCATGATCCCTAGCTAACAGGACCAGTGGTCGGGGAAGATGGGAATTGTAGTCCAAAACATCTGGACGGCCAAAGTTCTGGGGATGCCTGCTCTACACTCACAATCTTTCACTCTGTTCAGTTTGAGGACCTACCCAAGAAATCGAAAGTGAAACCTAGAAACTTTTGTAACGTTTGCTTTTTGTCCCAGTAGGGAACGGAATGCAAAGCGAGGACGAGATCAAGGTCTTTCAGCAGGAGGAGCAGACACAAAGGGAGCAGAATGTGACTGCTCCAGGCGAATGCCACAGGGTC